>NC_140777.1:10821025-11298525 GCF_044657685.1 Stegodyphus dumicola | reverse complement strand
GAACGGAGAGAGCATGAATTTCTCAGTTCTTAATTCAGAGTATTGATATGTCCGTGAGATCTTTGGCTTTTAGATGCGCTTTGCATGACGTTGTGTTTAACATTCTTAGCCGTTTGAAGTGTAACTACTGATTGTGCTGTGCGATACCAAAAGGAGCTAAACGAGTATTTTTGTGGAAAGTCCCAGAACTGTGAAGTGTTTATTTTGGTAAAATAAAGTTGATTAAGCTATCGTAGGTTCTGCTTGTATTCAATCCATAACGATCCCGTACGCACGCAACAATATATTTACAATAAGTAATTGTGCTTTTATTCAACGATGTAAATGAGTTTAAATAATGAGTTGCATTTACGTAATACGGTGTTTCCTCGCACACGTTTCCCCCGAATCTTTTAGCACCAAGTTTTAAAAATTTTAAAAACGTTCGCATAATTTTCGCCTCCTGCGAGCTAGTTTATTGATAAATTCAATTCCCTGTTATTAGCCCAAAGGGAGTTATCGAAGGGCTATTAATTTCGTTTTGGCATTTTGCGTTGATCCATTATCAATGTCGGTTCACTTTTCAAATTGTTACCACCAAATATTAGAGACCCGCATTGTATTTAAAGAAATTAAATAATGAATAATCTGCATGAATGAATGTATATTTACCGCGTTGCGAAAAAACAGAGGTACCTAGAGACATCAAATTTTCAATAAGTTGTCCTTCACTAGAATATGGGGATCTGCAGGTCCGGACTTCGAATTTGGAATTTGTTTTATTATCTATTTCATATTTTATAAAACTTTAACGAATTTTTGATTAACAAACTCCACGATTTCAAACCTAGCAATAACAACACTGTACGAAAAAAAAAATATTTTTATCTCTAGCCCGCGAGACTGTGTATCGAAAATTCTAAAGATATGCTCATTTTAAAGTTATTTTGAGATATTGCTGTTGAATTGAATTTTAGGGTTTAAGTGCAAAGAACATGATATTTAATAAATAAAGGTAACAAGTAAAACGTTAAAAAAACGCCCCTTTGGGCGTAATATAAAATCTGAAAGCTTTCAGATTTTTTTTAAAATTTTTATTCAGTGTATTCAATTTGGATTTGAGTTTTTGTATTATCATTTCGTCCATTTTATTTGCCTTGCATTTATTCTCTGAAGCGTATTTTTGAAGATTCATCTTTAAGCTACCCAGACGTGGCAGGTATTCTTACATTTCAGAAATTTTCTAAGCATATGATTTCACCTTGATTCTATGATTAACATTCCAGTTGATCGTGGCTTTATCTAATGCTGATGGGCTCGATATTTCGAAATCTGGGTCTTTTGCTCGCTCTACTTCTCCTCTGGTGTCGGTCTTGTAACTGCGTCAAGATTTTCTCATGCGAGATGCCCCTGGGGCTTTACAAAATAATTGTGTCTGGTTCAATCGCCGTCAGATATCAGCTCAATGTCTATCATATATTGTACTGCTAATATTACTATGTATTCTTACTGGAATGTAGGTTTCTTTTGAAGAAATACTATTGTAATAGTCATTTGTAGTTTATTACATGACTACTTTTCATTTGTTATGTTCTTACTGTAGCCACGCTCTTCGGAAATTAAATTCTTCTTACTCTTTTGCCCTCTCTATTTTCGAATGCTAAAATTAATTTAAAAAAGTATAGCAGCAATACCGTAGTAATTGATGCAAATGATGTACTATAAGTAAAATCTGAAAATGAATTAATTTAAGTAACTTCTATTAGTATTTCCAACTTATGAATTGAAATTGCTACACGGAAATTTCCCGCTTTCGTTTTTTGTATTACATATTGTGCGGGTTTCTGAAATCTAATATTTTCTGATGACAAAATAATTTTGCATATCATATACTTCAGTGTTTGTGGGTTACAGCATCTGGATATGCTTTTCTGCACATCGATTAGAGGGTGGTTGCAGCGCAAACGAGTAAACGCCCTCTTCATCATCTCTATTCCCACGTAAACAATAAAGGGAAGTAAGTAAAGCTGCATTCATTCCTTTAATATTGCTTCTTCTCTTAAGGGCGTCATCACACTCTTCTCTGAAATCGGACGCTTCTCATGACAAGTGGTGTGTTGGGGGTCACGTGGTAAAGAGCATTCGAAATGTGTGGGCAAGGGAAAATTTAAAATGCGGTCAAGTGCGGGAAATTTATCTTGATCCTGTTGCTACTGAAGAAAATATACTTGGGAAAGTATTACGTTATTCAAAGTCTCTTTTTTTCTTTCTCAGCCATTGTCATCCGTTGGTCGTATGGCGTCATATGCATTGTACGGCTGGATCTTCTGCCGAAAGTGCATAATATTCTTTGAAAAAAGTATCAACTATAATTCTTTTTTTTTTTTTTTTTTTTTTTTTAATATCTTTTTATGACATCATTTTGTCTTCCACTTTCTCAGCATTTCTCCTCCCAGAACCCACCATGTGAGCATAGGAGCATTTATTATATTGCTGGTCAAAGATTCTAGACAGTGGTAATGATGATATAATTTATTCTCTCTTTTTGTATGTGTGTGTCTTTTGTGTAAATTGGGCGCTGCTCTTTCGTGTCCTAAGAAGAGCTTTGCTTATCAGGCGGGCCGGACTGCGTCCTAAATAAATAAATAAATAATTTATTCCTGAAAAATAGTCCAATTTACATCAAGACATCCTTTCTTCCTCTGGAAAAAACTGCGAATTACATATGACTCATTTCTAAATGCACTTAACATATATGAACATCCTTACATCAAGGACGTTTCGGAATTTCGGATACTTTCAAATTGGAAAAAACTGTTAATTTCAAACAGACTTGTTGTTAATTTGCATCATCTTGCCATGTTCACTTCAAATGCGAAACTTCTAATACACTCGTGTGCAAAATTAAGGAAATTTGCCCATTATATCAAATTTCTGAAAACCTAATGGACTAATTTTAATGAAATTTTATATGAATATACATTTATAACAGAGAGAAAGAGATGTACCTTTCAAAAGTCACTTTATGTATGCATCATTATCAGAAAAGCTAACAGTATAGAGATATTCAAAATTCGTGTCGTTATATGGAACTTAAAATGAGTTTAATACGGGATAGGGTCCATAGCCAGACAGGTGGCGCAGCATTGCGTCATACTGGAGAGGAGGCATTTGAGGAGTTGGGGTAGTCGATGCCACTATTAGAGCAAGAGAGTTTACAAAGCCGGGATGATTCTCGGGGGCAGATGGAGAGATGAAATTGCCCTCCCAAGAGCGTCCCAGACATGCTCTATAGGATCCAGGTCAAATCATCTGGCCGGCCAGTCCTTGTGGAGAATATCCTCACATTCCAGGTAATCGTCGACTACCTGAGCCCTGTGTGGGAAAGCATTGTCGTCCGTTAATAGAAACCCAGGACCAACTGTGCATATGAAAAGTAGAACATAGTGGTTCCTCGCCAACTGTCGGTTCAACACAGTGCGATAAGTAACTAGACCGGGCTCCGTGTTCACCCCCCCCCCCAAGTTGGTTGGTTCCCGAACACCCGACTTTAAGACCTTCATTACCAAAGGCATAGTTACTCCATTCAGCACCGGTCAACGTCCAGTTTCTTTTTCTGCGCTTGGCACACCGCTTAGTGGTGCGCAGCACTCTATCTATACCTCATGAAAGTCAGGGAGCCTTTCAAACCCTCTCCATACCTCATGGAAGTCAGGGAGCCTTTCAAAACCTCTCTATACCTCTTGGAAGTCAGGGAGCCTTTCAAACCCTTTCTATACCTCATGGAAGTCAGGGAGCCTTTCAAAACCTCTCTATACCTCATGGAAGTCAGGGAGCCTTTCAAAACCTCTCTATACCTCATGGAAGTCAGGAAGGCTTTCAAACACTCTCGATACCTCATGGAAGTCAGGGAGCCTTTCAAAACCTCTCTATACCTCCTGAAAGTCAGGGAGCCTTTCAAACCCTCTCTATACCTCATGAAAGTCAGGGAGTCTTTCAAAACTTCTCTATACCCCATGGAAGTCAGGGAGCCTTTCAAACCCTCTCTATACCTCATGGAAGTCAGGGAGCCTTTCAAACCCATACAGGGGTATGCGGCTCTTCATCATAATGCTCGCGACAACTTGCGTGCAATTTTATAATTAAGTGAAAGAAGAAACTTGCTGGCCAGTCCGTCACCATAATTAAATTTATAGTGACTGGGATTAGCCTTTCAATGTTTTTTACGTGTTCAATTTATTAGATCGCTTAAATTTTATTGATTTTTAGAGTAAAATAAACTATTATCTATTCACTTTTTTCATGTCTTATTTATTTAGGTCCTAAACGTCCCACATCCGAACTTGACAATTATAACAACCACTACGGATAGTCCGTAAATGCTGTGTAACGTTGCAAGGGTCCGTTAGGCGTTTTTCGGAGCAGAAAATACGAAAAATATGCAATGCCCTGGCTGGAATTCGAATCAGTGATCTCCTTGCCGGGATTTGAATCATGGAGTTCTGATTGCTAGCCTGACTTGAGTCCAATTACACCACCGAAGCACGCAGTGAGGAAGGGAAAGAATTCCTTACATTCTTTCCCACTTGAATGGTGATTAGTAAGGAGGAGGCAATGTCCACAAATTCAGATAGTGACAAATTATCGTCCACCACATTTTAATTCGGCGGCTACCTGTTGAGTCCTGTATATTTTTTTGAAATAAGAAACTTGAAAAAAAAAAAAAAAAGAAATCTGTACTCTCGCCGGACTTCGACTGCCAACCGGACCTGCCTCCACTTGCACCATGAAGGCAAGCAATAAGGAAGAAGAAAATCCCTTACAGCCTAACATAATATTCATGAAAAATGAGACGAGAAGTTTACAAGTTATTCTAGCATCAGTGTTATATCAGCATATACTGTTTAATGAACTTCATAGTTTAATATTAATAATTAATTCAATAGTTAAATATTATTTCATAATTATAAATATTTACAGAAAATTTACTGATTTATTCAAGGATGTTACCTCAATAACTACTTCTGCATTTTGTAATGAATAATGAAATTGCATTTATTATCTGCGTAAAACAATTCTTGTTGCAATTTTGCTATTACTGACGAAAGTAAATGATACGAAGATTTCTCCACGATGTATGAAACACGCTTGCGGCATTGTTAAAATGAGCCTAAAATCTGCTTTGATGAGCTTGCAGAACATGTTGCTGCGTAACTCGAGAAGGTCGCGTGAGATTTATTTTTCATTGACACCTAATATTTAAAAAGAAAAAAAATTCATTGCATGTATAAAAATTGAGCTTCGCGTTTTCAATCTCAGTAACGATGAACTTTTGAGAAATGTATACTCGATTGTAAGTTGCAATTAAATGCACGAAATGTAATAAAATATGCATAAAATGGAAAATAATCAAGCTGTTATGACTTTCATGAACGAATATTATTGAAGATAATGAAAGCATATAGTAAAATGAATTTATGCATTGTTAATGGCAACAATAAAATGTTGCATTTTTGGCTAAGGCGTTACTAATTGGTCATAAAGACGAAGCAACAGAAAAAAAGTTAAGGACGAAGAAAATTACAACCCATTAAAATGAATGTAAATAAAACTATAACGAGTATCTGGATTACAGAGTCCCGAAGAGAGCAGAATTAATGAGCACCATTTCACATTTAATTATTACATTATTTTCTACATCACTGGAAGTTTCCCATTAACATACACTGGTAGATTTCGATAAAGAAATTGGGAAGGTTTCGATAAAGAAATTTAAAAAATCATTTGTTTCGGAATAAAAATGACTGGCAACTGCTTATTATTTGAAATCAGAAATATCGTTTGCTACATTTAAATTATTTATTCTTTATATATGAATGGTATGGATTGAAAGATATGTTTTCGATATTTTTCGAAGAGAAAAATTCCTGTCCTATAGACCAAAAACATTATGAAATGGAGGGTATTAAAATTTCTAAGTACAAAATAAGCAACGTTATTAATTGGAAACGGAAAAACCGTCAGTCATTTTTTACGTCCTTGTACAAAGTAAAGGAAATATTATAATAATGAGGAATCCAGAGTTTCATATTTCAACAAAAATAATCATTTTGTCCTCTATCAAAAGCAATTTAACGATGTTTTTCCTTGACATCTGTGCATAAAGGCAAAATAAAGGATTCTTTTTCCCCAAACGAATTATAAAACTGATTTAAAAGGGGTTCGAACAGATATTTTCATGCCATCTGTACGTACGTACGTAAAAGTATACACGTACTTATGTATGTATGTATCTCGCATAACTCAAAAACAAGTAACCTCAGAACGTTGAAATTTTGCATATAGCACTGCTATAACATTTAGTTGTGCAACTCCTTTTTTGCATACCCACTCTGTTACTCGCTCAGTGAGCTCAATTTTTCTTATTCTTATATGGTAAATTGTGCATTTTTTACTTTAAAAATAATAGAATTGTATTGTTCTGAGCTTCCGATTAAGTTTTTACAAGGTATTTCTCTCACCTTCTTAGCATACCTTCGTGGTGTTAGTGGTCAGCAGACTCGGCGCGTATCGAGAGGTCCGAGGTTCGAGTCCCGGCCAGGGCATTGCTCATTTTTCATGTCCCCTGCTTCCTAAAAATACCTTATGTCTCTACAGTGGAGCCCGAACAAAATACGGTGGTGTATGATGATTCTCCAACACCAGGATTTCACGATTGGGTCCCCTAATCCCCAGTTGCCTTTAAAAGAGGAAGTATTTAAGGTATTTCTCCCGCCTTCTCAGTATGCCTTCGTGGTGTAATGGTCAGCGCACATTCGAGAGGCCTGTGGTTCGAGTCTTGGCAAGGGCATTGCTCATTTTTCATCTCTCCTGCTTTCAAAAATTACCTATTCTCTCTACAGTGGCGCCCGAACTAAAAAAGGCGGTGGATGATGAAACTCCACCACCAGAATTTGACGATTGGACCCCCTATCCCCAGTCGCCCTTTAAAAGGGGGGAGTATATAAGGTATTTCTCTCACCATTTTAGCATGCCTTCGTGGTGCAGTGGTCAGCGCACTCGATGCGTATTCGAGAGGTTCGTGGTTCGAGTCCCGGCGAAGGCATTACTCATTTTTCCTGTCTCCTATTTCGAAATAACTTAATGTATCTACAGGTTTTTATGCCTTTAGTTAATCTGCATTCAATAGTTGTAGAATTAGAAACAATTTAAAAGTTTTTTTTTAAGTTCGACTAAGCCTAATTTTTTTGCCATAGAAGCCGTATTTCTTTACATTTGAAACTTAGCGGAATAGTGAATTAAGTCTTTTTCACCTTCAGTGTCTTTTTGCCTAGTGGGACCCAGTTTTGTGCACGGAAAATCTGTCGTAGAAACTGTAATTTTAATTGTAAGAAGTGCTCTTATAGTTAACTGTAGTTGGTGTTTTATATCTTCCTATATCTTTCAAATTTTCATGAAGCTATTTTGAGTTTTTATGCATTTTTGCCTTGCCGCGAAAAAGTGAAACTGAATTAATTGAATGAGAAATCTATCTCTAATGAAATTCGAGGAAATAAGTTTAAAAGAAATGCAAGAAAAAATGCGTATAATTTAATATTCCGTACAAGGAAGTCATGTCGTGTACACATCAGATTTTTTCTACATGGAAAAAATACTCCAAACTTATACTCGAAAGAGGTACGTTCCGTTTCTAATGTTTCTAAGGTTAAATCATTGAAAACAAGAGAAAAATTAATCGAAGCAAAAATTAATTGAAAACTTTAAGAATAACTATAACAACAATAAATAAAATAATAAAGCATAATTTACAGTTTAAAAGAGTTAAAGAACACAATGTTGAGCAACGTTTGCCAAGGCATACAGCTCGATGCAAAACAATTTGTAGGACCTCATATGAAAATCCTTTAGCAGAAGATAAATGGAAATATTTTATGACTTTTGGTAAAGCATTGGTTTAACTAAATCATGACAACAAAAGAAAATCTATTTATTATCTGAAAAGAGATGGGAAATGCATAAAATCAGCTCAACGTACTATCAAGAGAAAGTTTTGCATTCGAGATGTACAGAAGAAATTCCATTTCGTTATCCCAATGACTTTCAAATAGCGAAACTTCATGAAGACCAGCAACAAGTCGTACTTATAAAAGTAGCACTGGATTCTATAAAAAATTGCAGACTGAAATAAATAAATAAATAAAAGAAAATCTGAAAACTTTCAGATTTTACATTACGCCCAAAAGGGTTTTTTTTTTTTTTTTTTTTTTTACGTTTTTATGGGTTACCTTTCTTTATTAAATATCGTGTTCTTCGCACTTCATAAAATTAAGAGTTCAACAGCAATATCGCAGAATAATTTTAAAATGAGCTTATCTTTAGAATTTCCAAAACACAGTTCACGCGCTGGACATAATTTTTTTTTAATCCGTACAGTGTTGCTATTGCTCGATTTGAAATCGTTCAGTTTCTTAATCAAAAATTCGTGTAAAATTTACAAAATATGAAGTAGATAATAAAACAAATTCCAAATTTGGGCTTCCAGATGCCCATATTCGGGTGGAAACGTTATGTTACTGAAAATTGGATACCACCATTTTATCTCTAGGTACCACCATTTTATCACAATGCGAGAAACATACGCACATTTATGCAGATTCTTCATTATTTAATTTCTTTAAATATAATACAGGGATCTAATATTTGGTGCAACAGTTTGAAAAGTGAACTGATATTTAAAGTTTCCAACACAAAATGCCGAAACGAAATTAATAGCCCTTCCGGTCTAACGCCCTTTTCGCTAAATAGGTAAGTAATGCATATATACCTTTTCCTATACCTTTTTATGCGTTGAAAACCTATACCGTTTTTTGCGTTTTTATACGTTGATACCTATATACCATTTTATGATTTGAAAAGTTATATACATAGTAAATATATGTGATGTACCAGCTTTAGTCGTAGCTTAAATTATCAGACGATAAGTTTTTAAAAAAAACAGGATCCATTTATTATTATGCAGGAGAAATAGCAGTTACAAAATCAGATATCCGGAGTAAATAAAAAGAATTACTAATAACTTTTTGTATGAAGTTTACTGCATCGTGACAGTTAAGAAAAAGCCCCCGATATTCCTTTGCGAGTCCTTTTATAGCCTCTGGAAAGGCGGAGCTTCCAAGAATGACGTCAGCCTTGTCAGCCAATCCAGTTCGCTTTAAATATTTCCAGAACATTCTATAACTGTACGTGTAGAAAAGGCGGGAAAAACAACTTGACTACGGGACTGTGGATTTAATTCCACGTACTTTCAAATAAGAGAACGTCGCCATTAAAAATGAAAAGAACATACAGTTAGAATTTTAAGTGTATTCTTGACTATGGAATTTTATTATTACATATATATATATATATATATATATATATATATATATATTGAACGTATTCCTGCGAAGTCAGAGCAAGTTACACCTACAGACTATTGTGCTTTTGGTATTTTCAAAAGAGCTCTTTGTGTGTGCCAACGCACCACAATGGATGGAAAGCAGCTGAAGAAAAATGGAAATCCTGGAAATTTTACGAAAAGCCCTTCTGTCATGGAAATCACGATGAGGTTACCAGAAAAATGTCTATCAGATCGAACATTCAACAAAATAATTCTTTACATCCTAAGCATTAATAAAATGGTCTCCAATTCGTTCTAAAGTTGTGTAAAAACCCTCTGCATCATAAAATGCATTATTTTGTTCTGCGAAATCCTCCCACACGCGAATTCATCTGATTTGGCTGCCGTTAGAGATATGAAATTACTATGGTATTCAAAATCGTAAAAACAACCTTGTATTTAGCGTAAGTATATTGAAACGCTCAATCGATTTCGAGGGCAGCTAAAGGTCCCTCCTCAGCAGGAGAAAGAAATACCTAGAAAGAAGAAAAATAAAGGGAAAAGAGTCTCAGAAACACGTGGTCCTTATCAGCACTGCACGTGGTTATAAACGGATTTTTAATCAGAGTTACACTGGCCACCCACTTTTACTGAGCCAGGCTATCTGATCAAACATATAACACAAATGACAAGAAAAATTTAAAATTCTACTATCTTAATTCAGTTATTTTTGCCGATAGATGGTGTTACCTCCTCGCGTTAGGTACTACCAGAGGGTATCAAAATCCGTTCAGTGGTTGCTTTCCATTATTCGAAGTTCAGATTTTGAGCGTGAAGGTGCAGTTGCCCCTCACTCCCTATTTTTAACTTCGCTGATTTTTCTTGTCCTTTGTGTTACATGTTTGATCAGATAGCCTGGCTCAGTAAAAGTGGGCGGCCAGTGTAACTCTGATTAAAAATCCGGTTATAACCACATGCAGTGCTCATAAGGACCACGTGTTTCTGAGACTCCTTCCCCTTTACTTTTCTTCTTTCTAGGTATTTCTTTCTCCTGATGAAGAGGGACCTTTAGCTGTCCTCGAAATCGATTGAGTGTTTTAATATACTTACGCTAAATACAAGGTTGTTTTTACGATTTTTGATTGTCTCATTAGCGTGTTTCTCTTCTAGTCTACGATGGTATTCTTTGATTGCTAGATGTGATTTACTGATACGGCGTAATAATTATAAATGTTTTTTTGCTGCCCTTAATTTATGCTTATTTCCTCGAATTATTCTTAACTTTATTAACTCATCCCTCAAGGCAAATTGAGAACGACAGCAAAAATTGTGGAAATTTTTGCTAATAAATATTAATAAATAAAGTAGTAAAATTATTTTTTCACAACGAGTGTAAAACTTCCTCAAATATAAGTATAGGAAGCGGGAGACCACATTAAAAATTATATTTCATTATTTATTGAAAAAAATTAATTTGTTTTTATATTTGGCATTGTCAAAACACGAATCTTTCCATCATTTAAAACACCTCTGTAATTCAAAGTATATACACTGGGTATCATAAATTAAGGAAAAATCACAAGAATAGCGATACCTCCCTCAAAAATAAGCCAACCCGTGTAAAAGTTGAATATGTTGCCAAGTAAGAGTAGCTGAATAAAACTGCAATATGCAAATTAGTGGCGCTGCACTCGGAATACGTCATCTGCGAGGAGAATAAAAGTCCATGTTTGAGAGCAAGCCCACATATTTCACTGTGACAGTGACATCAGAAATCTGAGATAGCCAATTCGTAACAATGACCTCCAGGCATCATTTGCCTGCAGAACTACGATGGAGAGCCGTTGGGAGACTAGAGGCAGGATAAAGTCAAAGAGAAGTGGCGAGATGGCTAAATGTGAGTCCTTCTGTGGTTCATAGACTTTGGAGGCGATTTCAAACCACAGATTCGGCATTTAGGAAGTTCAGCCAAGTACGGCCAACTGGTACGACGAGCGCCGATGACCGATATTTGGCATTATGTGCACGCAGGAATAGAACCGCTACTCCGACTCTTCTTAGATCCTCCCTTGCTGCAGCCACGGGAAGGTTGGTATCAACGTCAGCTGTGCTTAGAAGGCTTCAGGAAGGTGGTCTGTATGCGAGGCGACCAGCCATTTGCGTGCCGCTCACGTCACGCCATGGGAGGGACCGTTTGCAGTAGGCACTACAACATGTCTGCTGGACGTGTAATCGTGATTTTTGTGATTTTTCCTTAATTTATGATAACCAGTGTAGGCGCGACCGACGATAAGTACGAACGACGACGGGAATTAGACTTGTAAGCCGGATTAGGAGGGTGGGTAACAGAGCTAAATGTTAAAAGTCCCATTCCGTTTTGGAATAAAGGGTCCTTTGTTCTCTCCGCAGGTACAGACGCTGAGCTAAATACTCATATTATGAAACCGCAGTAGTGTTTAACAAAACTTTGATATTTATGTGATATTTATGCAGAGCTTTAAGAAAATTTATTACCAAAATATATTAGGTTTCACGTCGCAGTCTTACTGGTTATAATTAAATAAATAATAAGTGTGTACAGACATTAGGATTTTTTGAAAGCAAGAGAGATGAACAATAGCAACCGCCTTCGCGGGAATCGAACCACAGACCTCTGGAATACTGGCCCAGCGGGCTACCGTTACACCACGATGGCCCGCTAGGGAAAGTGGGAGAAATACCTTATAGACTCCCCTTTTTAAAACGGCGACTAGGGTTTTAGGGGACCTAGTCGCCAAATCCTGGGTGTGGAGAATCATCATCCACAACCCTTTTTTAGTTCGGGCGCCACTGTAGAGACATTAGGATTTTTTCGAAGCAGGCATGATGAAAAATATGCAACCGCCTTCGCCGGGAATCGAACCACGGACCTCTGGAATATCGGCCCAGCGTGCTACGTTACACCACGAAGGCACGCTAGGGAAGTGGGAGAAATACCTTATAAGTGTACTCAGATTCTCTGTATGAGATTTCCTTTATCAAATTCTATATAGTGCTCTGTAGAGTCAAACTCTTTCTACTGGCACTCCAAATTTATGACCCATGTTACAAGTATTTCCCCGTGCTCCTGATTATATGCGATGTCGTGATTACTCCATATAGTTTAATACTAAAATGCAGAATAGAGAACTTATGTAAAACTTATGTATGAACGTATGTAAAACCATGAAACTGTTATTTAATTCGAAATACAGTTTTACCTCGGTCTAGGACCACTTCGAAATACGTCCAGCTTGATTTATGCCTTGTTTGGATGCGAAAACTTTTGTTTGGTAAACGATATTTGTTTGGAATACGACGGCAGTTCGATGAATCACGACTGCGAGCACTACACTTGTTCATTTCTTTCGAGACAACGTATGACTGCCCATGATCTTTTGTTGCTATTATTCAGTACCTGCTCTATAACTCTGAATTTTCAGGTGATTTTTTTTTGTTTTGTTTGTTTTTTGTTTTTTCGCCTAAATGTTTTGTGTATTTATTAATACAGGGTTTTAGAAAAGTCAGTGAGAAGATTTAAACAACGGAGAACATTGTTAAGATCACTTTGATGGTGAAAAAGAGATTGTAGAAAAGTATAAGGATTGCAAGCTTATTCCGGACATTTCCTACGCCGAGTGAGGTTCGAATCCCGCGAACGGGCTGGCTGCATGGGTGTTTTCGTGGTTTTCCCCATGTGTAACGTGTATACGAGCCAGTTCTCTTAAAACGTCCTCCACGAAGGCATCCCTCCCTTAAGGCAAATAGCCCTCGAGTGCTTTGCCGTAATCTAATAAACCAAACCAAACCAAAATCCTACACCGAGTACGATGATATTTGTTGCGAATGGTATCATTTCACTCCAAACTGCACGAGTCAAAGATTGACGTCACGTTTAACTGTTGCTTTTAATATCTTTAGAATGTAGCAACGCAATGTAACTTCCTTAGTAATCAGATGTAGTCAGAAAAATATTTGAATGTTTAATGTAGTTTTCTATGCTATTAAATTGTGTTTTGTTTACTGTGTCGTACTATCTCTTCATTTTAGCAGTTAACGAAGTAATGCCCGGTAGACGTTCTTTATTGTGTTACTTTTCAGAGCTAGTCTTTATTGCGAGACGCGCAACAGTATCTATGACTATGAAAACCAAAAACGTTACTAAATCGGCCAACGTTGCGAGGAAGGGAATCGATTACCAAACAAAGATAAGAGATATTACATCATGTTGAGAAATGGCTTTTAATATGGACAGCAGAAAACATTTATGTCAGGTATGATGTGCAGTGTTTCATCTATGTACAGTGATATATGGATCTGGAATTAATGAAGCATACCTACATGTACATTACAGGTACCTACATGTGTTGCTGTGATGTGAGATGTACCGAGATGCTAGATATGCTGCTGGGATTTATTCCACTTGTTTGGCAGTAACATCAGTACAAGCCCATAAATCTTATCCCGGCGATTTTCGTCGGCGATCGTAGCAAGATTTCGTCTATCGCTGGCACAGACCTTGAACTTTTTATACAAGGTGTCCCATAAATATTCGTGTAAATTTTTAAGAGGTAGGCCACGACAAAAGGATTACGAACTGCATAGCAATCCGTGGTGACCGCGTCATCGTACGGCGTTAGGTAGTGGTGTTCACAAGGGTTGTTCAAAGTGTTTCTGTCGATGACTACTTAACCGAGCCTTACCTGTTGTCTGTGACATCAACAAATCACCTCATCGTTTTAGAACAGGCTCTATCAAGCTTTATCCTGTGTCACAAAATGTGAGACGCAGCATATGCTTTCAACGGGATGGGCGCTTTCCCATTATGGAAGATGTATTCGGAGATATTTGATTGTGTCGTTTAGTCAACGCTGGATTGGGTGTAGTTGAGTGGTATCCTGGACCCCTACGCTATCCGGATTTCAGTAGTCTGGATTTCTTTCTTTGGGGCACACTTTATGAGTTGTCTGTAGAACTGCAATGGATCTGGTTGCAAGAATCGTCTGAGTTGCTGCAGATATCCGAACAAATCCAGGTTTTATTTACCGTGTCCGTGAATCAATGGTCTGTCGATGTAAACATGCTCCGCTTGTAATGGTGAAAATTTTGAACATCTTTTGTAACATTTTAAAATGATTCCAGTATTATGCAATATTCATGAGCAATAACTGCTTCTGCTAATTTCTGTGCTGTATCTTTTTGTCTCTTTTACCTCTTTCCCATGCCGTTTGGGTCATGTGTTGCTAGGACCAATTTTCAATTCTTTTGGCGTGCCATATCTGCCGTTAAAATTTGTTCCAATATTTATGGTGACAACACGACTTTACCCAGTTGCGTTCTATTTTTGAAAAAGAATTCCAAAACCGGGCTGGTCCAAGGGTCATCCACTAAGAGCTTCAAGAAGACTTTCGGCTCGCCGTAAAATTTAATTACACTCAAGTCTGGTTTTTTTTTTTTTTTTTTTTTTTTTCCCTTCCCCCTGTGGTTTTTTTTTTTTTTTTTTTTTTCGTGTGTGTGTGTGTGTGTATGCGGTACATGAAAATTTCAATCAAATTGGAGCAAAATTGACAAAGGAACGTAACTGGAACATAATTTTAATAAAAAATATAAATAATCAATAGAAAAAGGAGCTTCAGTGTCTTGTACATCTGGCTACCGAGACATATGCAAGCGTCTAGTTAAACATCGATCGTCTCAAAATCTGATCACCGATTATATGTAACTGAAAAATGTTATCTCTAAATGACTCTATTTTTTGTGGCTACTCGTGAAGTTTTGTGCGATTTTTTATGAAGTTTTTTTTTTTTTTTTTTTTTTTCCTTAATCCACCGCCGCACAAAAACAAAACAGGTTTGAGTTGTACTCCCATACAGCAAAGGTCATAACCAGTAACATTAGCTTTATATCTATCAGGGCGACTTGTTTTACATTCTTAAATGCCTAATGTAGAAAGTTATCAATACTGATGTCTGCCAATTATAGTAATTGTCTATTTTCATTGGTACAAATTAGTACGTACATATAAACTTATTAATGGAGGTTTTTCTGCCTGCTGCCGTGTGCTTCATGAAACTGACTGATGAAAATGCAGTGCGTATTTCAAGTAGTATTGGCGATTTATCACTCATTTCAAAAAGCAATTTGGAATAAATTCTAGGGAGTATACCCCATAATGACCTTTCTCATCCTTCGTGACGCACTTCGTTTTCTTATTCGCTTGATTTAATCCTGAACTGCTTTTTTTAAATCATTTTTATTCCATCGAACAACAAATCATATCCCCGTTGAAAGCCCAGCTGGCAGGCGAAGTCTTGGAGCAATATTAGAAAATAAGAACGCGCCGCGGTATCTCGTCGAACCATCTTCCTACCACAGGAATTAGCATAAAAGGGAGAGTGGAATCCGGTTTTAGGTTCGGACCTCCGACCTGACCCAGCATGAGTCTGGGAAACATCCCTCCCAAAGACCCAGATTTTTCTCGTAGACTACTCATTACTCATCTTCACCGCGGGCAAAAGATTTGAGAAAAGTACCAGATAAATGCATATATATATAGTTCCTACCGACGCCCTTCCGCTCACTTAAGATTGCACGACACGTATCTTAAAACCGAGTATTTCTGTCAAAGGTCTAAAGGTGTTGTCAAAGTAGCTTTCTTTAAGGGTTTCTTTTTCTTTCATTTTATTTTATTTTATTTAGTCTCCGTTTTATTTGACTATTTTAAATACATTAAAATTGTGCCTGCGTTCTTAATATAATACTGGCCCAGCAGCGGCCGAGCGGTAAAGTCGCTGAACACTGGTAGTTCGGTCCGAGGTTCGAATCCCGCGAACGGGCTGGCTGCATGGGCGTTTTCGTGGTTTTCCCCATGTGTAACGTGTATACGAGCCAGTTTCCCTTAGAAAGTCCTCCACGAAGGCATCCCTCCTCTTAGGCAGATAGCCCTCGAGGCTTTGCCATAATCACACACACACACTTAATATAATACTGTTGTGGCTTGAACTTATACAGAAACTTTAAATACTGATTAATATTTTTTTATTTTTTTTTTTTTTTACAGAATGGCAACAGAAAGATTATTCAATTTTTGTTGTTTTCAGAATGGCAACAAAAAGATTATTAAATTTTTGTTGTTCTTGGAAAGGCAACAAAAAGATATTAATGATATTGTTCTAAAGAGTTGTTTACATTTTGCTAAAAACGAAATAAAGATTATTTTTGATTTAAAACGTGGATTGACGTTATTTGATGAAACAGAGTTGTAAAAATAAAGATTAATTTGGAGTCAGAGCCAATAATACCATTGCAAGGTATTTCTCCAACTTCCCTAGCGTGCCTTCGTGGTGTAGTGGTTCTGCACACTGGGCCGGTATTTCAGAGGTCCGTGGTTCGATTCCCGGCGAAGGCAGTTGCATATTTTTCATCTCTCCTGCTTCCAATTAACCTAATGACTGTACAAGGGGCGCCGGAACTAAAAGAGCTGTGGATGACAGTTCTCCGCACCCAGGATTCGGCGATTAGGTCCCCTAAAACTTTAGTCGCCCTTTAAAAAGGGGAGTATATAAAGTATTTCTCCCACTTCCCTAGTGTGCCTTCGTGGTGTAGTGTTTCTGCACACTGGGCCGGTATTTCAGAGGTCCGTGGTTCGATTCCCGGCGAAGGCAGTTGCATATTTTTCATCTTTCCTGCTTCCAATTAACCTAATGACTAACCTAATCGCCATAACCGATGGATTTTCAAATTGAACATCCATACTCAAATTATTTTTGTCCGACAGCAGCACGAATGGAAAGGTTTAAAAGAAAAAAAATCATGACAGCAATTTCAATAATTTCACTAATGAGGAACAGCAACATATTTAGGCGATTAAGCTAAAACTCGAGACGGGAGGAGTCAATTAGTATATGACGTGGCTAAGACGTAGCAAAATACCCCTAAAGGTACCAATTAGGTATAGTTACTTTAGCGAAGGTGCAGATATTTTGATATGAATCTTCGAAATTCCTAAAATTTCAGAAAAGTAACAAGCGATTACTATTAGATATGACTATTCTTGCTCGCAAAAAAAAAAACTATGCTGCAAATCCTCATGAAACTGTAATGGCACGCACGAAATTTCAATATGAAACATATAAAGAGTGACAATTTTAAAATAATAATGACGAAACAGTTGTTTCGCTAAGCGAACATTGGCAAAGAAAATTAATTCATATGTCCAATATAACAATTCATTGCCTACTAAAAAATAAATAAATAAATAGAAATAGAAATCTTAAAGTGTTTATATTTTGACGGTAGCCCAAAATGCTTTATTGTCGCTGAGCTGGCAGTCTGCCAGACTGCTGTTAAACTCACACCCGCTAATCCATTCCTTTTTGTCTTTTTAGCTTCATCATTAAAAATAATTTTCTTTTCACTTGCGCTATATACAATTAAGTAGCAAAATTACAAAAATTTTAAAAGCAACATAACAATCTATGCTTAGAATTCCCGATGCAGCGTTGCATGTTGGCATACACTTTTCTATTTTTTTTTTTTTTTTATTTTTTTTTTATTTTCAGTCTTTTCGCAGTGCATCATATCGATGTTCAGTTTTCTTAATATGATGGCTTGCAAGATTTTTTCTCTCTTTGTATTATTAACTTTATTTATTCTTTATTTATTAAATGTCATGTTCTTCACACTTACCCTACATAAAACTCCATTCGAGAGCAAAACCACAAAATATTTAAAAACAGCCTATCTTTAGAATATCCGATAGACAGACTCGAGCGCTGGAAATAGAAATGTTATTTTGCGTACAGTGTTGCTATTGTTCACTTTGAAATTGTTCAATTTCTTAATCAGAAATTTTTTACTTTTACAAAATATGAAATAAATAATAAAACTAGTTCGGAATTCGGGAGCTAGGTACCCATGTTCGGGTGTAGGATTACATTATTCAAAAATTGGATGGCTCTAGAAACTGTCGTTTTTTCACAATGCGAGAATCATACATACATTTATGCATATTCTTCATTATTTAGTTTCTTTAAATATAATGCAGGGCGATAATATTTGCTGGCAACAGTTTGAAAACTGAAGGGACATTTATAGTGTAACAACGCAAAATGCCGTTTCACACGCTGGAGATGAATATATTTTATTCTGTACAGATTTGCCACAGTTAACTTTCAAAACCTGAGTGTGTTAATCACAAATTTATTAAAATTTTACAAATTATAAAATATAAAATTCGAAATTCAAAATTCCGGCTCCCAGGTACCCCATGTTCGGGTGGAAGACTAAGTTATTTAAAATTTGATGGCCCTGGGTACCATCAATTTCGGCAGCGGAAGGAACACACATACATACATGCATTCATCATTTAAAAAAAATATCTTTAATAATAATACAAGGTGGCAACCATTTAAAAAGTGATTCGCCGTTTCTATAGCAGACGAGGCAAACGCCTTTTGTTTTAAAAACCAACTGATACTTTTGATGCAATTCATAATACAAAGACTTAATTTTTTTTTAAAGTTCAATTCATTTTTGAGTTTCAATTTCAATTAAAAGCAAAGATTTCATTTTGTCACTTCATGAAATATAGTCTGAAAGTCAATATGGGTTTTTGAATCCACAGATTTTGAAATGCTTGTCCTCTATCACAGTTGCGCATCACCTTGTTAGCAACCTTTACTAGCCCACAAGCGACCGACGGGTAAAGTCGCTGAACACTAGTAGTCCGAATAAGCCCACGAAATTCATTGTGCAAGAAGGGCAAGATTGCGCCTGTCGTTGCCAACAGCCTTAAGCATAATACAGGTGACAGTACGCTGTTCAATTTTGATGCAGAGCACCCCGAGAGGGTACGTGTCCCAACCTCTCTTTCCCTACCATCAACTTCTCGAGAGGACTTTCGGCTCGCCGCATATTTAGAGTGTCCTCATGCCACACGGACACTATAATTTACAAACATCCATCCCTTCTCCGGTATTCAAACCCGGGCCCTTCGATACCGCAGTAGGCTCCCCTAACCGTCTGGGCAGTACATATAGTCTTCACACATTTCTTGGCTTCTACGGAGGAATTATGTACTTTATTCTCTTCAGCGCGTATTCGAGAGGTCCGTGGTTCACGTCTCGGCGAGGGCATTGCTCATTTATCATCTATTTGCAATTGTGCATAAATAGACTTTGGAATTATGTAATCAGCCTAAGAAATACGGGGACGGCTTCCTCCTAAAACAAATATTTTTCACCTACGAAAAATGGTCACCTTCCTTATTTTTTAGGGCAAGTACGGAAAGGGGCGTAAGTATGGTGCATGGAGGTAGGAAGTAAGAAGGAGTCGCCCTAAACAAGTTTCTCCGTACTTTGCTCTGAAGCACCGGCGATCCCTACGTGGTGACCAAAACATTGGGTCATTTACCATTGAGTTCTATGGGATTTGACGCGTTCGGGTGTAAATATTTTGTAATTACGTCGCAAATATACATATAAATGTATATATTTTCTTTTTCTACAATGTGAAAACAACATATTTTTAAACAACATTTCATTCTGAACGGAATTAAATGCTATACTTTTCTCAGAATGGTTTAATTTGAATGAAATATTTTCACAAGTTTTCGTTAATTACACTAGAAAAAAAAAATTAAGGTAGTTCGATTTTATTCGGTTAAGGTACAAAAATTAAGATCAAAGTTTATTGTATTATTAATATTAAAATTATGCATTATTTCTTTTCTATTTATAGAGCTTCTTCCTAAAATACTTTCTTAAATATGACATGATTTTTTGGCTTCTTTTAAATCGAAAAATGTAAGTCAATTTATAATTAATGCTCTATTCGGTTCATTTTAAATTAGAGAATTATTAGGAAAGTAGTATTTGACTTTCTCTGAACATTTCTGAAAGGGAATAAAATAAGTTTTTTTTTTTTTTTTTTTTTTTAAAGTATTATTTAAAACTTGTAACTGAGTTATTATAAAATGTAAAGGGAATAATTCTTTTAATTATACTTATCAGATTTTTTTCTTTTTACCCTTCATTTCAACAATACATATTCCAAAACTCTTTATTACGTTCTTAAGTGCGCATCTCATAGCATTTGCTTTACAATACCTTTTAACAGATTGCTTTCCAATACGAACAATTCTTGCTTAAATAGTTTTATAACTTATTTGTCAACAGGATTTCAATTTATGTTTACAATTCAATATTAAGGTTATTATATATTTAGATAACATTTATAATCATTATAAATTAGATACATTTAATCATTAGATTTCTTCACAGTACTATCACAGTTGTTTATAAGTGAATAAATTCTTCATTTCAAATACATTTATAAATAATTTAATGAATATTTAAGTATTTTGTCAAAGGCAGATACATGCTTTTTGCAAGCACATGCATAAATACCCATACATATTTCCTATTTATCATTTCCGGCATGTGCAAATCTTTAATTTCTGTGCATTCACTATATTTTTCGTGTAAAGTACTTTACACTAATTTAGCATACACCCGAAAGTTTTACATAAAAAATATATATGAATATAATTTGAATGAAAATTATAAGTATTATTTTTAATACCCACTCAAAGGTCAGTTTTTCTTCAAAATTCCCCCACGATGGCATCTCTCTCTTTAGGCAGATAGCCCTTGCATGCGTTACTCTATTTAATAAAAACTTAATCTGACCTATATGCCTAATTACAAATATTTTAACATACATAATTTTATATTTACATTTAGCCATCAAGTTTCAAACTTTTCAAATCTTCTAGAAAATAAATTTTGGCAGATCTCTTTTAGCAATTTTCTTAAAATCTATATTTTTGTAGTGCAACAGCTTAGAATTTTATAAAACAAATTCATAATCAAAATCGCTGTTGTTAGTTATCGAAAAATAACCAAGATGTGATTTTTGCGTAAATGTCACTAAACTATACAAATTGCTATTATCCATCCCACTATGAATGTTTCTTTCATGCGAAAGTGTACCTTTTTCGATTTCTATGGAACTGTCGTGTGTCGAAATACTATCAGAATTTTGTCAAGCGAGCTTCTGAATGTAAACAAAAAACACCCCGTCTGGTGACCCAAACTTCAAAGCAGTGCTTCACTTCTAGCGCGGAATGGCCCCTCCTCCCTTTCCTACCTCCATGGTATGGTAGTAGGGGAAGAGACGGGTGGGAAATCTTTGATTCCGTACCCCTCCCGGGGTACCATGGAGGTAAGAAAGGAAGGAGTGGCCAACCGGCACTAGAAGTGAAGCACGAGATACAGATATTCGTATTGATTCATGTTGTTGTGACATATCTGTTTTGTATGCCAGTAGCATCAGAGCAAGTCCATAAACTTCCTCGTGGCAAGGAGAGCAAGATTGCGTCTGTTATTGGCAAGAGTCTTCAGCATCATACAGGTGACAGTACGACATCGCTCAGTTCCACCCCCCCATTTGATGGAATGTACCCCGGCAGGGACGGAATCAAACATCTCACACCCGTCTCTTTCCCTACCACCATACCATGGAGGTAGAAAGTAAGATGGAGTAGCCCTAAATAGGTTTCTCCCGTACCCTGCTTCGAAGCTTCGGTCATCAGATAGGGTGTTCTTTGTTTGCATTCAGAAGCTCGCTTGACAATGTTCTGATTGTATTTCGACACACGACAGTTCCATACAAATCGAAAAAGGGACACTTTCGCATGAACGAAACATTCATAGTGTGATGCATAATAGCAATTTCTATAGTTTAGTGACATTTATGCAAAAATCACATCTTGGTTATTTTTCGATAACTAACAACAGCGATTTTGATTATGAATTTGTTTTATAAAATTCTAAAGTCTTGAACTACAAAAATGTTATGCTTAAAGAATGAAAAATACCTTACGGTACCTTTAAAATTGTATACGTCTTTCGATACCCTTGATAGAGTATTCGCTACTTTTATTTTATGCTCCAAACGCCAAAATGTTTTAAATAAAATAAATTTTTTTCACATCCATATATTATTGTAACATGTACCTTTTAAAATTTTTTAGAGGAGATGCTTTACTGCTGCTCATTTTAAACTCATCGTTTTAATTTTATATATCTGAAAAATAATCACTTTGGGCTTACACGTTTTACTTATTTGGGTTAATTAAAAATAAAATTATTATTTTATTTCTTTGCAGAAATGTTTAGAGAAAGTTAAGTACTATTTAAAGTATTTCGCTAATTTCTAATAATTCTCTAATTTAAAATGAACCGAATAGAGCATTAATTATAAATTGACTTATATTTTTCGATTTAAAAGATGCCTCAGAATCCAAAAAATCATGTCATATTTAAGAAAGTATTTTAAGAAGAAGCTCTATAAATAGAAAAGAAATAATGCATCATTTTAATATTAATAATACAATAAACTTTGATCTTAATTTTTGTAACTTAACCGAATAAAATCGAATTACCTTAATTTTTTTTTCTAATGTAATTAACGAAAACTTGTGAAAATATTTCATTTAAATTAAACCATTCTGAGAAAACTATTCTGTGAAAAGTATAGCATTTAATTCTGTTCAGAATGAACTGTTGTTTAAAAATATGTTGTTTTCATATACTTAGGACTCTGAAGTGTTGTAGAAAAAGAAAATATATACATTTATATGTATATTTACGACGTAATTACAAAATATTTACATCCGATCGCGTCAAAGCCCATTGAACTTGAATGTTTTGACCGAATGTTTTGGTCACCACGTAGGGATCGCCGGGTACGGGAGAAACCTGTTTAGGGCTACTCCATCTTACTTTCTACCTCCATGGTATGGTGGTAGGGAAAGAGACGGGTGTGAGATGTTTGATTCCGTCCCTGCCGGGGTACATTCCATCAAATGTGGGGGTGGAACTGAGCGATGTCGTACTGTCACCTGTATGATGCTCAAGACTCTTGCCAATAACAGACGCAATCTTGCTCTCCTTGCCACGATGAAGTTTATGGACTTGCTCTGATGCTACTGGCATACAAAACAGATATGTCACAACAACATGAATCAATACGAATATCTGTATCTCACTGAGAGAAATATGATTTTGGACTATCTTTTCCCTGTCTTCGTAATACATATAGTCAGATTTCAACGTAAGATCACCCAGGTATGAAGTTATAATTTTCATAATGTTAGATTTTAGTGTTTGCATATTATTTAAGCTTAAATTGGCATTAGTTAGGCATATTATTTAGGTAAAAATGCATATTATTTAGATTTATTGAATATTGAATGCAGCATTTAGGGCTTGATTGCAACCTAGGTTCACAAATCTGAACCTATAGCGTCGTATCCTAAGGGGCTTCTGATCTTCCTAAAACTTCTCATAGCCTTGTTTTTATCCAGAAAAAACAAGAAAAGTAACATTTGGTCTTTCCTAAAACAGTGCTGCGCTTAGAACGCCAGACTGTCTTAACCGATCTTTGCTAGTGTTAAATCTAAAATATTAACACCACTTATGGAATCATTCTAGTTTACAAGAGCAAGGCACAGCTGTTAAGAGTTTCAATATTATAAAAGAAATTATTTTAATTACAAAATTTCAGTGATTCTGCTGTTGATTGAGACTTCTTTTTACTTTCTTGTACGAAGTAAAGAAAGTATGGTAATCGCGAAAAATTTCGAGTATCATATTCTAACGATTTTTTTTTTTTTTTTTTTTTTTTTTTTTTTTTCCGTGACACCTGTACGTGTCACGTAACTTTTTTCCAAAACGGATTGTAAAATGGATTTTAAATGTATTCAAAGGTGATTTTTTCGTGATGGCAGTACATACGTGCGTGTATGTACATAAATTGTTATGTAGGTAAGTACTTACAAACGAATATATATATATATGTTACGGTGAAACACCGAAATCTGGAGAATGTCGACTTTCACCGGTGAATATCAACATTCACATAGTCTCTTGGTGTATGTCCGAAATGTTTTCCAAATACTCTTATTTCTGACTTACACAGGTAAATGTCGACATTCACTATGTACTAATGGTACATTTTCTTCTCCGTCATTCAGTCGCGAAAAAACACACTTGAAACTTAAAATAAGAACTTAAGAATATAAGAACTTTAAACACACGGTACATTCAAAATAAGGAAAGGAAAATAATAGAAGTTGAAAACTTACTAAATTATGTGATTCTAATCTTATTTATTGCAACAACTTAAACTATTATGACACTTTGAATTGCACAAGAGGCCCTTGCTTTTACAACTGTATTTATTTGTGGAACACTTTCTTTTGAAATGACAAGCGTGTACATATACTTCTCTCTTTTCGATCTACACCAGAGCATATCTGTGATTGTCGACATACACCGGTGAGGGCCCGAATATACAAGAATGTAATGCAGTATTCGATCTTTCACCGACGTATTTGGTCAATGTTGACATTTTCCGGTGAAAGTCGACATTCTCCAATTTCGGTCTTTCACGGTAACGTATATATATATATATATATATATATAACATCACAAAAAGTTTTTATTAAAAACATAAATTTTCAAAGTATTTTCACGCTGTACGTTGATCACTCTGAAAATTGATTAGTATAGACAAAAAGTAAGAAATTTAGAACCCATTTACACAACGACCGAAAAAGTTAAATTCAAAAATCCAATAAATACAAAATCAGAATTTAAAAAATGCGAAATTAAAGCCTAAAATTTATAAAAACCTCAAAAAATATATTATTCTGTGCGTACGAGTTCGTAATAAATTGAATGCACAAGTCCGATGAAAAGTGACTAAAATTTATTATCACAACAAATAAAACAAAATACTTAAATTTCCTCAGATATTCGCACAATATTGCAATATCTCAGAGTAGGTATATTTGGAACTACTAAAACGTTCAACACAACTTTATACAAAACAGAGGAAACTAATCTGATTTCACTGCTAATTCGCTACAGTAAACAATAACAGTTTTCTAAACAACTCATAAAACGACTGAATTAAAGTGTTTTGATCCCGCTTTTATAAGCTTTTTAAATATGCACGAGAATATTCTGGACTTTTCTGGGTAGCCAATGAGTACAATTACGAGATATCTATTCATTAAATGCTGCGCGTGCTCCTGTATTTTTAATTTTTTTAGCGTAGCTTTCTCTTCAAACAAATCTCGTGCTGTATTCCACAATAATATAAAACAATTTTAATTAATTATATTTAAGAATTGCTAATTCAATACAAACCGTTGCAATATAAATATAAGAAAAATAAGTAAAGAAGAGAAATTCAATCGAATCTGATGTAACGTTATCAAGAGAATACATCAGACTCAATTACAAGCCTCCTTCCATTTGAAAACCTTTGCGTTTCTGTAATCTATTTTGACCTTATTTGCCAACCTTAACTCAATTTAAAATTTTTTACTTCCTTATACGAAGTAAAAAGGAAGTATTGTAATCGCGAAAAGTTTCAGGCAGCATATTTCAACGAAAATATCCATTTTGACCGCTTTCAAATGCAATTTAACGATATATTTCCGTGATATCTGCACGTAAGGACAGAATAAAACACTCTTTTCATCCAAAAAAATTATAAAACTGCTTTAAAATGAATTCAGAAGAGAATTTTTCGTGACGTCTGTACGAACGTATGTACGTACGTACGTACGTATCTCGCATAACTCAAAAACATAACGAGTAGCCTCAGAACGTTGAAATTTTGTATATAGGACTACTATAACATGCAGATGAGCACCTCGTATTTTGGTTGCAATCGGCCGCACCAAACGTATATAAATATTATTTATATATATTTCCACTCTGTTACCCGGCTCAGTGATCTCAGTTTCTTTACTCTTATATGTTTGTAAATTGTGCATTGTTTGCTTTAAAAATGATTGAATTGTGTTGTTCTTATCTTTCGGTTAAAGTTTTTATGTCTTTAATAAATCTGCAAGCAATATTTGTACAATTATCAACAATTTAAAAGCTGTTCAAGTACGGTTAAGCCTTAAGTTTTAAATAACATGGCGGACATATTTGTTCACATTTGATACAGGAAAATGGTAGATTTGTTGCCAAATTAGAGAGACTAAGCTTCGCAACAACTAAGATAACGCCTTCATTTATTATTGCGAATTAAATCATACTTAATCCTTTCTGGAATTTATTCGAGGAAATAAGTGTTTAAGATTTACTTCGTAATTTTTAATGCAGATATTTTAAGTTTTTGTGTATTTTTGGCTTGTCGCGAAGTGAGAACTGAATTAATTAAATGAGAAATACTGAATCGTCTGTGAAAAACTGTTTCTTTTTAGTTTTGTTTGCTTAATTTCTTTTATACGTCGTTCTAGCTTTAATATAGTATTTGAATAGAACATGTGGCAACGATTATATAATTCTTTTCTTTAAATGATATAAATTTTGTGTATTCTGAGTTATAATATGAACGAAATATAATACTGTTAAGTGAACCTAGCGCCAGAGTTTTGCTATGGTAAACAAATAGAGCAAATTTTAAAGAATGCATTTATTCTATTGTGGTTTATGCGCTGTCGGCGAAATAGGTTTAATTAAATCCAATAAATTTAAACTAAATGCAAGAAAAAATGCGTATAATTTAATATTCCGTACAAGGAACTCATGTGGTGTACACATCAGATTTTTTTCTATAGTTCTTTGATCACGTTAACCCAACTGTTGATCCTAATAAACGATGTATTTTCCATGCTTTCATATACAAACGGGCGGAACGTCGATAACAATATCCGAATGATAATATTAACCGCGATTACATTATGCGGCATCTACTATATAACTAATTTCTTCAAATAATTTTTGACTGACTTCAGTTTTCTGTGCCATGTAGTGCACAAAAACAATACATAACACACAAATGTTTAAACGCCGTTAATAGGCATAAATGCTTTTGTGAAGCAGAGAACCGTCAAAAGCTTTATCATAGTAAATAACCTAACCCATCTCTCATCGCTATACATATATATGAATATAAATATGCCATCTCTTGCACGCATTTGAATGTTTTCCAATGTCTTGAGCAAAGCAGAAAATGAAAGGGAATTATTCTTGAATGCATTATGCTAAATCGTCCTCGGTAACTGATAGCTGAATTTTGTTATTCCCAAACCCATCGGGTTACATCAATAAAATAGAAGGAAAATATATTATGTTATCGTTACATCGGGGACAAAAGAGCAATAAAGGTTTACAATCGGGCGAGGTCGAATGCTTTTTAACCAGGAAGTAATCAACGACATTAAATAAGTTTTTTGTTCGCTTCAGAAGAATTTTTAAAAAGAAAATGATAGTTAGTGGAAGTTTTTCCTGAATGCTTGCCCTTCACCGTGGGCTTTTCTGATTGAGTTATGGTATTGCAAAAGAGATAAGAGTGTTTAGGAAGAGCGGGCCTAGAAGCTTTAGATTGACATTAACCATTAACTATTTAACCCTTTGCAGCGCACTATACGTTAACGTCGGAATTTCAACAAAAAAAAGTGGTATGCAGCCTATTTAGTCCTAAAGGAGTATACAGGTAAAATTTTGTAAAAATTGCACTTACCATTTTAATTCTGTGGGTGTTCCATGAAGTGGAACACTGCGCCGCCAGAGCTTTTAAAAGTGCGACTAAGCGAGCATTGCAGTGAAGCACGACAATGAGTAGAAGCGTTTGTATAAGAATGAAAAAACTCTGTATTATGGCTGTATACATGGTTTCCTGGATATACACAATATTCTTGAATATGTACTGATAAATGAGATAAATATCTATATACACAAGTCTTATATACAAAAATATTTACAAATTTTCGAAAAGAGTTAGACCTCTCCGCGCCAGTTATGGAAAATTAATAATAAAAAAATTAACTACGATTATTATTAACAATAAAGAGAAACAAGCCTATAATATATACATACACGAAAATTATCTACACAATTATTGAAAATAAACGGGAATGAGACTAAAATGCGACAGAAAAAAATTCGCGCAGGTCTAAGTAAAGATGAGTCAAGCTACTAATAAAATTCCCGCCTAAAAACTACTCCCAAAAAATTCGAGATGCCAATATTAAGGCTCTCATAACACAAAACACACCTCACCCCTCAATACTGCTTTGTTTGAATTCATTCCCTTCCCCCCCCAAAAAAAAACGGAAACAGAAAACGTAAACAACGGATGTTCTCTCCTAAGCACAGATGTTCTGATTCGTAACAGCATGAGATCGCTAAAGGCGCAGTGTTCCCGCTAATGGAACACCCGGTTTATTCAATAATTCTGCGTATAGTTTTTGTATGAAAGATTTAAAAAATATAGAACAAATAATTTGGAGTACAGCCAGCAAAATTATGCCTAGTTTTTTTTTTTTTTTTTTTTTTTTTCCAAATAAAATTTTTTATATCATTATAAAAATAGAGAAAATTACTTGAAAAAAAGTGGATTTTAAAAACACATAATAAATGAAAATTCTGTCTCCTTGTGATATGCTTGCTATCTACTGTTTAAAAAGAAAAGTTCCAAGTATATTATAAAAGCATTTTTATCTATTTACGGTTGACTTTAAAAGTTTCAGAAGCGTTTTTAAAAGTTCCATGTAGTGAACACTGAGCCACAAAGGGTTAAATATTTCTGTTCGAGATCACTAATATAAAAGAAATAGATATAAAAGTATATAAAAATAATTTATTTGTTATGTATTGTGCAGTGTCATTCGAAACTGGCAAATGTAATTTTAAATTATATAAAGCCAAATTATTAATATTATTTACGTGTTCCGCCCTAAGGCACTACACAGAAGGGAGGAATGCTTTGGTGGAGGATTTTCTAAGGGAAACGCCTATGCTGCCAGCCCATTCACGAAATTCGAACCCCCGACCGAACTACCAGTGTTCAGGGACTTTACTCGTCGGCCACTAGTGGGCTATGAAGGATATATAAAAAAATAAACCGATTGTTATGCAGTTAATTTAAATCAGAGCTCTCTAGCATACAAATTATGCTACTGTGCCACGTATCGATTTTGAGCTAATTATGTATATATTTTATGGCGGGCATTTGCCTTTCTAGCATTCATCATTCCCAAGGCCGAAAGGGGTGGCCATTTTGTTCTGGAAGCACCTAACAGGCGGTCACCATTACCTCCTATGAGAGGACAGGCAATTTACATCCACGCTTTCTCTGGGAATCGAACACGGACCCTTCGGTATCGCAATCGGCTCCTCTAATCACTATACCGTCTGAGCGGAGAGCTAATTTTATTCTTCTTCAGATTTCGAAATATTTAGGTTTAATTTCGAAGCATATAAACTACCAATTCGGTACTATTCTGTTTTGAGGGCCGCAAAAAAATCGCAGCGAAAATGTATGCGCGAAAGCGCCAAATCTAGCAAATGCGCCCATTTAACAAAGCGCCAAATCTGGCGTATGCGCTGATTTCAGATTGCGTAAGTTTATATAGTTCCATATTTCTTAAGACGCCATTGAAATACTAGTTTAATTTTTAAATCCTTTTTAGATTTAAAATTCTTTTTGATATGGATTTAACAATTTGGAAATTACCCATGACGAAAAGTGTGCAATAGAATTTTCGGTAAAGTGCAGAATCACCCGCTGCTTGACGCGTTTTTAAGAATTGCACATACTCGGTATCCATGTATACATCGACCTATTTTCCCTTCAATAAAAGAAATCCCAGAATTGCACAAAAATGGCACTGCGCCCACCCTTGACTTTAGGGCGATTCTGCACTTTACCGAGAATTTTTTCAAAGAAAGGACATCATTCATTATAGAAAATTATGTTTGAACAACCAACGAGATGAAACTATGCTTTAGCGATAACTCGTTAGCGAAATAGCGATGCAAGCATCCATTCAGTTATGTTTAGCAATTTTTATATAAATTATAATAATTATCTGAAATAGTTATTTACTTCCATTCAGTCATGTTGAGCCTTTTTTATATAAATAATAATAATAAAAAAGTATTATATGAAATTAACCTTTCATCTAAATTAAAACAACAATCTTAGATAGTCATTTACTATTATACTTCCTTTCTTGCCGCAATTAATAGGGTTGCCGCAATTATTTTTGGCAGTATTGGCATCAACAATAGTTTGGCGGTTTTTGACGGCCCTCGAAACCGAATAGTACCAAAAATTCTTATAAACATCAGAAGCATCAGACTTGAGAGAATACTTGAGGAATGCAGAAACTGAAGCGTTAAAATGTTTGCATGTTTTTAGACAAACAATAATACACTTCTGAATATAGTTTATATATATTGTTGCGTGTGTAAGGGTTCGTTATGAATTGTATGCACAAGTCCGATAAAAAAAAATGAACAAAATTTATTATTATCACAATAAATAAAGCAAAATGCCTAAATTTCTTCAGATAATCGCACAATATTACAATATCTCACAGTAGTTATCTTTCAACTACTCCAACGTTCAACAGAACTTAATTCAAAACAGCTAAAGTTAATTCGCTACAGTCAACAAGAGCAGTTTTCTAAACAAACTCTTAAAACAACAACTAAAAATTATTATCTATCTTTTAAGTGCAAGGTGCCCACAATGCTTTAAAAGCCAACTATAAGAACCATATAAAGAAAGACTGATGACTTTTTGGCCCGTCTTATTTACAAAATATGGTAAATACAAACTCAGATGAAATAAACCTTCTTATTGATGCGTCAGCTTCACGGTTACACAAGCTGCCCAGTAACAGACAAGCAAAGCCCTCTACTTCAAACGTTGAAGAAATATTTCCGTCAAATTAAAGCATGAAATGCAGAGTGATACTCGCGTAAATAAGCTTTTGGATTGGCTTTAAAAATTTCCCAAAACAATGGCGGCTAAAGAAATTACTGTAGATAAATTAGTAGGGAGGCGAAATAGAAAGCTGACTAGCAATATCTGTCAAAGTCTTCCTATTGAATTCAAGAAATCTGCTCTTACACATAAATTAACTAATTTCAATCCTGGTGGGAATGGACGAGAGCAGAATGGGCATGGACTGGTGGGCATGGACGAGAGTAGTACTGTAGATCAATTAGTAGGGAAGTGTAATAGAAAGCTGACTAGCAATATCTGTCAAAGGCTTCCTATCGAATTCAAGAAATCTGCTCTTACACATAAATTAACTAATTTCAATCCTGGTGGGAATGGACGAGAGCAGAATGGGCATGGACGAGAGTAGTACTGTAGATAAATTAGTAGGGAGGTGTAATAGAAAGCTGACTAGCAATATCTGTCAAAGGCTTCCTATCGAATTCAAGAAATCTGCTCTTACACATAAATTAACTAATTTCAATCCTGGTGGGAATGGACGAGAGCAGAATGGGCATGGACTGGTGGGCATGGACGAGAGTAGTACTGTAGATCAATTAGTAGGGAAGTGTAAAAGAAAGCTGACTAGCAATATCTGTCAAAGGCTTCCTATCGAATTCAAGAAATCTGCTCTTACACATAAATTAACTAATTTCAATCCTGGTGGTCACGGACGAGAGCAAGAGGGATAGTAAAAGCAAAATAATAAAATAATTCTATTAGTGAACATAAAACTCTACAATAGATCACCGCAAGAGACATCTGTCTCTAGAGCAGCGTTTCTCAAATTGTAGTCCATGGTTCACAAGGAGACCCCGAAGCATGCCCTTGTAGTTTTCCTAGATTCCTAAAACAACGGACTTCCCACTCTAGTCATAGCAATAAAAGAGAGAATTAAAGCATATGATTATGACGCTTCTTATCAGCATACACTGAAACACAGAACAGAACAACTATACAAGAATCGGCAAGCTCATTTATCTCATTAAAGCAAACACCAATATGGATTTAATTTTTTGTTAATGAGATAAAGATTATTCAAGCCAATATCCTTGAATTGTTAAAAAAATTTTCTTCTGTTCACTTAATTACTTAATACCAAAATAAAATGTAGTTAATTTTAATTAATTCAATTTTTAAAATATAAGTAATTTGTTAGTAACATATGCTATTTTTTCCCGTATTAGAGAAGAGGAAAGTGGTCTGCAAATGAGAAACCCTGTTCTAGATCATTCGGTTTTCGAATATGAAATTTGTATACTTTGTAGAGTCATTAGGTTTTTGAAGCAGGAGACAGGAAAAATGTGCAGTGCCGTCGCCGGGATTCGAACCCAGGACCTCTGAATACGCGTCGAGTATGCTTCCAATACGATCACGATGTATGCGGAAAGCAGGGAGAAAATACCTTATATACTCCCTCTTTTAAAGGGCGGTTGGAATTAAGGAATCATATAGACAAATCCTGGTGATGACGAATTATCGTCCACCACCTTTTAGTTCAGGCGCCACTTGTAGAAACATGAGTTTTATTTTGAAGCAGGGTACGTGTAAATTGTGTAGTGCCCTCATCGGGACTCAAACCCTGGACCTGTCGAAAGCGCGTCCAGTATGCTTTCAATTACACTACGAAAGCATGCGGAAAGGAGAAATAAAATACCTGATAGCATACATATCTCGATATTAATATTTAATGTACGTAATGAATTAATAATGATAATCAAGCATGAATATCATCAAAAATTGTGAATATTTGCAAATAGCTCAAAACCAGTAGGATGTAATTCATAACAATCATAAAAAGGCATGACAGTGATACATGTGATCTTACAAATAAGTCCGTAATCATACCATGACCCTCACAGGTCATTCAGGTCTTGCAACGAGATTTCGAAACCAGATCATCCCGGAGGATGTGTCGGTAAACCTCATATATTCTCAGCCTGAAGGGGAAAGCTTTCCGCCATCCGCCTACCCCAATCCACACTAATCCGTTTTGAAGTAAATTCGTGATTTCAATTTTTGAATGTGTAAAACTTTTATAACGTCTCATTTTTCATTGAACCAGACGTAATAAATATTCTCGCTTTGCTCATGTATCGTATTACCCCTGATGTCCATCTTCCCGAATCACTTAATCATTCAGGATCAACAAGATCGTGACGGGCAGATGGGTGGAGGATAAACAGTACAACGCAGATGAGCTGTTGTTTACCTTGAACTCAATCAGAGCCCTCGTATGGCACAAAGCCGTATCGGGTAATACCCATAAGCACGATCCCTTAACACCTGCATAAATGATCTCGTGACTGAACTGGGGTAGGTTTCGTGAACGGAAATGCGTAGTAATTATTAATGGTTTCAAATTTAAACCAACAGTTAATGTAATACTAACTTATTCATATTTATAAGCCTAGCAGAAAATGCTAATATTGTTGGTGTTAGACTAAATCAATTCGGGCTTCTTAAAAAAAAAAAAAACGGCGAGCAAATTTCAGAACAAGAAGCGTACTTTTAGGGAGGCTGCGCTAGTCGAAATCATGGCGGGAAGAGGGACCCTTAAGGGGTGTTGGAAACCCAAAATCTTCAAAAAATTGTGATTTCGGATTTTCGCATTTTCAAATTCTCTACACTTTTATCTTTCTAAAAATACCATTCTTTCATCTCTATGAAAATTAGAACTGTAAAAAAATCTAGTTTTAATTTGTCATCTACTGCTTTGATCAATGAGGATTTTTACATAAAAACGCGTTCTTCTCCAAACGTGATTTTTTTATACTCCATGTACCTTTTCTCAGAAACTACTGCTCGCAGGTATGTAAACTTTTTATGGCTTATTTACTAGGTTCCTTAATATTTATTGAAACGACCTTTTTGTAATAAACTTACAAAAAAAATTTTTTTAAATTTTTTTGTGTGAGAAATGTGCTAAATTTTACTATGCCTAACAAAATATTCTGTAATTTACTCTAAAATTCAAAATGTTTCAAAAGCTCATTTCAGTATAATCAGATAGGTATACTATAATTACAGAAAAAATTTCAAGCTTGTATCTACAGCAGATTTTGAGAAAAGGTACATCGAAAATGGCCAATTTAACATTGTCGGTATAGGGGTTTCTGATACCCCTTAAATTTTTAATTAATTTTCAAATAAAGTGTTTAAACATAAACTCCATTGTAAGCTAAGCGGCTCAAAAACGTTCAGACGAAATGGGCTCTCTTTTCATAAATCTACCACTCATCGATGTGGCAATCAAAGGTCACTGAAGGCAGATACAGTGAAATCTTGGCTCACGAATTTAATTATTCAATTAAGGCCTTTCGTCATATGAAATATTCTTGAACTTAAATTATTTTCTCGATAGAAATTCATGTAAAATAGATTAATCCGTTCCAGGAGCATGTTTGATTGCTTATTTGAAACTTACTGTAGTACTTTTTAGACGCGTTTATAGCACAAAAACAATGTAAATCACTAAAAATAGGATAAAAATTTTAAGCAGAGTATTAAATACATAAGATAGACGAAAATTTAACTTAACGTTGCCGTACTCGTCGAATGAAAATGGAATGATTTGAAACTTACTGCAGTCCGTGTTTTACACGTTCATAGCACAAAACCAATATAAATCACTAAAGATAAGATAACAATTGTAAGCACAATATTAAATATATATAACGGATAAATATTTAACTTAATGCTGCCGTACTCGTCGAATGAAAATGGAACGATTTGAAGCTTACTGTTTTCCATTGTGAAGCAAAAGCTGTTATTACTTTTATTCAATGTATTCAATTTGTATTAGCAGTTCCTTTATTTTTCCTTGTATTTATTATTTGAAATGTCACTCGTGCTTCGTTCAGCTGCCCGAACGAGGTTGGTGTTCTCACACTTAAATTTTCTATCACACTTAAGAAATTTAATTCAATTCATTATAACATTTTATCCAGTATGTGATCATTTCGAAATCCGGATCTTTTGTTCGCTCCCTTCTCCTTCCTTCCTCTGGTCTCCCTGCTGGAAACTTCTTTTAAACACTCATTCATGTGAGGTTTTCCGTTCTCGATTTTCGGATGATAAAATTAATTAAAAAAGGAGGAAAATACGGTAATGTAGGGAATATAAAAAAGTGGGGCAGCATTTAACATTCTATTGGGAAATTTAATATATCCAATATAAAATATTTTTAACTTTCGTACGCCAGCTTTGTCTCTATATCGTGAAGTGCAAAATTTTTATTTTTTTAAATTTAATACGCCAGTTATCAACTAACAAACCAAGTGATGTAAAATCAATAAACGCAATTATTTATGACTTTTATTAATTGTCACTGGACTCTTGAAATAATCCTTCACATGAATGAATCTTGACGACAGTTTCCAAGAGGGACATGGGAACGGAGAAGAGAGAGAACAAAAGACCTGGATTTCGAACAATCGAACACACCAACAGTAGATAAGGTTCCGATAAACTGAAACGTAAATAATAGAAGTAAGGTGAAATCACTTGTCTGGAAAGGTTTCTTAAATTTGAGAACCCCTGCCATGTCAGGGTCCCTGAACGAAGAATCTGCGCAAAATCGGTTTCAAATATCAAATACAAGGGAAATAAATTGAGCAAAATGATAATTCGAAATTACAAATACAGACTGAATAGTCTGAATAAAAACAAAAATAAGCAAGGGAATATATTTTGAAAATAAATTAGCCGTCTTAGAAAAAAGCTACGAATAATAGAAGATAAAGAAAATTGTGATTTTTTTTTTTATTATTATTATTATTATTATTATTATTATTATTTTGAGAATCTAGCGCTAAGTAACTGGCAGAGAAAATACTCGAGAAAAAAAGGCACTATAATTATTACAAAGGCAAATATTATGAAATATTTATTTAAATATGAATGAATTATTATAATTGAATAGAAGTGTGTAGAATTCCAGTGTACAGTGGGACTTGGCTATCGGGATTCTTCGAACGTATATCATTTAATTGCTTTTATTTTAAATATGTTGTTAAGTTTTAAAACTATGCCAGTGTAACAAATTTTAAAAGTATATGAGGTGAAATTTAAACACCAAATTTAAAAAAAAAAATCTTTCTTTGCAGATGACAAAAGAATGACTCATTCAGTTCTTTTTTCGCATTTTCAAAATGATGTGTTGGTAAAAGAAAAGTCGCACAACACTGACGGAAGCGGTTTTTTGTTCAGAATCATTACAAAATTGTGCAGCGTTTTGAAATGGGCTTTCCACAAATGCGTTTTTTGTGGAGTCCTTAACGACCTTCTGTGTAATCATAGGAGTAGGTGGCCTAATCGCCCAGAGTGGAACTTTACCAGATTCCTTACAGGTGGGTCAAGGGCGTGAGAAGATGCTGCGGTATAATAAGTCAACTAAAGTGCTTAAATTTATACCAATTCGCTTAATTTACTTTGGTATAATCTCTAAAGATATAATACAAAGCTGCAACAGCAGAATGCATTTGTATGCAGTCCCCAAACAAGAACAAAACAAGTAATGAGTTAGGCTATTTATGTCAGACAGGACTGCAAGTGATTTGTCTATCACATCACGTAATTTGATTATGTTCAAGTAGCGTTTTTTTATTTGCATAAGAAATGCGGTATTACATAAATTGATTAGCTGCTTAATCGGAAAGAACAAGAGCATTAAAATAATCGGTTGAGGAACATGTAAATTAATAAGTAATTCTCTTTAAATTTTAGTACTGGGCTTGTTTTGTTTGTTTGTGATTTTTGAATGAAGCTTTTACATAAATTAAAGGTTTTTCATAAGCAAAAATCCACAAACTGTTCCAAACAAATAATTCGGCTTAAAATAGCCCAGCAGCAGCAGAGCGGTAACGTCGCTGAACACTGGTAGTTCGGTCCGAGTTTCGAATCCCGCGAACGAGCTGGCTGCAGGGGTGTTTTCGTGGTTTTCCTCATGTGTAACGTGTATACGAGCCAGTTTTCCTTAAAAAAGGTCCTCCACGAAGGCATCCCTCCCTTAAGGCAGATAACCCTCGAGTGCTTTGCTGTAATCTATTAAACCAACCCGGCTTAAAATAATTTAATTCGATTCATTATAATAGTTCATCCAGTATTCCTCAATACGAATATTTTCAAATTCTGAATTTTTAGAGGTGTATGAATTATTTTAAACTACTTGAAGGACAGCATTTTCCCCCTATAGCTTTATTTCCTTATACATTCCTTTTTATTTCCTGTTCTCCCCTTACCTTAAAGAAAAAGACAGTAAATCGTCTGTGTTTAAGAGGGCCAAAGGAATTTAAAGTCTGCATAAGAACTACCAAAAACAGTCATCCTTGTTTTGTAATTTCTCCTTAAATTTGAGAAGGATTGCCTTCAAGTTTATCTGTAATAAGTATTAAAGAGCGACTAAAGTTAGTAAATTCTATCCCAAACACAGCCATATATGTTTCACGTAAAAGTATTGAGCTTACGCATCAAACTTTCAAAAACTTGACTTTTTAATCTACAGAGATAGCACAAAAATTTAGATTAAATATTTTTCAAATATCTTTTGTTGCATTGTAGTAACTATTTTCATAATATGCCGCCCAACCGGTATAGTGGTTAGTGATTATGACTGCCGCACCGAATGGCTCGGGTTTGAATCCTAGAGAAGCCATGGATGTTTGTAAATGTATAATATCTGTGCAACATGGGGGTACTTTAAATATGCAGCGAACCAAAAGTCCTCTCGAGTGGTTGGTTGTAAGCGAAGACGGATGGCAGATCCTTGGACCTGTCCCCCCTGCGTACACTTTCTCAAAATTAAAGGGCAGAACAGAGCTAAAGTCGTGCTGTCACTTGTGTGGTGCTAAAGGCTGAAGGCAACGACAGGAGCATTGGACTCCTTGCACTATAAATGTCTTGGGCTTGTGCTGACCATTGTCAGACAAGTGAAACTGGTAACAACAACATTTTACAATTTGTAAACAATTTTATAGTTGATTCAGAAGTCAAACAACAAAAATCAGCGTTAATTCACAAAATTTTCACAGGACTAGTTTCGATGGTTTTACCGAACCATCATCTTCAGCTGCAAAACCGCAAATGAACAAGATAGGAAATAATGTTTAGATAAGATAAGAAAGCCTGGACAAGAATAAGCAAGTGGCGCCATCTGTTGGCGAAACCAGAACTAAAACATAATTTCTCTAAAAGCCGAAGGCAAATTTGGATTGGAATTAGGATCGTTAACTAGAACAGAAAGATTTTTATGAATGTGAAATGCCTCTAGAAAATCCAGTTCTCCAATGGAAGATGTTTTTTGAATAATTTTGGCAGCAGAAAAATTGAAAGTGTGATTTTCGGACCAACAATGTTGAGCAACAGAAGACTTCTGTGTTTCCTTTTTTCTAACATATGCCTCATGTTCTTTGACGCGAAATTTTAAGGCTCTCTTAGTTTGGCCAATGTAAATTAAACCGCACTGGCAAGGAATCCTATAAATACCCCAGGAATTCATATCCGGAATGGGGTCCTTGAGTATAGAAGTTGGAATTTTATTGATGGGAGAGTAAACAACCCGAAAGTTAAATTTCTGCAAAATATGTGCAACTTTATAGCTAATTGATGGAAAGAAGGGAATGACAACAGAATTTTTATAATCTCCTAGAATAAGAGTGTGGCTTTTAGTGTGTTGAGATGAGAATTTTTTAACTGCTTGATTAATAATGTTGGGTGAAAAGCCCCTGTCAATAGCTATTGCTTTTAAATAATTTAGTTCTTCATCAAGGGTTAGTTTGGAGGAGCAAACTTGAAGAGCACGGAAAACATAGGAATAAAATGAAGCTAACTTTTGTTTAGCCGGATGACATGATTTAAAGTGTGGTGGAAGGCAAACCGATGAAGGTTTACGGTAAACTGCAGTACTGAAGTTGGATGTGTTACGTGTGACCAGAATGTCGAGAAACGGAAGAGAATTGCAAGTCTCAAGTTCAGAAGTGAACTGAATAGCAGGATCAATAGAATTCATTGTTGAAAGAACTCTATTTAAATCATCTTTATTACCTTCAAACAGGGTAAAAGTATCGTCTACGTAGCGGAACCATGCCGGGAAGTTTAAAGTTTCAAACAATTTTGATTCATAATAATGCATGTAGATATCAGCCAGGATGGGACTGAGGGGGCTTCCCATGGCGAATCCCTCAGTTTGCTTGTAATATTTATTTTGGAAAACAAAATGTGTTTGTTTCAAACAGAGTTGAGTGAGAGAAATTAGCTCATCAATTTCGATGCAAGAGAAATGAAATTCGCGAAGTCTGGTTTCTAGACATCTTAATGCACCCTCCACTGGGACATTGGTGAATAATGATTTTACGTCAAAAGAAACCATGAGTAAATTACGAGGAGAAATGTTTTTAACCTTTTTTACAAACTCTATTGAATTTTTTATGGTGTAAATGTTATTGTCTAATAGAGTGGAAAATCTAGAAACTAAATATTTAGCTAATGGATACGAGGCAGTACCTAAATTTGATACAATAGGGCGGAAAGGAATACCACTTTTATGAATTTTGGGAAGAGCATATAATCTGGCACCAATTCGCAACAGATGGGATAAGCGAATGTTTTAAGTTGCTTGAAATGATTTGCGAAGATTTGATCGCAGTTTTTTTCGCAGTTGCGGACTTATCCAAAATAAAAACTGCGATCAAATCTTCGCAAATCATTTCAAGCAACTTAAAACATTCGCTTATCCCATCTGTTGCGAATTGGTGCCAGATTATATGCTCTTCCCAAAATTCATAAAAGTGGTATTCCTTTCCGCCCTATTGTATCAAATTTAGGTACTGCCTCGTATCCATTAGCTAAATATTTAGTTTCTAGATTTTCCACTCTATTAGACAATAACATTTACACCATAAAAAATTCAATAGAGTTTGTAAAAAAGGTTAAAAACATTAAAAAGGTACAAGACGATTTTCTACTTAAAATATATACACCAGTTTTGCGCTTTAAATTATACACATGTCTTGCCATGTCTTGCATTCTTTTTAAACACAAGTTTTGCGTTTAAAACATACGTCATCTCTTTTTTTTTTTTTTTTTTTTTCCTTTTATCTTATGTCCATAAAAGAAAATAATTTGCACTTAAATTAAGAAAGCTTGCCTTCAGATTTTTGATTAGCTTTTTTGCAGCTTATTAATAAAGCCTTTAGGTGCCAAGTTAGCATGGAACACAGTTTCAGAGAAGAAAATCTTTAGTGGAAAATGACTCTTTTATAAAGCTGAAAGAAATCAATGCGTCAAATTCATCTTTTAGTTATTGTAAGGGAGGCTTTACAAACTGGAGTGTTATCTGTTGCCCAAAATCTTCCAGCTATCTGTTTAAAACACAGATGAAAGTATCCGTTCACATTACGTTTGAGAGCAGCTAGTTTCCGCTTTGGAAGATTCACGATGAAATTACTTTCCGATTTGAAAAAAAGGGGGGATGTATTTAGGGTGAGATCTTACCACATCATTAAAAAAAATCTGATGTGTACAACACATGACTTCCTTGTACGGAATATCAAATTATACGCATTTTTTCTTGCATTTCATTTAACCTTATTGGATTGAATTAAATCTACTTCGCCGACAGCGCATAAACCACAATAGAATAAATGCATTCTTTAAAATTCACTCTAGTATTTGTTTACCATAGCGACACTCTGGCGCTAGATTCACTTAACAGTATTATATTTCGTTCATATTATAACTCATAATGCACAAAATTTATATCATTTAAAGAATAGAATTATCTAATCGTTGCCACATGTTCTATTCAAATACTATAATAAAGCTAGAATGATGTATAAAAGAAATAAAGCAAACAAAACTAAAAAGAAACAGTTTTTCACAGACGATTGAGTATTTCTCATTCCACTAATTCAGTTCTACCTTCTCGAGAAGGCAAAAATACATAAAAATGCAAAATATCTATATTAAAAATTACGAAGTAAATCTTATTTCTCGAAACTTATTTCCTCGAAAATTCCCCGAATTTTCCTCGAAACGATTTCCTCGTACACTTATTTCCTCGAAAAAATTCCAGAAAGGATTAAGCATGATTTAAATGACAATAATAAATGAAGGCGTTATCTTTGTTGTTGCGAAGCTAAGTTTCTATAGATTGGCAACAAATCCACTAGTCAAATGTAAACAATCAATGGCCGCCATAAAAAAAGGTCTTAACGGCGCTTAAACAACTTTAAAATTGTTGATAATTCTAAAAATATTGCATAGAGGTTTACTAAAGGCATAAAAACCTTTACCGGAAAATAATAAAACATAATTCAATCATTTTTAAAGCAAAAAATGTACAACTTACAAACATATACGAGTAATGAAACTGAGATCACTGAGCCGGGTAACAGAGATTATATATACATAAATATATTTATATGCGATTGGTGCGGCCGATTGCAACCAAAATACGAGCTGCACATCTACATGTTATAGCAGTCCTACATACAAAATTTTAACGTTCTGAGGCTACTCGTTTTTGAGTTACGCGAGATACGTACGTACGTACGTACGCACGTTCGTACAGACGCCACGAAAAAATTCTCTTCAGAATTAATTTTAAAGCAGTTTTATAAATTTTTTTGGAGGAAACAAGTCTTTTATTCTGTCCTTACGTACAGATATCACGCAAAAACATCGTTAAATTGCATTCGATAGCGGTCAAAAAGGATATTTTCGTTGAAATATGCTGCCTGAAACTTTTCGCGATTACAATACTTCCTTTTTACTTCGTACAAGGAAGTGAAAAGATGAGTGTTAATGCTTTCAGTATAGTTTAGTATGAAATGCCAGTTCGCTTCAAAGTTTGACGACAGACTGAATTTTAGTGAGGCTGTATTACATTAGTAGATCTATTCAGCAAAAACAGTTTTAGCTGAAACAAGTGCCACGTTTCGGCCTTACGTTTCGGTAATATCTTGAAAGAAATTATAAAAATAAGTTTTTAATAGCTATCTCAAATCCCGAAACAGCCAACATTCTTTTACAAAATCGCGTATTTTCGAGCTACTAAAAAATCGCAAAACTCCTTCTAAAATAAATTTCCCATTAACTCATCAAGCGATGACTAGATAAAAACGCATTAATTCTTACTTAACAGAACTGATAACTGACGGTCTTTAAGATTATTACCGGTAAGAGCTATCTATGGAGTGCCATAACTAAAAATATTACGTAGTACTTTCTTTTCAGAAAAAGTTACTTCATACATTTCTGTGTTAATTGCTTTATCATACACTGTAAACTCACTGACGTTCACATTTTAAAACGTATATGCCCCACGCTTTGTGTAACGAGGATACCATCCAGTGGCCATTAAATCCTTCAACAAAGGTAACCCTCTCCTTCGACAGATAACTCTAGCATGCTTTGCTATAATTACATAAACCAGACGAAACCGTTTACTTATTGCACATCATTTCGAAAAGCTTCCATGTATAAAAATTCTCAGTTCGAATTAGCCTGCACTGAGCTAAGTTGGGTTATCTGAATATGAGAAAGCACACAAATGCTATCTTTCTATAGGGGTACAAAGACTATTAGTCTATAAACTGAATCTTTTCAGGTACGCCGGGAAGCGCCCTTGTCCAGAAATTATTTGATTGTAATCAAAATCACGTAAGATTCTCATATTTTTAGAAACTTCAAGGTTCAACAAATAATCTTTCCTTTTTTCCGAAGTGTTCCATTTCTCTTTCCAGCAGTCATAATAGAAATCCTTGATTTTACCAGTAACAATTCTTTTTGATGCTTGAATATCTAACGCATCCCCGGCCTAATCCATAGCAGCTTCTTTGGCCAGCACGTCAACTCTCTCATTGCCTATAACACCAATAGAGGCTTTCAACCAGTTCATTTTCACTTCATTTATTTCCTCAAATTTTGAAAGGAGATTTTTTATATATAATGAGACCAAAATATTAGTGTTATCGATATCTTCTGGTACTTCCAAACCAGATAAAGACTCTGTATCTTTAGTCTGTCAAATAGCTCTTTGAGAGTGCAAATTCTTTTTTTTTTTTTTCCCTTTTCTTAATTTCTTCCTCATTACGACACTACAATTAGCCAGAAATTAATTAATTTCCATTCACTAGTATTTTCAAAAATTTTAACAGACGGTTTCACTCAAATAAGAACTCCACAACATACGTCCCTCAAGCATTCCTAGTCACTCCCTCTCCCATAAATTACTTCTCACAAGTCTCATCGACTTATATACACTGGTGTGCAAAAATTAAGGACGAGACGGTTTTTTCAATATAACTTTGTACAAAAGCTTTCCAAATCAACACATTTAACACCGTAAGATCCCCAATACGTAAGGACATGAGTAATGTAAGCAACACTTACTAAAAGAGAAATCAGAGGGATAAAAAGAAGCTTTATTGAAAAAGTAACATGGAGCGCAATGCGACTGAAGGCCGAAACATCCCTGTGATGGGTGTCCAGCAAGAAACATCCGGTCTTTAATAGGGGATATGATCTCCCCTGACTGCTAGGCAGGTTTCACAGCGTCTGCCCATTCTGAGAATGAAGGTGTCAATGAGTTGTTGAGGCATTGCTGCCCATTCGTCTTGCAGCGCCAATCGAAGCTCCGGAATCGTTACTGGTGGTAAGGTACGAGCTGCCAAGCGTCTGCCTAGAAAATCCCATACATGCTCGATGGGATTGAGATCCGGAGATCGTGCCGGCCAATCCATACGTTCAATATCCTCACTCTCTAAGAGCTGTTCGGCAGCTACTGTGCGATAACATGGTGCATTGTCGTCCATGGAAAGGAACGGCGGACCCATAGCGCCTCTAAAAAGACGCACATATGGAAGAAGAATCTCGTTACAATAACGGGTCCCGTTGACTGAATCTGCGTCGAAGATGTGAAGGTCTGTACGACTACCAAGCATGATGCCTCTCCAAACGAGAACACCGCCACCTCCATACCTGTCCCTTTCAATGATGTTCGAGGAATGATTGCGGCTTCCCCGCTCTCTCCAGATGAGTATGCGATGAGAATCGCTACTCAGACTGAATCTGGTCTCATCTGTAAAGAGTACTCGTCTCCATTCATTGTCTCTCCAATTCCGGTGTTCCCGGCACCACAGAGAACGCCTTCTCCGATGGGCAAGCGTAAGAGATACACACCGTACAGGGCGTCATGCAAACAGACGACCACCGTGCAGTCTTCTTTCCACGGTAAAACGCGATATCGATCGTCCAGTCGCCTGTGTCGTGTGTCTAGCGATTTCTCCCGCTGTCTGCCGCCTGTTTCTTCTGGCCTGTAAGGCAATATACCGGTCATCTGCGGGTGTGGTTTCTCGTGGACGACCACTACTAAACCCCCGGATAGCTGTTCCTGTAGTTTGAAATTGTCTCCAAAGTCGTGAAACGATGCTGTGAGCAATTCCGAACTCTGCAGCCACACTTGTCACACTGCGGCCTTCCTCCAACTTCCCAATGATTCGACCTCGGGTAAAAGCATCCAGATGTCGTCTAACAGATTGATTATTCGCCATTTCTCGCTGAGGCAACAACTCGATGGGATTTTAACAGGTATACGGCGTGCAATCTCTTTGCCAGAAATACTGATCTTACACCGACAACATGCTTTATACTACTCAGACACTCCCCCATTACGTCTACCTGCATATCTGCGCATGTGCTACAGTACATCACCTTACTTAATCTCCTGATTGATCTTTCTGTCCGCTCTGCCTCTTCGTTCAGCTGATATACTAATTTTTCGACTTCGTCCTTAATTTTTGCACACCAGTGTAATTCAAAGCCACTGCTGCCGATAAAGAATTTCGGAAACACAACCCTTCTGAGTAAGACGTGAAGACAACACTTTGCCCACTTCCCACTATAAAGAACGTAAGTTAATTAATGCTTTATGTGGCCTTTATATCTTCATGTACATTCCTTTTTCTTATTATACATTTTAAATTTAAATTTTCATTTTTTATGCTTTGATTTGTTTTTGCAAAGATTGCATTATATTTCTTATATTTCGTAATTTTCTAATGTTTATTTCAATTACTTTGAGTTCTATTTCATAACGCCAATTTCCAATGTTTAATTTTTACAAATAGTTTTGAATTAAAATGCATAAACACGACGGTGTCGGGGGACAATTACTCGAGTAATTTATCAATTTTACTGCAGAAATTGCTTTTCACTCAAAATCGAATTAGCGAAAATGATCAATCGGAATGAGTTCTTTGGTGCTGTGCATTGGTTCTTCAATTTCATTGCATTTCCTTCAATTCACAGAAATATTTGGCCCAGCTTGAATTGCCGGTTTGGCATCGCCTTATTACTTGAGTAAAGGGCGAAACATCATCGTATTTATTTCTTAATTATTGCTCATTGAACGGGAGTTGGTTTGTTCCCCTTGAAAAGTCAACTAATTTCCGATCAATGGCAATGATTACTTGCTTTTAATTTATTTCTTTTTACAATTGAAATTTGTTATTCATGATTTAATTCGAGTCCCCGTTAAACATTTTAACAATTTACATTCAAGTTACTTTAAAACAATTTTCGTAAATGAACTTACTAACTATGGATTCACTCTTTTAAGATAATTCTACTAAAATTAATCTTAGGAGATAATATAATCAATATTTCTTTAGTAAATAAATTAATATATGTAATGATTTTAAAAGCGTAGATGAAAACAGTAGACCTCCCAACAGCTTACGATACTGCGTAGATGACCGAGAAGACCGTAGTGGCTTGAAGGTGGCAGAGTGAAAAGCATGATGACGCAATTTAGCACAACATATCTTGAAAAATCACAATCTTTATTTTTTCCATGCATATCAAATAATCCTTTTATTTATTTGAATAGAATAACTCCCATTTTGAAGTACGACGTCATCTTAAGCATGTAAGCGGCAGCAGCATGGATGAAAAGCGTCTTACCAGCAGGAGAGCTAACTCGGAAAAGGGCAGAGTATCATAGAACTTCAGAGGAAGAAGGGTGGGAGTCGGAAAAGTTTCAGTTCACAGTTCTGGTTTACAATTAATTTGATTGGACAAGAGGCATCTGCATTAAAACATTACATAAGATAGAAAAGTCTGGAACCTGTGAGAAGAGATGAATTTAGAGGCAGATTACCAAATTTAGAATGTTCATTTTGAGGTCGTCAATTATTGTTTTGAAACAGCTATCATATTTTGTTATATCTTACATATATATATATATATATGTTACGGTGAAACACCGAAATCTGGAAAATGTCGACTTTCACCGGTGAATGTCTATATTCACATAGTCGCTTGGTGTATGTCCGAAATATTTTCCAAATACTCTTATTTCTGACTTACACCGGTGAGTGTTGACATTCACCATGTACTAATGGTGAATGTTGAACATATCAGAATATTATATTTCCTTCTCCGTAATTCATTCGCGAAAAAAACGCACTTGAGACTCAGAATAACAACTTAAGAACGTAAGAACCTAAAACACACATTACATTCAAAATGAGAAAGAAAAATAACAGAAGTTATAAACTTACCAAATTATGTGATTCAAATCTTATTTATTGCAACAACTTAAACTAATATGGCACTTTAAATTGCACAAGAGGCCCTTGCTTTTACAACTGCATGTATTTGGGGAACACTTCCTTTTGGAATGGCAGCGTGTACATATACTCCTCTCTTTTCGACCTACACCAGAGCATATCTGTGATTGTCGACATACACCGGTGAGGGTCCGAATATACAAGAATGTAAAGAAATATTCGATCTTTCACCGACGTATTTGGTGAATGTTGACACTCTCCGGTGAAAGTCGAAATTCTCCAATTTCGGTCTTTCACAGTAGCATATACACAGGGTGCGACAGGGAAACTTCTTAATTTGAAACGCGCGCCATCTAGCGACATTTATTCCGAGAAGGGTAGGGTGCCGCTCATTGAAAAGAGCTGTGTCTAGCGTTTCATGTCATGTAGGTTTAGTACCAATCACATAGTGGACGAGAGAGGAGCGCGCGTTCGCCGTGGAATCGTACTTTTCAACGTACTGCATTTTCATCCATATAAATTGGCAGTTTGGCAAAAACTTAATCCACGTTATTTTCTTCCACGAAAAAATGCGTGCGAAGACGTTCTTGGCAATATGCCTCATGATACCCTTGTGCTCTTTAGCGATGAGGCTCGTTTCATCTTTCCGGTTGCGTGAATAAGCAAAACATGCGATACTGGAGTGGCACCGAATCCCTGAGAACTTCATCAGCAGCCCCTCCATACACGTGTGACTGTTTGGTGTGCAATGTCCAGAATAGACATCATTGGACCATGGTTTTTTGAAGAATATTTCCCTGGACGACTTTTCTTCTTACGGCGAGATCTTCAGTGGCCGGAACGCTCGCCTGATTTATCCCCGTGTAATTTCTTTTTGTGGGGCTATTGCTTGCCATTAAATAATGAATATTGTAAAGTTTTACAACCTTTTTCTAATTAAAATACGTCATTAAAGATTATGAAATTTAGTCTAAGTAATGGACTTTTATACTGAATACAGCCTCGGAGAGTAGTCAAGCCTGACACGAGCAAACAAAATTAAAGAATAAATTTTTTAAAAAAAGGCCACCATTTTTCGCAATATACATTTGGAAAATGATATGAAATTTGAAAAAATTGTAACATAGTCACGTTACCTGATTATGATGTGCTACAAAGTTACACAATTAAATTACAAGGTCAAATTATTCTTAGTAACATAAAGACCTTTAAATTAAGACGCCTTTATTGCATCTAAAATGCTCAGGCTGTATCAGTCTAAAGAGAGAGACAGTCAATACAAACTGAGGCACAACTCTCTGAACTGAAAAAAAATCTTTCTCTGAAGCTAAGTAGTTCTTGTGAAATTAACTGAATCTGGGAATCTGGAAAGGGTGTTTTGTGGAGACGTTTATTCTTCAGCTCAATAACTTAGACATGTTTATTACGTTTTCAGCAAGGCGGACATGCTGGCCGGCCCATTCAAAAGATGTTCAGAATCCAGATACCATTCTATCAAATGAACTCAAGTCCTGCACGTTAAGTGGAAATCCTCACAGACTGCTCTGCTGAGAAAGGGCTAAAAATGAAAATCTATACCACTAGGTGGTCACGATCCCCTAGAGAGTTATGGAGCTGCTGCAATTTATATTGATGCCTCGGCTAATCTTTGGATTATGGTAACTTGGCGATTTTTTGGCGAAAATTTGGCGACCAACCCTGCTACAACAACCTGCTAGTTTTTGTTTGGACAACATTTTGTTTTCACAAAGTAAAAGCATTTTTTTTAACTCAACATTTTTTTTCCCAACAATCTGCTAGCCGAATTACGCTTATGCTAGAATTTTATGGAACAAAAGTGCTTAATCATGACGAAGATTAGGGGCGAATTTGGGAGAAAGTGCAAAATCGCAAACTGCTTGCCGCGTTTTTAAGAATTGCACATACACGGTATCCATGTACACGTCGACCTATTTTCACTTTAAAAAAATCCCAGAATTGAAAAATGTCATTGCGCACACTCTTAACTTTATCCATGTATACTGCTAAAGTCCTAGCTAGTAACCTTTATCGCCTTACCAAAATGTCGCCAAACTACCTGTTACCATACTCCAAAGATTAGCCGATGCCTCCTTAGAAAAATAAATAAGTTTCATTGAAAATTGCTCTTTCCCTGGCATATAAACGAATATAAAAGTTAGTATACTACAAGGTTTGCTCTTGTGTGACGTCACTGACTCCAAGTCTGCTCTAAAGCAATTGCTCCTTTTGTGTCTTCATCCCTCCCACTTAAGTAAACAAGTGGCATCAGCAATAGGAAAAGCTTAATGTGTTGCCTACTGACCTTGGAAATGATGAGAATCGCAAATTCTTTCCAAATAAAAAGTGCCACAAGAAAGACTGTTAAAATAATATTTACTCCAAAACCTAATCCTCATTTTTATTCGTCTTCTAAATAACAGTATTTTACTTCCTTGCACGAAATAAAGGAAGTCTTGTAATCTCGAAAAGTTTCGGGTATCATATTTTAACGGAAATATTCATTTTGAATGTCCCTGCATCCATTTGGACGATTTTTTTCTGAAGGGGGGCATAACGTCCGTACATACGTACAGAATAAAGGACACCTTTTTCTCCAAAACGGATTGTAAATTGGATTTAAAATCTCTTTGTACGAAGCGTTTAAAATCTCTTTGTACGTACATACATGCACGTACACGTACATATCTACCTATGTACCTCGCATAAGTCAAAAACGATCAGCCGTAGAAGGTTAAAATTTTGTACATGGGACTACTATAACATCTAGTTGTGCATCATCTTTTTTTAATTGCAATCGGCATTACGAAACATGTACATATACTCGTATATGTATTTATATATGCCCCCTTACCTGACTAGAAAGTCATTGCCCCACCTTTATTTTTGCAATTATTGGTCGTAGTCATGTACTTCCAATCACAGAAGTGTTTGAAATGACGAAAAATATTCCTTTTAGGCAATGTCAGATTTTTTAAAAAAAAATATTTTTCGATAAATAATGAAACCTAACTTTTAATGCTATCTCCCACTTCCCATTACCTAAGGAGATGTTTCATACTCGTTATGAAAAAATAAAATTATGTAAACTTTGACTCCCATACGACAAAAATTGACCAGGATATAAAAATTTGCAATTTTAGATTCATTTACGACTTTCCCTTAGGGATCGGCTAATTACGTTAGAATAATTCCAGGAAATAAGTTTAAGGATTATCAGAAACCCCGATACCGACAATGTTAAATTGGCCATTTTCGATGTATCTTTTCTCAAAATCTGCTACAGATACCAGCTTGAATTTTTTTCTGTAATCAGTATACCTATCTGATTATACTGAAATGAGCTTTTGAAACATTTTGAATTTTAGAGTAAATTACAGAATATTTTGTTAGGCATAGTAAAATTTGGCACTTCTCTCACACAAAAAAAAATTTAATTTTTTTTTCTAAGTTTATTACAAAAAGTTCATTTCAGTAAATATTAGGGAACCTAATAAATAAGCCACAAAAAGTTTAGATACCTGTGAGCAGTAGTTCCTGAGAAAAGGCACATCGAGTATAAAAAAATCACGTTTGGAGAAAAACGCGTTTTTATGTAAAAATCCTCATTGATCAAAGCAGTAGATGACAAATTAAAACTAGATTTTTTTTTACAGTTCTAATTTTCATAGAGATTAAAGAATGGTATTTTTAGAAAGATAAAAGTGTAGAGAATTTGAAAATGCAAAAATCCGAAATCACAATTTTTTGAAGATTTTGGGGTTCCAACACCTTTTAAAGAAATGCAGCGAAAAATTCCATAACTTAAGAGATAGTTCACGGAATTTAAGTGGTATCCACATCATATTTTTTAAACTGTTCATCAAGAATTGTAATTATTAGTTAGATTTTATCATTGCATATTTCACTTTCCGTTTTCCTAACTTACAATAGAATGCCATTTATATCGTTATAAAGAAAATAAAAAGAAATCTTGACAATGCTCGTGCATAGCTAGCTTTTGTCTAATATCAAATAGTATTAACTCGAGTAACAGTAGTACGTGCTCGAGTTATATGTTGTAGGGTTTATATTTATTTTAACTAACATTTATTTTAAGTTTAAACTATCTTTCCTGTCAATCCTTACTTTCCCCTGGAACTGCCAATGCCAGAATATGTAAATTTGAGTAGAACGCGCAAGCATTCAAATTATCAGCGGAAGTAGTATGATTTAAATAGAAGGAAACAAGTTCGGTGAGAGAGAGTTATTCTTACTTAGCGAGCGCGGAGGTAGTTATAGAGATTTGAAAAACCCCGCGTTGCGGCCTATGTGCTTGGCGGGAAGTAGTTGCAATTGTTCCAGTGAGCTTCAAGTCTGCTGAATTAGCAGCCGTATTGTAAAACGCGGTGAGTTAGTTATTTGAGAGAGCCTCGTAGTTAGAATATTGTCTTTAATTTCTTTTCAGGTTTTTATTTTTATTTTGACTGCCGAGTTGGCACCGTTTGTAAGCGTCAAGAGAACGCAATTGTAAATTAGTACGTTGAATAAAAAGGGACTTAAACCCTTTATAAGACTCTGTGGTTTATACAAGCTTTCACAGTCACCTCTTGGTTGCGTGCTAGTTAGAGGCGCGCAACGTTATAATGTACAAAATCATGTACTCGAATTGCAATAACTGTTAGCCTTGTAGAGTCATAAGTACTTTTGAAGCAGGGGAAGAGACAAATGTGCAATGCCCTCGCCTGGACTGGAGCCTGGACCCCTCGAATACACGCCAAGTGTGCTACCGTTACACCACGAAGGCATGCTAGAAGGAGGGAGAAAACACCTTATATATTCCCCCTTTTAAAGAGCGACTCGGGGTTAGGGCAACCTATCTCCAAATCCTGCGGTAAAGAATCGTCATCTAACCACCTTTTAGTTCAAGCGCTATTTATGAGTCGTTAGGATTTTCGAAGTAGGAAACACGAAATACGAGCTATGCCCTCTCCGGGATGCATATTTCACAAGTGCACATCAGCGTAGCTACTGAGGGAGGGGTTTCGAAAATGGACCAATGAGCTGCTATTGCTCTTTTGACGCTAAATCTTCGTGCATGTGAGCGTATGTTATTCACGTTTTATTTTGCATTTGTTTCGCAGTTATAAATATATGGCGTAATAGTAGAAAATCTCGTAGTGCTTTCGTTTTTTAAATTTGATTAATGGCTGACATTTCATTTTCGCGATTTTTATCACGCATTAATATTAGGATTGATGTTCACGGCATATTATGTGGATTAAGAGAATTCAAGTGCATATTTTTTTTAATTGAGCTTAGAATGACTGAAAGTATTACAATGAATCTAGTGTTAATTCTTATTTCAGTGCTTGAATTCTTTTGATTTTAAAGTGTAAGATTTAGAGTACATATAATCTGATTATATCCATTGTTAACATTAAAAATTATATGTGAATAAATTGAATATACTAGTTGTGAATACAACAAATTCATTCTGTTTCATGAGTATTTCTTGTGTAGACAGTACATTTAAGAGTTAGCAGTTATTAAATGTGAAATTTAACACACTAAATGTATTCGAATGCAGATTAGTAAAGTTCACTTTGAATAAAATTCTGCATTGGTTATTATTATAGAACATCTTTTTCATATGGACTGCAATAAAAAGTGCTGCCTTCTATTTACATATATAATTGGTGTAAATATTTTTCTCATACGCATAGTTTTATGTAAAGATTGCATTTGGGCTCAGATCTTTATCACATATTTCTTTCTTCCTTTTATTTACCACTTATTAAGTAATACTTCACATGGATATTTTTGTGGGGCGTTCAACATGTATTTGCATTTATTTCAACCAGATAGTGAAATCTTCAGAAATTCATGTAATTGATTTAACTTTGCAATGAAAAGTTTCAGAAGCAATCGACGATGCTTTAATTATTTTGTTCAGAAAATTTCGTGGCGGAATATTTTCAGCCATCTTGCTTAAATCTTAAAGCATGCGAAAGGTCATGTGGCATGACAGAAATATTACTGGATGCTCATTGGTTGATCCTAAAAGCCACTCCCTCGGTGGCTACACAGATGTGCTGAAATATGCCTCCGAGACTCGAACCTGGACCTTTGGAATACGCGCCGAGTGTGCTGCAGTTACACCACGAAGACATGCAGAAAAGAGAGAGAAAATACCTTATTATCGCAGGTAAAGAAACAATAAAGATTCATATAAATTTCTTTAAAAATATTTTTCATGAAGCCATGATAAATTTTTATAAAATTAGAATTAAGTCGAAGCAATTCTAAAATCGAGCAACAATAAATTCTCTGGAAACGATTAAATCCAGTAATCGTTAAATGGAACTGTACGGGGAATTTCGAATTCCAGCGGATTTAAATTTCTACTTCCACGTTTGTATTGGATTGATTGAAAAATAGGTAATGGTCATTTATGTTATGTTTAAAATTACGCGATAAAAATAAAATGTATCGGCATAATGTTTTGTGTTATTCGAAAGAGAATCTTTCCCTCTATAAGAAGGTGTATTTGATCTATCTACAACATGCACTCTGTATTATATCACCTCAGCATGTGTCTTCCACACTCCAACATGTGCATTTAACTGTAACATACAACAGTAATATTTAATTGTATCATATAACAATATTTTGTCCTTGTACCATACCCTATGCACCATGCCTTATGCTTCGATACAAGTTGCGTACTTGTACTGGGCCATATGTACAATTCACAATATACACTCTTAGTATGCATAATATATGTGTTTTTATTCAACCTTGTTTATTTCAGTTAACATCACCAAACTTCTAAGCATTATTGTCATGAAATGAATCAGTAATATAAGTACCATTCCCTATGTTCCTTTGTTTTATACTCCATGCTTATCTGTACTGTAATTGTCAACATATTTAATGATACTGCGCCCTATGTATGCCCTATGTGTTTGTAAGTGATTTATGCCATGAGATCCTAAGTGTTTTATGTGCTCGTATTTATTACGTGTTTTATGTTATATGTTTAGGTGTTTAATTTTCTTCTTTTGTTATAACCTATTAAGTTTTTTTTTTTTTTTTTTTTTTTTTTTTTACTATGCCTGTATCAACAAGTTAATTCAAATGTACCTCAAATGCTAGATGTTCAACAGTTGCCCCTGTATGACCATGTATCCACACTTTTAATTATTAAATAAACTCCCAGGGAGGACGCGGGACATATGCCTGTTAACCTCTGTTAAACTTCAGGCGTCCCCGTCCTCCGTCACCTGTCACCTGTCAGATCAAATATTTCTTATTTTTCAGATCATTAAAATGGAATGTCAATTCTACCAAAATAAGCATTTTCGACATCTTCTTTTTGCGTTTAATCATGGCGCCAATGCTGCAGAAGTTGCCCGAGAGATTTGTTTAGTGTACGGAGAAGGTTCAATGCCTGAACGAAGTGCAAGAAATTGGTTTTTCAAAATTCCAAAAATGGAAATTTCGACCTCGAAGACACTGCTCGTTCCAGACGACCAGTGGATGAAGAGCATTTGAATCAATTTCTGCACGCAGACGCGCGTCAAACCTTTCGAGAATTAGACGAACGAATGGGTTGCAGCCAACTGACTATAGCTCGACATCTTGGGTCTATGAGAAAAGTCCAAAAACTCGGATATTATTCACTAATTTATTGCTTTTTGTTTTGTTAAAATAAAAAATTTTCAGTTAAAAAACGGCAATTACTTATGTTTCAACCCAATATAATAAGTAATTTAAATCATGAATATGATTGCATTACAAACTGATTCATTAGTAATATTTCAAGCTGCATTCAATAAATAGAAATAAAGCCATAATATCCCTTGCCAGAGAAAAAAGGTATTTTTCTCTCGTAACATTAGTAATATAAATTTTCAGTCTTTCAGATGAATTATGGCGAAACATTTTACTGCTTCAATTTATTTAATGAATTACAATCGTTGTTTTCAAATAGGCATTGAAAAGGTGCAAACGATTTCTTGAAAGTTTCTTCTCACGTTTTCGTGACTGCTAAATTTCTCTTGATTACTAGGTAACGAGAGGAAGATTCAATTCGTGTTCCTCTAACCATTTGAACTATGCTTTGTTTAAACAGAACCTGCGTCCATTCTTGGGATTTTTTACATGTTACGAAAAGAAAATGTGAATTAAGTGAGAATGTATGTCTAAATGTCAATGTATGTCTAAATCAAAACTTTCACGAAATAAACATATAAATTCTATTTTGTTTTCTTGCCTTGAAATAAGACATAGTAAAGCTAAATGTAATTTATATAAAGGGAAGACGATGCTAGAATCTTTTTCTTAAAGTACTTAAACATGAACAATGAATTTACACAGCACTTTGGTTGTAAAATAGTATGCAATGATAATATTTTATGGATTTAACTCACATGATTGCAAAATTTTAACTTTATTTGAGTTTCAGTTTATGACCGCTTTAAAGATCTGTGGATTACAGACAAAACATTATGACACCTACTCAATAACGCGTTGCACGACCTTTGGCCTGCAAAACAGCTGCGACTGGCCTTGGCATGGATGCGACAAGTTCTTGGCAGATGGCTGGAAACAGATTGTGCCAAAAGTCTAAATAGCACGCAAAATCGAGGCATTCCAACATAGTGGTGTTTGAGCTCTCAGCTGCTGGTCCATGGTATCCCAAATGTGTTCTGCCGGGTTAAGATTCAGAAAGTTAAGTGGTCAAGACATTAATTGGAATTCATCCTTATGCTCCTCGAACCACTCCAATACAATCTGAGTCTTGTGACACGGGGCCTTGTCCTACTGTGCGATTCCATTTTCAGTTGGAAATTCAAAGCCAGGTAAGAGTGCAACTTGACGACCACAGTTATGTTCAGATAGTCCACAGATTTCATAGTCTGTTCTACAAGAACTAAAGATCCCAGAGCCGCCCATCAGCGTCCCCCAAAGCATAATACCACCACCATCAGCCTGTGTATGACCTGCTGTACGGAGAGAGCAACTGTTTGCCTGGAAGACGGCATACTTTGACACGACCATCAACGTAATTAATGAGAAATCGTGATTTACCCGATCAGGCAGTTATCTTCCATCTATCCATAGCCCAATCTCTATGCTCCCAGGCACACTGTAGGCGTAGTTGACAATGGCACACGTGTGGCCACTGTAGGCGTAGTTCAAATTGACACCCGAGTGGTCTTGATCAAAGGCACATACATGTGTGAGACTTTTGCTGCGCAGTCCCATATCCAACAGTGTGCCCTGAGCTTCTGTGTCCCGAAACAATTTCACCTGAACCTGAATTATATTGGGCTGTCAGCTAAGCCATTGCCCGCCGCCGGTTTTGCTGTACCAAAGAGGTCAGTCTCCAATGTCCTTTTTCTTTGAAGCCTGGACGTTCAACACTTTGGCACCAACTACTGGTTTCACCGTCATCTACCCACTTTGCATAAATACTACCAACGGCAGATCGTGAAGAACCTACTGATCGTGCAGTTTCAGATACTCCTTCCGAGTCTTCGAGCCATTACACTCTGCCCTTCTTCAAATCCGCTTAGATCAGCAGCTTTTCGCATCCCTCGCAAAAGTATGTGCAGGAATGATTCCTTACCTTCACCAGCAGCAGTTAAGTACCATTCCCTACTTACTCACGTGCCCTTCATGTCATCCACACGAGTTCATTGAAAAATGTGAGAATGGTCATAATGTTTTGGCTCGTCAGTGTACATATGTTTAACCTTTCTGGCTTCACAAAATCGATTTTTCAATTTTCATTAAAAAAAAATAGATTAACTTTCCTTATTCCCAAAATAATGCATAAATTGTTTAGATTTGAAGCACTAGATGCTTGAAAATCAAGATAAAAGACTTAAATTAAGACAGATACGTCCTTTTCTTAAAGAGGCAGATTTTAAAAAGTGTCTTTTAAATATATTTTAACTGAAATTTATCAACATTTTTTCTTATTACTATCTGTTTATATTAAGACTATTATGCATAATCAATTCCAGTTAGAATTACGTCTGTTAGTAATAAAAATACTTTTCAGAGACCCGAGTTTGAAGAATCATTAACTTCAGCATATCCAAGGACGGTCGAAGCTTTTAAAAGTAGTTTTTTTTTTTTTTTTTTTTTTTTTTTTTTTGGAGGGGGCATAAAATCGTTGAAATTTCGGAGGAGAATAATTATATGTTTTAAAGCAATTATTTTGGAACTGAAGTGCTAAAACGTTCAAAGATTATTGCAGATATATAGTAGTAATACGTAGAAAGGAGTCCGAGATACTGACAAAATGCATTATTTAAAGTTGAAAAGCAATTTATAAAACCACTCAAACGTTAAATATTGAGAGTGAATTTATCTAAATTCATCTCTCAGAAGAAAGGAATTAATTTCAAAATATTTTAACTGTACATTTTGGAATAAAAATAAGAGGTGTGATACAAAAAAAAACTAAGTGTGTAGCTTGAAAAAAGAGTGGAGTTGGCAACAACTGTTTTAGCGACGTCATTCTCACATACCTCCTCTATCCACGTGGCCAGTTTCGACTTAACCAATCACATCCGTTGGGATTACTTAGTGATGAGTCGATACTACCGAACCGGGTATTTTGTAACGGGTACTTAGTTGTAACGGGTACTGAAAATCGGTACATCCAAGTACCCAAACATGAATACACCCAAGCAAGTACAAAACATGAATATTTTCATCATTTAAGACACTTCAGTTATTAGAAGTATATGACTACGGCCAACGTTTTCGAAAATAAAATCCGGGTAAGGTCTTTTAAGCTGTGTTAGGAAGTGGATATATATATATATATGTAAATATGGTGCTGCCCATTGCAATATAAAAGGAAGATGCACAACTAGAAGTTATAGCAGTCCCATATACAAAAATTTCAAAGTTCTACGTCTGCCCGTTCTCAAGAAAAAAGTCCTATATTCTATCCGTACATGCGGTCGTCACGCAAAAAAAAAGTGTCCAAATGGATACAAGAACAGTCAAAATGGATATATCTGCTGAAGCATGATATACGAAATTCTTCATGATTACAACTTCTTTTACTTCCCCCCCCCAAAAAAAAAGAATATCGAATATGGAATATGAATTCAAAAACTTACGATTTCACATTTTATGTTTGTAGAAACATTAGGATTTTTTTTTTTTTTTTTTTTTTTTTTTTTTGAAAGCAAGAGAGATGAAAAATAGCAACCGCCTTCTCGGGAATCGAACCACAGACCTCTGGAATACTGGCCCAGCGGGCTACCGTTACACCACGATGGCCCGCTAGGGAAAGTGGGAGTAATACCTTATATACTCCCCTTTTTAAAACGGCGACTAGGGTTTTAGGGGACCTAGTCGCCAAATCCTGGGTGCGGAGAATCCTCATCCACTACCCTTTTAGTTCGGGCGCCACTTGTAGAGTCATTAGGAGTTTTTTCAGAGACAGAAAAAATGAAAAAAAGCAACCGCCTTCGCCGGAATTCGAACGACGGACTTCTGGAATACCGGCCCAGCGTGCTACTGTTACACCACGAAGGTACGCTAGGGAAAGTGGGAGAAATACTTTATATGTTTTTATTGAAATTATTGCAAAAGAAAGTGTTTATTATTTATTAAAGTTTGTATTAGGTATAATTCAAAATGAAACACTTATTAACACAGATGAAAAATAGGATTTTGAAGAGCAACAGAACATTTTAAACAACGAAGACTTAAGTTCTTACATGAGAATCCTCGCATGTGTTTAAGTTCTTGCACGAGAATCGACATCTGGACAACTATAAAAAATTTTGAAATGGTTGAAACATTATCAAAGTAATGGAAGTTTTATTCAGTATTGAATGCTGCCTTACAATTAATCGAAAGGACAATGCAGGTCGTTGCTTACAACAAACAAAAAGAATGCAAGAAGTTTAAAGGCAAAATAAGATATCCAGATAAAATTAGTATTGCAATTTTTGGAGAATAAAAAATGAATTACAAGAGACCTGCAGTTTTAAAATTCTTTCCTAATAAGACATTTGATTTCATTTATCCTGTTTTACTTTTTGAAAAATGGGGGGGGGGAATATTTTTTGTGGAACCAATTATCGATTTTTTTATGTATTATTTTATTGACTACTCCGATTTCAAACAATGGGGATATTGGTCTAACCAGTTACGCAGGCTGTGGGTGGTATTGCTGCATTACCGCATTTTTTTCACGTATTTTACTCCCTTTCGTACTTCCCCCAGCTTTCCAGTGCCCGATTCTAAAATTTTTTTTAATATTAACGTAATTTTCTTCTCACTCAGTGCGTTCAGAGTGTGAGATACCCTAAATTTTAAAAGAGAGTTGTCGACGTAGTGATTGTGGAAGTAAAAAAAAAAAGGTATTCTAGCTCAAAAAAAAAATTATTAATCTTCTTAGCATCAGTACGATAAACACTAAAGCAAAATTTATCCCGTTTGGAACCCTGACGACAAGGTCAGTAGGACAATTTGATCCCTATTGATCAATTTAACTCATTGATCTGATCCTAGTGATACGTTTAATCAATAAAATTCCCCCGTAACGATTTTGAAGGGGATCAGTGAGGTTTAAGAGGGCGATAGTCAAATATATATGGGCATTTCCTCGGCGTAATCAAGATACCAACGACAGTTTAATATATATATATATATATACATCAATTCGTCTTACTAACAAAGATTAAATCTGAAAATAACTAATGAAGCTGAACCATTCCCTTCTAAATTTTGAACTTTATTCCAGCTTAATATAACAACCGCCCTATCACAGAGAAGCAAACAGAACTAATATTCAGTCTACGATTTTGCTGATTTCGTTGTGCATTCACCTTCTCTCGTTATTTATGGATGAATTGAGACCTACAAAGTAGTAGAGACAACAATAAGAACGGGGGGTGTTTCGAGTTACTGGGAGGTAGAAAAAGTTGTCTTATTATTAAATGTTACCTTTTTTCAATATCAGAATATCCCCTAAATGATTTCTCTCTAAGAGTAAAACGAACATAATAATGAGCATTTTCAACATACGGATCCAAAAGTCTTGTCCAAAAAAAATTAATGGCATAAAATTTAAATATGAAGATTTATATCTCATGCAATGAGTTTCGTTTTCAGAACACGATCCGATTCTTTATCGTCTTATTTATGTGAGTAAGATTTTTTTTAGTTTCAATGGGATTCAAGTTAGAAATTGTAGCTTTTGTTGTGAAATGTCGCCGAAAAATAAAGAAATTACTTTCGCAATGCAGTATTTACGAAATTTACATTTACATCCTCATTATGAAATATGGCAGAGCATTTTGCGATGTGTATAGTCGTAATAGGTATGAATTAATAATATGCATTCAGTATTCGAGACTTGATACAGCAATACTACTTCCTGATTTGCAATTTTTGAAATAATGCATACGAAATTAGTTAAAAAATCAACAATTTATGTCACCAAGCCTCGTAAAAAGAGTAACTTATGACTCAAGTTTACAGAAAAGTTTCTGCTCGCAATTTTAAAGCCTGTATCGAAATCTTTCTTTGTGATCTACGCGATAAAAGCAATCTAAGTTCACTGCGAAAGCGAAAGGGCGTTGACGTGTTTACGAGTATGTCTTCACAATTTTATTCATAATTTGAAGTGTACTAGATTCCCTTCATTTAAAAAAATCTGATGTGTACACCATATGACTTCCTTGTACGGAATATTAAATTATACGCACTTTTTCTTGCATTTCATTTAAACTTATTGGATTGAATTAAATGTACTTCGCCGACAGTGCATAAACCACAATAGAATAAATGCATTCCTTAATTCACTTTGTTTACTATAGCGACAATCTGGCGCTAGGTTCACTTAACAGTATTATATTTCGTTCATATTATAACTCAGAATGCACAAAATTTATATCATTTAAAGAATTATCCAATTGTTGCCACATGTTCTATTCCAATACTAAAGCTGGAACGATGCATAAAAGAAATTAAGAAAACAAAACAAAAAAGAAACAGTTTTTCACAGACGATTGAGTATTTCTCTTCCAATTAATTCAGTTCTCACTTCGCGACAAGGCAAAAATACATAAAATCTCAAAATATCTATATTAAAAATTACGAAATAAATCTTAAACACTTATTTCCTCGGAAAAAATTCCAGAAAGGATTAAGCATGATTTAATTCGGAATAATAAATAAAGGCGTTATTTTGTTGTTGCGAAGCTAAGTTTCTCTAGATTGGCACCAAATCCACTATCCTGCTGCTCCAAATGTAAACAAGCAATGGCCGCCATAAAAAAAAGGCTTAGCCGCACTTAAGCTTAAACTTAAGCACTTAAGCTTAACTTTAAAATTGTTGATAATTCTAAAAATATTGCACACAGATTTACTAAAGGCATAAAAACCTTTACCGGAAGATAAGAACAACATAATTCAATCATTTTTAAAGCAAAAAATGTACAATTTACAAACATATAAGAGTTAAGAAACTGAGATCACTGAGCCGGGTAACAGAGTGAATATTTATATAAATATATTTATATACGTTTGGTGCGGCCGATTGCAACCAAAATACGAGGTGCATATCTACATGTTATAGCAGTCCTATATACAAAATTTCAACGTTCTGAGGCTACTCGTTTTTGAGTTATGCGAGATAGGTACGTACGCATGTACGTGCATACGTTCATACAGACGCCACGACAAATTCTCTTCAGAATTCATTTTAAACCAGTTTTATAATTTTTTTGAAGGAAAAGAGCATTTTGTTCTGTCCTTACGTACAGATACCACGCAAAATCATCGTTAAATTGCATTCGATTGCAGTCAAAATTGATATTTTCGTTGAAATGCGCTGCCTGAAACTTTTCGCAATTACAATACTTCCTTTTTACTTCGTACAAGGAAGTAAAAAAAAGCTATTCTAGCTCAAAAAAAATTATTAATCTTCTTAGCATCAGTACGATAAACACTAAAGCAAAATTTATCCCAACTGGAACCCTGACGACAAGGTCAGTAGGATAATTTGATCCCTATTGATCAATTTAACTCATTGATCTGATCCTAGTGATACGTTTAATCAATAAAATTCCCACGTAACGATTTTGAAGGGGATCAGTGAGGTTTAAGAGGGCGATAGTCAAATATATATGGGCAATTCCTCGGCGTAATCAAGATACCAACGACAGTTTAAAATATATATATATATATATATATATATATATATATCAATAAAATTTATAAATAATTATTTATTGATATGAAACTATTATGTAATAAGGAAGAAGTGGCTTATATATATATATATATATATATATATAAGAAGAAAATGCACAAAAGTTATTTAATATACTTTTATAATAGTATAATCATACTTTTTAAAATATACAAGGTTGTTCAAAATGGTTTGGTTTATTTAACTATAAGGCTATCTGCCTAGGGCGAGGGATGCCTTCGTGGAGAACGTTCTAATGGAAACTGACTCGTATACACGTTACACATGCGGAAAACCACGAAAACGCTCATGCAGCCAGCCCGTTCGCGAGATTCGAACCTCGGACTGAACTACCAGTGTTCAGCGACTTCGCCGCTCGAAGTTTATCTGTGCTTTCACGCCACTCTGTGGCGCGCAGCACAGGGAAGGAAGGCGGACTCTGCTCCCCGAGTTGTTCAAAATGATGTACAAAATTTTAATGTGGAAAGAGTAAAAAAAAAAAAAAAAAAAAAAAATTGCTGTCACAAATCTTCAGCTTAAAAGAAAACGGCCCATGGAATATCAAAGTAGAAAAGAAAGTTGCATGGATTACAAAGAAAATTATAGTGATAGTAGATGATACTATAATATTTGGGAGCTGTTTTAAACACATCAATATGTAATTTAATATCGTGTAATCTAAAGAAATAAATCATTAGAAATAAATTGCTCAGTGACAGAAATAAATTAAGAATGCAGACTTTAATCTTTTTATTTATTATTTTTCTTTAATTTTCAGGGCAGAGAACTTGTCAACGATATAGGCGACAGGGGGGGTTATGGTATAGATCCTCCTCCCCGCGGTGTTCCCTACGCAACGTCTTGTACGGCAAAGATATCTTTAACTTTCAGCATTCGGCTTTTACACTTTGGAGTTCCTTTCAGCTAGAACCCTACTGAATTGCGTAATTTTAAACATCAGCTTTAAATTGACTCTTGTCAGAATAATATAAACAAAATGCAAGAACTTTTGTTTGTTACCATTATGCTGCGATATCGCAAAATTTGGGATGTGTCCAGCTCAGTAAAAGTAATATTATTTGACCACTTCACTTAGAAAGTTCGTCAATTAAGCTCCCAAAGGGAAATTAGGCCCACCAGCGGCCGAGCGGTAAAGACGCTGAACACTGGTAGTTCGGTCCGAGGTTCGAATCCCGCGAACGAGCTGGCTGCATGGGCGTTTTCGTGGTTTTTCCCGTGTGTAACGTGTATACGAGCCAGTTTTCCTTAGAAAGTCTTCCACGAAGGCATCCCCCCTTTAGGCAGATAGCCCTCGTGTGCTTTGCCATAATTAAATAATCCAATCTAATCCAATCCCAAAGGGAAATCTAAGATGATAGAGAAATAAAGGAGTTTACCCGGAAGAGGTTGGCCCATTCATCGTACAGAACATTGAGGAAATTCTAAAATTTCCCTCCGTCGAAAAATTCAATGACGTGAAGTGCCAAATGCATTTTTTCTTTGGCTTCTTCATCTTCTTAAAGTATTACGTAAATTTCAATAACGTTTTAAAGAGTGGAACGTCTTGCCAGATTTGACAAGTTTGTAATTTTGTTCCAGAAGGGCTATTTGCCTCGAAACGACATTTTTCGTCGGTTCGCTATAAGCGACGTATCACCTGTTTGATTGTAGCCACCAAATATTATCCCCCTGTATTATATTTAAAGAAATTAAATAATGAAGTATCTGAATGAATGTATGTATGTTTCTCGCACTGTGAAAAAAAAAGTACCTAAAGCCATCAAATTTTGAATAACGTAATCCTCCACCGAACATTGGCACCTGGAAGCCCGAATTGTGAATTTCGAATTTGTTTCTATTAGCTATTTCATATTTTTTAAAACTTTTAACGAATTTTTGATTACACAATTTCAAAGTAACACCGTACGGAAAAAAAAAAAAAAAAAAAAAAAAAAATCCCAGCGCAAGACTGTCTATCAGAAATTCTAAAGATAGGCTGTTGTTAAATATTTTGTGATAATGTTGTTTAATTGAATTTTATGCGGTTTAAGTGGGAACAACATGATATCTAATAAATTAAAGTAAAAAAAACATTAAAAAAAACGCTTCCTTTGGGCGTGTTATAAAATCTGAAAGTTTTCAGATTTCTCCCTCCCATCGAGCCTTTTGACCTTGTTATGAGAGAAAGTGACTCATTTCAAACGATAAAGTTCTTCGGAAAACTTTTACGTATTTCAAGCGAGAAATCTGGCTGTGCACAGTTTGGGTGGTCTTGATGAAACATCCTTCATAAAAAGTGCTCTTGAGTACCGTCAAGCTGCGTTATCTGTAAAAGAGCATAGACTAATGGAAAAGATGTATTGTCCGCTATCACAGTTCAGCAATTACAAAATATGAATTTTCCGTACGAAAGTCTTCAGGCAAATATTCGATGAGAAAAATATATTTTCGTTGCTATGTTAAAAGTCCAAAAATAATCTTGAAAATTCTTATTGCGAATAGTAAACATGACTTTTTCTCTAGACTTCCGAAAATATAGGAATAAGTTAATATTTTTTTTATGTGTAAGGGAGAGAGAGAAACAAAAAGAATTTTAATAAATATCTTAAGAATGTGAAGTCTTTTTATGTCCCTTTATATGAATTTTTATTATCATTTCTTAACGCAAAACATTTTCTAAAGCTTAGATGCTTCAAAAATAGCTATTCTGTAAAATCTCATGTATTTTTTCTGAACATGGTAGCTTTTAACTGTTCGAATGTTTGTTATTCTTCCTAATATGCAACTGTTTTCACAATATCAAAAACTAAAAACTCATTTTTACTTCCTTGTACGAAGTAAAAAGGAAGTATTGTAATAGCGAAAAGTTTTAGGCAGCATATTTCAACGAAAATGTCCATTTTGACTGCTATCGAATGCAATTTAACGATGTTTTTGAGTGACATCTGTACGTAAAGAGACAATGAAAGACTCTTTTCCTCCAAACAAAATTATAAAACTGCTTTAAAATGAATTCTGAAGAGAATTTTTCGTGGCGTCTGTACGAACGTATGTACGTTCGTACGTACGTATCTCGCATAACTCAAAAACGAGTAGCCTCAGGACGTTGAAATTTTGTATATATGACTGCTATAATATGGAGATGTGCACCTCGTATTTTGGTTGCAATCGGCTGCACCAAACGTATATAAATATTATTTATATATATTTCCACTTTGTTACCCGGCTCAGTGATCACAGTTTATTTACTCTTATATGTTTGTAAACTGTGCATTGTTTGCTTTAAAAAATGATAGAATTATGTTCTTATCTTTCGGTTAAGGTTTTTATGCCTGTAGTAAATCTGCAATCAATATTTGTACAATTATCAACAATTTAAAAGCTGCTTGAGTGCGGGTAAGCCTTAAGTTTTAGATAACATGGCGGACATATTTGTTCACATTTGAAACAGCAGAATAGTAGATTTGTTGCCAATCTAGAGAAACTTAGCTTCGTAACAACAAAGATAACGCCTTCATTTATTATTTAAATCATGCTGGAATTTTTTCGAGGAAATAAACGTTTAAGATTTACTTCGTAATTTTTAATACAGATATTTTAAGTTTTTATGTATTTTTTGCCTTGTCGCGAAGGGAAAACTGAATTAATTGAATGACAAATACTGAATCGTCTGTGAAAAACTGTTTCTTTTTTGTTTTCTTTGCTTAATTTCTTTTGTACATCGTTCTAGATATATTATAGTATTTGAATAGAACATGTGGCAACGATTAGATAATTCTTCAAATGATATAAATTTTGTGAATTCTGAGTTATAATATGAACGACTATGATGCTGATAAGTGAACCTAGAGCGCCAGAGTGTCGCTATGGTAGACAAATATAGTGAAATTTAAAGAGTGCATTTTTTCTATTGTGGTTTATGCGCTATCGAAAAAGTAGATTTAATTCAATCCAATAAGTTTAAATGAAATGCAAGAAAAAATGCGTATAATTTAATATTCCGTACAAGGAAGTCATGTGGTGTACACATAAGATTTTTTTTAATTTAAGAGTGCTGAAAAGACATCAGAAACAGTCGATATAATTTATAACAGCGCTTTCTTGTTTCTGTATTCCCTCCTGCGCCAATCACAATGATACAGATGTTTTGACATTTACGTTGGCTCCCATGTATTTTCGGACACTTTTGTTTTTCAATTTTATTTGCAAATATTCAGTTACTGAATATTAATAAACTGTTTTTCACTTTTTTAACGTATACACTTTCAACGATTCCACACAATTTTCATCGTTTTATAACATTAAAAATAGCTGAACGCTTTACATAAATGATTTTTTGGATATTTCGAATACATTTGCCATTTTTTAAAAAATGAATTACTGAATTTTTAACAGAATTGTCATTAATTTGTAGCGTCTTACCATGTTCACTTCAGATACTGAAATATTAATACATTTCGCTAAACAAGTAATAATTCTCAGATGCAGATGTATTTTCACTTCATGTTCTTGTGATGTATTTTCAGTTAAAACAAAAGCCTGCAACAAGAAACTTTCTCTACCAAAACATCTAGCAAAAACTTGGAGTGTCCGAATTATTCTAAAAATTACTTATTAATACTTTTTGAACATATTATTTTATTACAAATAATATTTTGATTATATCTATTTTACAACAAGCAAGGCTTAAAGATAAAAAATAACATACTATTAGAAAAAAATTAAGCTTGTGTTCCAATATTTAGTAAGAGATTTCTGCAAAAGAATTTTAAAAATGCCAGTATTCGAAAACAAAATCATATTGGTTTTCGGGCAAACGGGAGCATTATTTCAATATGATAAATCAATTACACAAAAACCAATTATAAAAATTTCAATATAGTATTAAAATGTAACATTACTTCAGTATAATAAATCTTTGCTTACCATGGATTTTTACGAATGTCATGCGTATTTTCGTTGTCTTCTTGTCGACGAAGGAGCTCATTTTTTATCATCGCCCATTCTATCCATGTGTTCTAATGACTTTTTTATAGTTTCAGAGTTAACTTTTATTGCAAATTGTTCTTCTGAATCCGCTTCTAGTGGATTTTGTTTGATATTTCGTAGAATAAATCTCTGATTCCTTCGTGTTAGCTTGGAATGTAGTCCTAGCGCCGCACTTCATTTTTAACCGAATTCCCATCGTTTTAGTACGACATAAATATTTTTTAAAACATAAATATTTTGAATCGTCGTAAATATGTTGAATAATTTTATCATATTTAAAATCATGAAGAACTAAATTTCGAACAGAACTTGCCATTGATTTACAGTGTCTTGCCATGTTAACTTCAGATTTAAAACTGTTAATATATTTTACTAAGTAATAATTTCCAAGGCAGACGATAATTCTTGTAATGTATTTTTACTTCAAACAGAAATATATAACATGAAATGTTGTTTTTCAAAACATCTCGAAAAAACATTCGAGTGTCCGAATTATTGTGTTAGCTACTGATTAACATTGATATGTTGGAATAAATTGTTTTATTGCAAAGAATACCTTGATGATATTTATTTTGTAATAAGCTGGGATTCCAAGAGAGAGAAATATAATATATTAGTAAAGCATTTGCAGTCTGTATTTGAATATTTAGTACAAAATCTATCCAGTGAAGAACATCTGTACAGTTCTATATTGTAAAATTAAAATTTCGCAGACGATAAAAAGTAAAGATGGCGAGTCACAAATAAAAGAAACAGAGTTAGACTTTGGCGAATGTCAAGTTTAGAAGAATGTTCTGAAGATTTCATATAAAAAATTGTACTGGTGTTTAATAGTTCTAAATTTGTGATTTCAAAAATCTAAATAATTTTTATAAATATTTATCAAGGATAAATTTTTAAAATAAGAATCTAGTTTTTACTTTATTTCAGTAAAATATGAGAAGGTGAATTTCATCCCAATATAAAAAAAAAAAAAAAAAAAAAAAAAAAAAAAGAAGAAGAAAGAAAAAGAAAAAGAATAAGAAATGTGAATATATCCTCTGCGAAAGGGGTTTTCAGCATTTGTTTCCGTTTAAGTTGTAGTATGAAACAGTTTTGACGCAAAGCGTGCTACCTTCTTCGACAGCAAGTAAAATAATAAAAAGAAAATTTAAGGTTGGTGTTATTTGCCAAATAAACCGGTCCAGCTTGCTATTTCCATGTGCTTTGTCATTTAATTCTTTTTTTTTTTTTTTTTTTTCTTTATTTGAGTTTTTAGCCATTAAGATCTTTTGTTGATAACGCTAAAATTGTTTTAAATCATAACTAAATAAAATTCAATTTATAATTTAATGTTGTAGTAGTTTCTAATATAAGTAATTTACGATGATAACTGCAGTATTAATTGTAAGTCATCATCGTTACTTTTTACATTAGACTCTCTCTTAGTTTCACTTTCAAATAAAATATTACAATATTACACAGCGAAAAAACAAACTTAAATAATTCTACATAATAACAAAAAACGCTATTGGAGGAGTTAAAGCAACAAGAATTGGTGATCAGAAACAAGAATTCATAAATTTGCAGGACTAGTTTCAAAGGTTTAAATATAGGACCGACTTCTTCAGTGCAGAAGTGCAAATGATGAGAAAGTGAAGCCAGTGATAAGATAAAATTAGCTGAAGCATGAAAGGAATAAAACCACGCTACTGGCTCCATCTATTGATGAAAAAACGAAAACAACTACGAAATAATCTACTTAAAAGCTGGCTGTAAAGCCGCATTGGATTGAGATGATTAAGTAGAATTAAAATATTTTTATGAATGCGAAACGCCTCTGGAAAAGATAATTAAAAGGAAGATGATTTTTGAATAATTTTGGCTTCAGAAAAATAGAAAATGTGATTTTCTGATCAATAGTGTTATGTAACAGAGAATATTCGTCTTTCTCAAAAGAAAGACCTAATACATTCCTCATATTCATTAATTCCTTTTCCGAATACTATATGCCTCATGTTCACTAGCACGAAACTTTAAGGCTGTCTTAGTTTGACTAATGTATATTAAATCACAATGACAGAGAATCCTGTATATATCCCAGCAGCTGATAGCCGAAATAAGGTCTTTAAATATTTCATTGTCAGAATTAAAAAACGACCCGGAAGTTGACTTTCTGTTAAATGCGTGCAATTTTATAACTAATCGATGAAAATAAAGGGATAACAATAGAATTGATGTGTTGTGGTGAGAATTTTTTAACCACTTCTTGTATAATGCTAGATGCCTCTGTCGACAGCAACTGCTAAATAATTTAGTTCTTGATCATAAACTGATTTTGAGGAGCACGCTTGAAGTCCACGACAAACGAGGAATAAAAATTAGTTAACTTCTGTTTAGTCGAATGACAGAGTTTGAAACATGGTAGAAGGCAAACAGATGAAGGTTTACGATAAATAGTGCTACTTAAACTGCATATGTGCATGTGACCAAGATGTCAAGGAACGGAAGAGACTTGAACGTCTTAGGTTCAAAAGTGAAATGAACAGCAGAATCAATGAAATGCATTATTGAAAGAACTTTATTTAAGTAACGCTTATTACCGTCAAACAAATGTCAGATTAGGTTAATTGATTAAGGCAAAGCAACTCGAGGGCTATCTGCATATGAAGCAGGACACCTTGGTGGAGAACTTTTTAAGGGAAACTGGCTCACAGCCACGATACACATCGGGAATACCACGAAAAGCTACCATGCAGTCAGCCCCTTCGCCGGAATTCAATCCCAGGTCAACCTACCAGTGTTCAGCGACGTTGGCGCTCGGCTGTTGGTGGGCGCGTCAAAGAGATGATTTAAAGAGATGATCAACATTAATGATTTAAATAGATCATTTTACAATGAAATGACTATATTGACGAAATGTAATTTAGAAAAGCCGATTTTATAGTTAACCCTTTTTTTTTTTTTTTTTTTTTTTTTTTTGTGTGTGTGTGTGTGTGTGGTTGTTGTTTTATTTGTTTCTTAAAAACATGTACTGTGCAGGTTGTTAATTCTTTGTTTCTCGCAAGTGTACTCTTACGTATTTGATGTGTATGTGCATGGATTTATTTTCACATCTTGACAAATATAAACATGTTTTTCGTACGAACATGAATACCGTATATATCTCAAAACATTCTTTGAAATACGTCATTCTCCAGGAGATCTTACTACATTTTCGTTTACTCTGCAAAATTCTAACTCGAATTTTGCTTTGTTCATGAGATCCCGGTTAGACAGCAAGTCCACAACAGTTCGAGCCAGAGATTCGGCTATAACAAGTGTAGGTTCCTGGGCACTCAGGGATCCCGCAACCTTTGCAAAGCCAGGGGTGTGGTTGACGTGCGGTGCTGCTCCAATCGAATATTCTGGTTGAATACTGGGAACAACATGGGAAACATTGCCCATATCTGTTGAAACCGCAGATTCTGTGAATCTGGGATCAAAATCTCGAAACAAGACGCCTGAAAAAAATATACATTCATGAAAATGGTTGAATCAATATCTGAAACTTTCAAAAAGTTTCTTTAGACACAAAATGCGATTACACTTTACGTCTGCATAAATGAACTGGAAATTTTTTACTTCTTTGTGCGAAATAAAGGAAGCATTATAATCTTAGAAAATTTCAGATATCGTGTTTCAAAGGAACTACCTATTTTGACCGTTCCAGAATCGATTTGAACGATATTTTTGCGTGCCGTCTGTACGTACGGTTTTTGTAAAATGGGGTTCACTGAAGGGAATTCTCTTGAGTGCTGGCTAAGATCCGTACCTAAACAGCATCAACATCGAGGGAACACAGTAGTCCGTTCAAGCTCGGCAGGGTCCGTGTTAGTGCTATCATGTATGTCTCGGAGCTGCGTGATCGCTACGTGGTAGATATAAGTGGTCATCTTCGGGATATAATCATATATAAGTGGAAATAATCACCTTCTTCTTCTTTTGGAGCAATTTCTACCATTTTTGACCATACACTATATAAAGCTCAGGGTCGACCGTGGGGTTGCGCCCGCTTGGGTCGTTATCTACGTATCTACGGTATGTCCGTAATTTATGTTAAACTCCTTCGAGCCTAGGTAATGATGCTTGTGCGTACCATGGGGGTAAGAATGAAAGGAGGTGCCAACCCAGTGCCACCTAGATTACATATCTAGGCCAACCCCGCACTACGTTAGTGAAAATATTGTTAATAAATCTGCTAGTGTAACTACATGCACGAGCTACGCTAACGTAACTAAGGGAGAAACTGTTTCTTGTAATGATAAACTGTCTGACTCTAAAAACAATGATAAAGTCAAAGACCAATCTACATTAGTAGGTCCACTTTTCTATCCTCGCCTCTGGGTGTTGGGCACGGTGTGATGTCGATTTATCACACCAATCGTGATCAGACTCTTTTTCATCGAGGAAATGCTCGGTTCTGCTTTTCAAACTGCCAGTGTGACTGGTTCTGATATGTTACAAAACGGCATTAACCCTAGTCTGGCTGATAAACACCTGTCGAAAGGTATGACTTTTATGCAGGATACCGCTCCGCTCCATATTGCTACACGTGTGAAAGATCTTTTGAACACATCGTTTGGTAAGGATCGCGTGCTGAGCCGCCACTTCATGCTTGGCCTCTCGGGTTTCCAGATCTCAATCCGTGTGATTATTGGTTGTGCGGTTACCTGAAATCGCAAGTCTACCGCGATTATCCGAACTCATTAGGGGGACTGAAAGACAACATGCGACAGCAGTTTCTCACCATAGCTGCAGATATGCTGCACAGTGCTGTTCACAACATTGCCCCTCGACTACAGGTATAGTTGATGAATGACAGCAAAATGTTGAGCATTTATAATAAAGAACATAGTCTTTGCTAAAAATCAATTGTTATGCTAATTATTGCTTTTGTTATCATATGAAGCGCCATCTGTTGCCCGTTTCAAGCTTTTTTTTTTTTTTTTTTTTTTTCAAACCGTATGACATTTCAAGCATGTGTGCCATTATATATATATCCCTAAATAAGGGGTATGCTGAAAAAGGAAAGATTGTCTGCTTCGGGGTTGTGGAAAACGCTGACAAGAGCACGTACGGGACGCGGACAAATTCTTAATAATTTAAAATAATCCATTATTAATTGTTTACATGAAAACTGGATATAAAAAGAATGAATAAAATACCTAAGGATTTTGCATGCATTCCAAATACTTCTGCCACTGTCTTGTTGTGAATCATACCCTTGCATTCATTTTTATCTTCTTCTTCATGGAAATTGCAAATAAAAGAGCATCCAGAAATAGACGCTGCAGCTTCTATGCACTTCTCTAGCATTTTTTTCAAGCTATATATTTCCTTCCTTGTTGGGGCTCGGTAACAAAATAACATTTCAGCTTCTTCAGCATTACATCTGCTTATTATACCTAAGACGTAAAACAAAATTATGTAAATTTTGATTAACAAACCTTTCAGTATAGATTACGATCATGTTTTGCCTGCATATATGTAAACTAAACGATTCTGCAAGTAATTTAAGTCATAATAATAAATGAAACAGAGGCAATAAGTAAAACAGTCTAAAAATTTCATTCTGAAATCTAGAAAACTTCTAACAGCTAAGTTTACACTTTAAGTAAAAGAAGTCACAAACGTTGTAAGGATTATACTTTCGGTTATATAATTTATGAAAAAATAACATAAGCCTAATAATTTTAGGCAGCTACTTGCATAAATCAACTAAATGTCCTACATATGTTAATCATTCAAAAGATCTCCCAGATCATGAGTTCCTTGTTTATTTAGCAACTTACTTACCGATATCAACTTCGTAAAAATGCAGTTATAACCCAAACAACGTTGTAACGGTCTTTTGAAATGCTCACTAACCGTTCTGTTTTTAATCCACTTGAAAGTACAGAATTTGGCTTTTTTTTTTTTTTTTTTTTTTTCGGGGATCGTGGGGTATTGTTGTTGTTGATTGGTTTAAAATGTTCAAATCCACTCACATTACCCAGAATTATTTATGAAACTCAATAACTTTCCATTTTATCTTCTTTCAGGAAGTAACTAAGATTCCATATTTGATTTATTTGATCATCAGACATAGGGATCGTGACTTCCAAAAGAAAGAAGAAATAGTGCTGACTCTTTTAAAGAATACCATCACATCACAATACCCGATGTTTTAAACGTAATTTAATACAAGTTGCCCAATAATTAAAGAGTCATTTCAATCTATATTTATTTAGGTAAAGACAAGAGTTTCACTTGCAAAAATGCAAACTTTTTAATCGAATCATGTTTTAGTATGAATTGAGACACAGCCTTAAATTGTTTCTTCGATCTTCAACGAGAATTTATTGCAGAAATGCATATTACCTTGTAGAGGTTACTTTAAATTTCTCACAGTTATTTTTAAGTTAAACATGCTTTATTCTCTTTTCCCATCTATTTTGCCCTACCAGAATGAGTTTTTAATATCGTGTTTTATGCAAACGAGTTAGAAGGAGTATTTGAGGAAGGTTCAACTTACTTCGAGAGAGAAAGCTTAGGAATCCTTAGTGGCACGTGTTTGCCGTCTGACTACTTAGTGCTACTATGCTCGGCCGTATTGTACGTGCCTGTTAATAATCGCCAGCTAGGTTAAATTAAGCGCCAACTACGTTAGGTATTTGTGTCCAGCTTCGGCTGAGTCTGTTTAGTTTAGTCTTAGATTAGTTTCTTATTCTTTTACGTTAAAAGCCCGAGTGGAGGCCTGTAATCCCGAGAAGGGGCCATCTGTTATTATTTCTTTGAATAAAAAAAAGGGTATTTTAACTCTTCTGAAGAGTTACGTACTCGTAGCTAAGTTCGAGCACGTACTGTCGTTACGCACTCGAACTTGGCGATAAGTTCGCTACTTAGTTCACTAGGTTCCTCTGCATTTTAACATAGACAAAGAATTGAGTAACATTACAACCTTATGAGTTGAAATATTCTGAACACCTCAGGATTGCAACTGCTGAATCAAGGAGCGCCTCAAGATTGCAACTGCTGAATAAAGGATTGGACGCCTCAAGATTGCTGAATCAAGACTGCTGAATCAAGGAACGCCTCAGGATTGCAACTGCTCAATCAAGGATTGGACGCCTCAAGATTACTGAATCAAGGAACTGAATCAAGACTGCTGAATCAAGGAATTGAATCAAGACTGCTGAATCAAGGAACTGAATCAAGACTGCTGAATCAAGAAACTGAATCAAGACTGCTGAATCAAGAAACTGAATCAAGACTGCTGAATCAAGGAATGCCTCAGGATCGTAACTGCTGAATCAAGGATTGGACGCCTCAAGATTGCTGAAACAAGGAACTGAATTAAGACTGCTGAATCAAGGATTAGACGCCTCAAGATTGCTGAAACAAGGAACTGAATTAAGACTGCTGAATCAATGAACGCCTCAGGATTTCAACTGCTGAAAGCTACGCCAAACATAGAAGATGAAAGGTGCATTTATATAAGAGAGCTACGTTATAGTCGCTTCAAATAAATGACTGGAATACCATTTAAAGTTTCCCGAAATCAATAAGCCATGCACTAACCTGATGGAAGAAAACTCCAAGTAGATAAGGGTCGCGCGCTTTCGGGCGTCCTATCGCTATCTGAGTGAAGGCGACTTCTCTGTGAAAGAGTTAAATAGACTAATAGACTGAATAACTTTTTCCAACCATAATTTTGATTAATGCACATTCATAATGTTGTTTTCTAAAAACTCTATTTCCTTTTAATTTAGTGTAAAGTCTATAATTATTTCATCCAAATAAATACAACTTGCCACTTCCCTTCGTTTAAACACAGAATAGAACAAAGCACCGCCGGAGTATATCCTTCCCCTGGCGTTAACAATACAAAGATGGTTGACACCCGACTAATGTAATCTATAAGTTACACTAGTACAAGTTACACTATAACATTAAAAGAACATTAGATGAACATAAGAAATGCAGATGGTATGCATATGCGTATACAAACATATAAATATTATATACAAAGTTAGATTATTTAGACGTGAATAAGTATTTACGATGTAATCTAGGCATATATAAAGAAAGTTCTTCTACAACTTTGAATAACAGTATGCGGTGCATATTATAAGAGCAAAAGATATGAGTTGACTTATGGTTATTGACGCATTAATATGCCTCCTAAGATAAAGCAAAGCTACAGTTCCATGGGTGGAATAGTGTATCAAAACACAGTAATTTAATAAATGGCTGTATTTTGTGAAATGACAAGAACTAGACTTCGTGCTTTTCGTCACATACTGCGCAGTTCGAAGTACTGGGTTTTGTAATATGCTGTTTCCTTGTATTGATACAAGAAAACACATAGTGATCGGTAGTGCCCTGTTATCCACATTAACACTAATCTGGTGTTTTCTTTCCGAATCGCTAGAGGTAGTTGAGAAAGGGCCCATGATCCGTTACGTGTGTAAAAGAGGATTGCTGCTAAACAGCTTAATTTTTACTTTTGGGCAGAAAATGTCTGTCCGCGTTTCCAAATTACCAGTGCTTCTGCCATTTAATCATAAAGTGCAGATTTTAATGTGCTTGAGGTATGACAGTAGAAGTGTTGCTTGTTCTGGAATAGCTATATCATTGGGAGAATACTTCGCAAGCTCATCAGCAAGTCCATTCCTCTGTATACTAGTCGGGAACCCAATACAGACGAGGTCTTTTTTTCGGTGATAATGCTAACAAGGCTTTTCTGACGCTATATACACGAGGGCATCTGCTACAAGTACCTGCAGTTGCATCTAGGCTTGAAGCCATGTAGCTGTTAATGTTTATTTGTCTTTGAAAATCTTTAGCATAGCTAACTGCTGCTTAAAGGGCTAAAAGCTCTGCTTAAAAGTCTGTGTTGCGATTGTCTAGTCTACGCTTCCAGTAAATTTAATAAGGATTGCAGTTGAAGTTGTGCAATATGCAATAATAATAAACTTTGGATTGAGTTAATGATCAGCTTTCGATGTTGATTGACTTCATAACCCTATATAGTAACACCATATAAGATGGCTCGTTGCACAACTGAATCAAGGTACAATCAATATTGTCAGGTACCAGTGTTTAAAAAGTTGCACTGGCACCACCCCCCCCCCTCATTTAAGAGATGTTCGTTACACTGAGTTTGCCAATAACTGGACTCGTTGCTTAAAGTGCGGTAGCAAATAGAGTGTACTGTCAAAAAGAGGGCTAAAGTGTTTTATTTGCTGCCCACATTTAAAACTCTCCGCGTTAAGCTGTTAAGCTTAACAGAAGGATTACGTTTGAAAGTGTCACTTGTAAGATCTTCTGTCCTTTGTGTGGAGATAACAAGTTTGTGAGTATTTGCCCAATCTACAAATTTATCGACACTTTCCTGTGCTTTTGTTTGCAGATTGCTGCCCCCCTCCCGAGACCACCAGATGGAAATCATCATCATAACTTATTGTGAAAGTGTGGTCACTGTCCTCATAAATAGGGAATAACGTGTTGACTTTTAAATAAAGTGCCAGTGAAGCACAGAGAAAGGCACCCAGACCTAGACCGCCAAAGCAGCTTAGACGGTTAATAACAAACGGTTAATAGCAGAAGCGATCCCAAGGGGTCAAAACCCCCGAGGACAACCTTTATGATTATTTAATAGTATGTAGCAATCACACAGCCTGAGACAGGCTTGACAGTACCATTACAATCCCTGTCGAGATTGGACGAACCACCGAATCGAACCAAACGGTGGATCTAGTCTTGTGAAGGCAACTAATCTCCCCCATACTGTCCACTCCTACCTTATAGACAAAACGAGTGACCAGCTCGGGGGGGGGGGAAGCGGTTGGGTCCGATTAGCTGAGTAAGCAGGACAGCCAACAAAAGCGTTGCCGCCCTTCTCCCATGTCGAGGCAGAACATACAGTGTGGGGCTTTTAAATGCAGTGGAATTTGGTTCACGAGCGAATTTTCCAAGCGAAAAATATCTTGGATGATGACTGATGTCTCGAAGTACGAACAAGTAAACCGGCAACAAATGGCACTTCAAAATACAGTTAATGCAGTAAAGAATATGCTTTCAGAAGAAGAAGACGAAAGAGAGGATTTTCCTATACACTGATTTGTATTTCTCAGCGTCACCTTCAGCTATGAGGAAGACTATACATAAGTGAATTGTAAACGAACCGTAAATAAGTCAGTAACACAAGTGACTACTATGAATGTAACAAGCAAATATCCAACAGGAATTCTGCAGATATGTGAACAGCACATATGACGTACATTAATACACCCAGTTGATACTGTTCAGTATAATGCAGAATATGAAATTATATGAATTTTGAAATAAATGATTACTTTGTAATGTTAAGGTTTTGCATTTATAGAAGCATTACTTTTTTGATAAAGAAAACGTGAAAAATGTGCATTGCCCTCACCTGGAATACGCGTCGAGCGTGCTACCGCTACGGCCACGAATACTTGTTGGAAGGAGGGAGAAGATACCTTACAGGCATTCAACGAAATGTGAAAAAAGACACATATTTAACACATGCTCTTTAAAATTATCTTATATTTCATAATGTCGTGATTTGTATTTTAGATCGTAATTTCAAAAAACCAGCTCTCAGGATGATAATAAGGAACTGTAATTTTAATATGCAATGAGTTCTTTTAATAAATTTTTTTCAGTTATTTTTAATAGCAAGGGTAAGGTTTTTTTTTTTTTTTTTTTTTTTTTTTTTTTTTTTTCCGAACTGTTTTCTTTAACTCAGATGTTTTAAACTGCAGAAAAATGTGTACAAAAATATCGACTTACTAAAAAGAGAAATAAAATCTATTCAGAAATTATTTACTAGACAGTTTCAAAAAAATCGAGAGGGAAAAAAAAATTACCATTGATTCTCCATTTTGAATTGAAGCGTCTTCTCATTATTGAGATGTTATTGTAACAACTCACAGCTGCATCTACAGCTGTGTGTCCATCCCAAGGATCAGTATATTCTTTTACACGGAATATCACGGTCAACTACAAAATTAATAAAATTATATACGTTACAGAGATTTCTAAAAAATAAACCTAATATATGTTTTCATGAAGACATAAACTTCTTTCCCAAGAAACTACATGATTTTCTTAACTCTGAAAGATCGCAAATATGTTATGTAATTTTTGGAAAAAAAAAAATATTGTAGAACATAATTTCCATGCACAAAGTTCATAAATGTAATTATTTTTCTTTATAATGTCTTGTATTCTTAGCGAACATAAACTAAGTAAACAATAACAGGCTGTGTAAGGAATTATTTTTAATTCTGAAGTACGACAAAGTCCACAGAAACAGTGTAATAAACCCTTTATTAACTCAATATTATTCATAGTTGGCACCGAGTTATGCTTGCAAAAGCCAACGCTTTTGGCTTAACTCAAAAAGTAACTTAGAATAGAATAAGTTAGCCTAACGGCTTTCACGTGCTACTTAATGCGCATTCAGGCTCTGACTCCTAAAATATCGGCGTAAACAAAGCTGAATGGCTAAAAGCACCCCAGGAATCTAATCCTTAGTAAATCAAAGATAATAACGTGGCTTTCAGGGGCAGAACACGCTCTAAATTCATCTTCCAATACCTTCCCTAACTTCTTTCTACCTTATTTGACCGGCGCGCTAACTCATTTACATTCTGGCAAGAAAGCGTGGGTTGAAAGCGAGAGTAACTGGACAGGTTGCTTCAAAATAAAAAGCAACTTAATCCCCGCAGCTGTAGAGAATAAGGCACATTCTTAGACAAAGTTTTACGTTTTTTTATGAGAACAGTCTCTTAATTTTGCCAATATTTCCTTGAGGTTCATATTAGATCTTCCATTATTCCAGCAAATAGAGGATCTCGTTTGATGGTCATGATAGATAATAGCAATTACGCACATTAGAGAGATTTCTAAAGTAACGAAGAGTCTTCAAATCAACTTCTAAACACTTTAAAGTATTTAGAAGTACGTAGTGAAGTAGTGAGGAATACGCAGTGAAGTAGAAGTAAACTGGTGTGCAAAACTTAAGCAACAATATAAAAATTTAGCAGATAGCCATGAAATTGCAGAAAAGGAGGTCTGGAGATCAGTACAATGAACACGTAAGTCAGTAGAAACGTCCTGCGTATGCAAATATCAGGAACGAAACGTCAGAGGCGTCGTGAGCGTAAACGAAACGCGGGATGTCGGCGCTCGCAGCTCAACAGTAGAATAAAAGGAAGGACGGAGACGCAATTCAACATATTCGCTGCAAGTGCCAGTGAGTCAGTTCGTGAAATATGGCTAGAAGAAATCACCTGGACTACTCACACGTGGAAGAATGCTCGGAAAGCTGGAGGAGGGGCGTACTGTCACCAGTGTAGCTGCGGAGTTCGGAATCAACAAAAGTGTCGTTTCGCGCGTTTGGAAAGCGTTCTAAACCACAGGTACAGCTGTTAGAAAGGTTGATGGTGGCCGCCCGAGTACGACAACTGCAGGGGATGACCGATATATCGTCCTGCAGGCGAAAAGAGGCCGACAGCAGTCAGCAACTCTGTACAGCAACGGGGCGACAAGTGTCGCGGTTTACTGTGGCCAGACGCCTTCACAAAGAGGACCTAATCGCTCGCCGTCCTGAACGCTGCCTCCCGTTGAAAGTTGGCCACTGACGCCACCGTTTACAGTGGCGCAGAGAGCACAAAAACTGGACAACTGATCAATGGAGTCGTGTCCTGTTTACGGATGAGAGTCAGTTCAGTACCAGAAGCGATTCTCAACTCGTTTTGATTTGGAGAGAGTTCGGGACCCGGTTTTATCCCAGTAACATCAAGGAAAGACACCGTAACGGTGGTCCTGGAGCTCTTGTCTGGGGAGGCATTATGCTGAACGGGAGAACTGAGCTCCACGTTTTCGACAGAGGGTCTGTAACCGGGGATCGCTATTGTGAGGAGGTACTCCTTCCCCATGTGCGTCTGTTCCGAGGTGCCATTGGCCCAGATTTAATTTTTATGGATGACAATGCACGGCCACATCGGACTCTTGCTGTTGAGGAGCTACTGGAAAGTGAAGATATCACTCGAATGGATTGGCCAGAATACTCCCCAAATTTATACTCCCCAAATTTATACTCCCCAAGAGTACTCCCCAAATATATTAAAAAATAATCATTTTATACTTACATACATACAACAAGAAAATTCCGTGCATTTTTAACTGACGCAACTCTAATGGAATAGCACCAACTATTGGAACGTAAAGGTTAGACAAAGCGTGATTTCGCTAGTGAAGCTCACGTTTGCTATTTCCTCCAGCTGTTAATCCTCTGACTGCTCAATCTGTAGACCGAAATCGCTTGAAAAATTGTGCAATTTTTTTTTCCTATTTTAAATCTATATATATTGGAGAATTGGAAAATGCATTTTTCCTTTCTAGAAAATATATTTTATATAGATTTTTATCACGAGAAATTACGTTGCCAGAACACCAATTTCAGATGTTATCACCAAAAAAGAATTTTTTAAAAATAAATTTCAATCGAACTACAGTTAATTTCTACTTATTGCATAATATAAAAAAGTGAAATATATAAAATTTAAGAAAATACAAAGTGCTGAGGAAAAAATACTTTAGAAATGTAGTTTAGTATGATAGAGTTTTAAACAGGGTTCAAGGTTGTAGAGACATTAGGTATTTTTTGGAAGCAGCCAAGACGAAAAATTAACAACGCCTTCGCCGGGAATCGAATACCGGCCTAGTGTGCAGAACCACTACACCACGAAGGACGCTTGGAAAGTGGGAGAAATACCTTATATACTCCCCTTTTTAAAGGGCGACTAGGGTTTTAGGGGACCTAGTCGCCAAACCCTGGGTGTGGAGAATCATCATCCACAACCCTTTTTAGTTCGAGCGCCACTTGTAGAGTCATTACGATTTTTTGGAAGGCAGAAAGATGAAACATTAGCAACCGCCTTCGCCGGGAATTGAACCACGGACCTCTGGAATACCGGCCCAGCGTGCTACCGTTACACCACGAAGGCACGCTAGGGAAGTGGGAGAAATACCTTATAAGGCAAAGTGCAATTTCACAGTCTTTGCACCAGATTCAATAAACCTAATTAATAATCAATCTAATTATTAATCTAATCTATAAATCTAATTAATAATTCAATAATTTAATTAAATAATCAAGATAATCGCTGAATGTTTTCTAGCAGCCATTTCTGTAAGAAAAATGTGTAGTTTGAGGTAATATCACGTGTCTTCAAATGCCACAATTTAGTGGATAACTAACGATATCTTTTTACCAAATTGTAAACTAAACGTCTAATACTGTATATAATTTATTTCAGGTGTTAAATGTTGAAAAAACGGTATGGACTCCTCAATAACGGAAGAAAAACACATGCCCGCGGAAATCGCGGAATGAGCAGATTTTGCTACATTTGAGTTGACCGTGGAAATTGCGCGATGAGCAGCCGAGGGTTAATCTGAGTGGCGACTGCGCGGTTAGTATAGTTAGTTAGTCTAATTGGTCTATCGCCGGCGTAGGCTTCTGAGTCAGCCTGTTAGGTTAAATTGAATTGTGTAGACTAGCAGTGCAGAGGCTGTTCGCACATTTTTTAGATGATTTTGGTAACGGTAATAAAAACTCGTTTGCTGCAAAAGAAGTAATTGCAATTGTACTATGCTTTTAAAAGTCAAAATTGTCATCTGTGGCTTGAAAGTTTTGTTTTGATTCAAAATGGCGAATTTAACAAAGCAGTGGTTCGAAGCCTACATTTACGCTCTTTCCGAAGAGAAATATGCATACTCCGTTATCCAAAAACGATGTGAGAGTCATGGTTTTGTGATATCTAAAGCGTCGATAGGTAATATCATTAACAAGAAAGGAAAAAAACGTCCGATTGGAGCCTCAAGTGGGACAAAAATTCCAAACAAGTATCCCAGGAAAAAACGGACATCTTCGACTATTGCAAAGGTACGTTGTTTAATGTTAAAAGAAAATCCCCTAGACAAAGGACAGATGCAAAATCATTAAAATGCTCTGTGTCCACTGTAAACAAAATGATAAACGTTGATTTAAATCTTAAGAAAGCGAAAAAACGCAATGTGCATCGTCTTCTTTAAAGCATATCGCTCAACGCAGGAAACGCTGCAGAATTCTATATGAGAAACACTTATCCAAAGAAAAATGGAAAACAATTGTCACAACAGATGAAGCATGGGTGTATTTAAATGATTGTCACAAAAGAAAAAAAAGAAGCCATTTATTATCATAAAAGGAGAGGAAAAAAATTTAAGTACATGGTTCAAAGAATCGAAAGAAAGTGTTTCTAAAGAATTCATGATTGTTGCTGGTTTTTCTTATAATGGCAAGTTAAAAATAAAAAGAGTGCAAAAAAATGTCAAGATTAACTTCAAATACTATCAGGAACATATTTTATCGCCAATGTTTCTGAATGAAATACCATCGCTTTACCCACAGTGCCACAGTACCATCTGTGACACTCCATCAGGACAAAGCTAGCAGTCACACATCAAAATCCACTGTAACTTTCCTAAAAGAAATGGAACAAAAAACTGGTATCAACCCTTCACTGATATCCCTACTAAATCTCCCGATGCGTCACCTATGGATTTTTGTGCTTTCGGACTTTTAAAAACTGCATTATCCAAACGTTGTCCCAAAACCCTAACAGGACTCTGGAAAGCTTTTCGGGAGGAATGGGATAGAATATCTCTTCTGCCACTTCAAAGGACATTATTATCCTGGAAATTGCGGTGTCGAAAGATAGTTCAGAATAAGGGATGTGAAACAGAACATTTAAAACACAAGAATTTTATGTAATTTAGTTTTGTGAATACAATATACATCGTCTAAAAAATGTGTGAACAGCCTCTGCACAATCTTTCTCTGCTGTGTTCATCTTCACGTCTGTGAGCGAATTTGCAAGGTACCAACCTTAAGGAAATCCTAGTTACCAATTTTTTCCTTGCGAAACATACTAGATCTCACAAACTTTTCAATATTCAATATCGAATATGTCAGCATAGAATTCATCCATTTTATTATTCCTTGCAAATCAGAAATACGAATATAGCTTACTTTTGCAAGATCAAGAATAAGTGGATATAGTCTATTAGTGACTTGAGGATGAGCCATGACAGCAACATCCACATCCTTGAATGCACCTTTCTCAATCAGTCGTATCTTACCACTTCCATCTTCTTCTGCTGGAGTACCTAACACTATGATCTAAAAGGAAAATTTCAGGATGTAAGAAAGAAATGCATTATATTTCTTTTAAAATATCTCAGTTTCGAAAAATATAAATTTTTCAATATGCACATACTTTTTTTAATGTAAATCTTAGAAATTAATGTGGTTTGCATTAACCAAAAAAAAAAAAAAATTCCCCTTCTTTCAATGGTATTTTTGCGTACGTACGAGTTCGTAACATAATGAATGAACACAGAACTGATAATAGCGTGATAAAATTTGTTTTCACAAAAGAAACAAGTCACAGTTCTGAAACATTCCACAAATATACTCGTACAGCTCTTCACAGTATCATCGAGTACAATCAGTAGTTACATTTCGAACTATTAAGAACGTTAAACACAACGCAATACAAGCGCATCTAAACAGCGAAGCTGACGCAGAGATATTTCAATACTCCGAACTCATGCTGAACTAAACCACTACTCAGAATTTAACGTAGAGGAAATGATAGTCTCTAAACGTAGAGGAAATGATTTCATTAGAAGCTATATCCAATCGCGAGGATGTATTTTTCCCTATGCTTGTGGCACGGTACGAAATGCTTATATGCCTCCGGAACTCGAACCTGCATCTCTCGAATATGCGCCTGGTGTGCAACCGTTACACCACGAAAGCATGCTGGAAGAGGTGAGAAAATACACTTCCCCTTTTAAAGGACAGCTGGAGGTTTTAGAAACCCAGTCTCTAAATCCTAGTAGCGACGAAATATCGTCCACCACATTTAAGTTCGGGCGCATTTTTAGAGTTAATATTTCACACATTTCCTAGGTATTTTATATAATGTCAAAAAACACACTGTCAAAGTTTATAAAATACTTTTCTGACAACGTTTCTAATAGCACTGGACGAAGCATAGATACTTCTAACGCTTATCTCAGAAGGAAAATTGTCTATTTGCCTCCTAACTTCGTCTATTGTTCAGTCTTTGTACGGAAATGAAGAAATACTTCAGCTACTTTGAATACATTCAGCAAAGACTTTCCCCCATACTGTGTTTTATGAAAATGGAAGAGCAAGGGGTCGTGTTTGAGAAGGAATCATGGCATGTTGACATGCAAGGATCATTCTACAATGTGTGTGTGTGTGTGATTATGGCAAAGCCTCGAGGACTATCTGCCTAAGGGGAGGGATGCCTTCGCGGAGGACTTTCTAAGGGAAACTGGTTCGTATACACGTTACACATGGGAAAACCACGAAAACGCCCATGCAGCCAGCTCTTTCGCGGGATTCGAACTTCGGACGAACTACCAGTGTTCAGCGACTTTGCCGCTCGGCCACTGGTGGGCCATTCTACAATGAGCTGCACAGAGTGCGCGTGAATGGTGCAAAGAAACAGTGTCTTCCTTGTATAGTCATTAGGTATTTTAGAAGCAGGAGATGTGAAAAATGTGTGTGCTACCGTTACACTACAAAGGCACGCAAGAAGGAGGGAGAAAATGCCTTATATACTGCCCCCCTTCTAAACGGCGATAGGGGATTAGGGGACCCAATCGCTAAATCCCGGTGGTGAAGAATCATCATCCACCACACTTTAGTTAGGGCACCACTGTAGAGACATTATGGTTTTTTATGCTGGAGAAGTGAAAAATGAGCAATGCCCTCTCCAGGACTCGAACCTGGACCTCTCGAATACGCGTCGAGTGTGCTAACCGTTACACTACGAAGGTATGCTGGAAGGAGGGAGAACGTACCTTATATCCTAACCAAAGTTAATTACAAGAGATCGTGATGAAAAGGGCAAAATGGCTACTAAGAAAAAACAACGGATCTGTTAGCTGTTAAAACGCTATGATGTGATGTTCATGTAAACAGATTTATCCAGTTCAAGAAATCCTTAATGCTACCCAATTCTCGATCAAATTATTTGTCATTCTATGTGATGCCAAGTATTATATACAATGCCTAGGGAAAGTATATATGCTATTAAAATAATTCGGATATTTCATACTTTGCCCAGAAAAGCTAAGCATTTTATCTATTGCCTAGACATTCTATTATATACATTATATACCTATTTTCATAAACTGTCAGTTGAAAAGCATGTGCATTAACTACCAGTTTATATCCAGGTGAGATCTGACAAAAGTAGAAATGAAAGTAAAATTTAAAAAAAAAAATGTAAAAATGAAGTTAAAATATGAAATCGATAACAAAAGAAATTCCAAATGCTCATATTCGCAGTAGTTCGCCCATATTAGTCATTCAAAATTTGATGGCTCTAGCTACCGTTGTTTTATCACAATGCGAAAAACATATATACATTTATGCAGATTCTTCATTATTTAATTTCTTCAAATATATTGCAGGAATCTAACATTTGGTGGCAACTTTTTCAACACAAAATGCCAAAACGAAAACAATAGTCCCTCAGGGACAAAAGCCCTTTGGACTAATAATAATGTAGGAATTGACCAGAAATTAAATAATCGGCTTAACAATAAATCGGAGAAATATATAGTTTGATTATAGTTATTAGGAATGCTTTCTTAGAGTTGGCAACAAGAATTAAAATTCAAAGTTGGATGTAAGACGTCAGCAGTTTTCTATTAGTATTTTGTGCTTCGTATGTGTATTTGCTGTGTGTTCAGTTCCATTAAAATGTCTTCGTAATCAAGAAGCCCGTTAGATTTAACTTATGCCGCCCACAAGGACTCCACAAATTGGTGCTACTTTGGTAGACGGTTGCACGGATTTTTGGCGATTTAAATTGTCGCAATTGTTGGCGCGGTTTTTACAGCCGTCAGCCATCTTGAAAAATGCTGTTTTTAGTTATTTCACGCATAATAAAGTATTCGAAACTTTAAAAGGATAAATATCGTTAAAAATAATGGATTAATTTTTTGTTGAAAACGTTTTTTTTTTTTTTTTTTTTTTTTTTTTTTTTGTGTGTGTGTGTGTGTGTGTGTGTGTTTTGTTAGATGGCTGGCAAATGTAAATAAATACATTTACTAAGAGTATAAAATGCTAAAGTAAGGTTAAATTATTACTTTCATATAACAGAATAAAAACACCGCTATAAAAACATTGCGCCAACATTTAATTGGAATAAAATATTACTTAAATTGAATATTGAATTAAAAACATCATACCAACGTTTAAAAGAATTAAAATTAAATAAATTTAAAATAAGTTTTATAGAATATAATTATTTAACATTAAAACAAATGTGGCAATAAATATCTCAGGAATTTTTGAAAACAGTGTATTAATTTTTTAATAAAAATTGAAGTATACAATAATAAAGTAAAAGAAAAATATGTACTTACATTTTTTTAAAGTATTTTACCTTACGTATATTGATAAGTACCAGAAAAAAAAACGATCTTCATCTATTATCCACATCTCTCGCACTTCATTGAAGAAGCAATTAGCGAGTTTTCCTCCAAAAATTTTTAATAAATTTCCTCTGACCCTTGTAACAATAAATAAATCTTTGATTAGGTAATCCAGGTTGGCCAAAATAAGGTCTCAAACGGCAATTTTTTATGCCGATAACAATAATTCTTGGTAATTACTAGTAACTACATTCATCTTCAAAACGAACACATCCATTCGCTTTGAAATCTGAGGAATTCGAAGAGATGAATAATAAAATTTTAAAATGGCGCGGTAATGCACAAATATTCAGTAACCAATCAGGGATCTGATTACATCACGCATAGAATTAAAATTATTTAAATAATCATTCATAATAAAATCATACTTAAAAATGCAAAATTAAATTGTATTTTAATATTTAACAGCCATAAATAATGTTTAAAACATTAGATTAAATTTATAGATATTAAAACCAATTACTTTTAAAATAATGTGACGTCATTCATTACATCATTCACAACATAAAATTCCATAAAATATCATAAACAATAAAATTTTTATTTAAAATAAAAATGCAAAATTAAATTCATTTTTATTATTTAGAAGTCATAAATAATATTTAAAACACGGAATTTATACATAATAAAACGCATTTTTTTTAAATAAAATGACAACAAAGTATGGGTTACCATAAATAACTTATCTAGCAATGAGGTTACCATAAGTCGTATCGCTCGCCAAAAAAAATCGCCAAAATCCGTGCAACCGTCTAGCAAAGTAGCACCCACAAATTATCAGAAGTGGGATATACAAGTCTACAATAATATAACTGGGTTAATTAAGATGAAATCCTACAAACTCAGGCACTGACAAATACGTTAATGTATTGCAACAGTGTAAGCATTTAGTATTCAATACAGTATAATTTCTTGTATATTTCAAATGTTCTTAACCTCGGTATTATATACATTGGTATAAATTTAATTTGACTTGCCTTTCCACATACTGATGAATCTCTTTCCATAGAAAATTTGACAGCAATCCCAACTGCCACACCAATCTCAGCTATAAGGTTATGGCCACATGCATGTCCGATGCCCGGAAGGGCATCATATTCGCATACAACAGCAACAGTAGACCCATCTAAAAATAAATAAAAAGGATTCAAGTGCTGTAACTACCAAAATAGTTTTCAACAGTATTATAAATGGCATGACCACAAAAGTATTGTTACGAAATGTAAAAGCGAGGTGAGATGGCTTCCCCGCAAAGCAGTTTTAGGGTTGCCATATAGTGGCAAGAGAAGGCAGGGTAGTAACATTTGGCGAAAAATCGCCCCTTTGGCAACATTTGGCGACAAAATTGGCGATATACCATGGATGGTTGGAGAACCTTCTGGAACAAATTCTTACCGGTTTAGTCCAGAATGTTCCCAAACACAAGCCGAAAGCTATATAAACCCTGCTGGTCCGCAGTCAAGAAGAGTGTGCTTCATCGAGAGGAAGTGTGTCTCTCATCGAGCATGAGTGTGTCTCGTCTAGCGAGTCAATCCCTGCGGAGTCGATCGAGTTGACAGCCGGGCCGCGAGTGCCGAGTGGGTCGTCAAGTCCACGGAAGGAGTCTGTTAGTGTATCGCGGTTAGTGCATCATCGAGAGAGCGTGTTGAGCTCCGGGAAAGACTGAACCGAAGAGTCAGGAACTGTGTTCGTGTGTCATCGGGTGCATCGCAAGTTGTAGCGTGGAGAGTCTCGAGAGTACGTGGAGTTCCGAGAACAACCAAGCAGAGTCGTGAGCTGTACTCCGGAAAGCAGAGTCGGCTGCTTTGCAGGAAGCTGTCTCCACCGTGATAGCCTCATAACCTGAAGGCTGCGTCGCTGATCGTGTCAGCATGTTTATAGTAGATCTTCGACGACTGTAAAACGTGTTTTGGAGCTGTCCTGACAATACTGGCAAATAAAGTGTGTTTCGATACTTCATAAAGTGTCGTCGTTATTCACTCCAAATCTACGAACCCCGTACGAACGTGAAGGAAGAAAATAACGTAACAACTGGTGTCAGAAGAATCAGAAGCAGAAAAGAAAAGCGTAACAGTATCTATATCTCACACTGCCTTGGTTTCCAGAACAGGGACACTCTTAAGCTGAAGGGATGTAATATTATACACATCATTCTAACATAATATTGATACCATTTCTAATAGCAGCTGTATTGTTGCAATGAATGTTTGTGTATAAGGTCAAATCTGTATTTTGACGCAATCTGCTGCGAAACAACAACCAATTTCTTATAACGATGCTAGATATTCTGTACTCATCAGAAGATTTAATGGTAACGCTTTACGATGGCTAATTGTTCAGTGTATCTCAACCAAATTACTCGGAAAGCATTTACTGTGTTCTAGAAAACAGAATACAGTAGCAGTTTGCAAACACAACGAAAAACTAATTCTGTCACCTCTGTCTTAGATATTAAATGTGTTACTCTGTTTCTTAATGTTATTACACAGCTATTTCGAAAACCGTTATGAATTAACCTCTGTTATGAATCTTGTACAATATTTGTCGAATGTTGCGTACTATTTCACATTCCATTATAAAGCTATGAACATGATAATGTTGATAACAGGTAGGGTAATCAGGGCTTAATTTCTAAAATTAGAAGTGCTAGAGTCCTATAGAAGACCGTCAGCAAAGAGGAACAAAAGTAAATAAATAAATAAAATAACTATTAAAATCATTAATGATTTAAAAATTAAATAGTTAATTATTATCAAATTAACTAATAATTATTTAATTAATATTAGTAATTAATAATTTCAATTATTATTTAATTAAATGAAAATGAATGGTACTTTTCCGTTTTGCCGGCGCAGGCGACAAAGTCGCCAATAATGGTACAACTGATGCCAAACAGAATATCCTCGGTGGTAACCTTTTACGCCTTATTTTCAAAGCAAGTCGCAGCTATTTCTTATCAGATTGATTGTTTCTTTCAATGCTGGCATACAATTACATAGAATTTTTACCAGATAGTTCAGTTTATGTCCTAACGCCATTCGATTAGGATGCAATCACACCGCTCACCCGAAGGCGAAAACATAGAAAAGGCAAAGCCAAAGGTTAAATTCAACAAATCTAATGAGAATGCACTAGCGAAGTAAAGCACTGCGGTTTTACATAATTTCTGAGTAAGCTATTCGTACGAATTGAAATAATTCTTGCATTTAAACTTGTATTCCAAATTAAGATTTAACTAGAAATTAATGTACGACTAGATAATTACTGAGAGAATTAGATTTTTGTGCGTAGTTTACGTGAGATGATATCACTTGGGGTCACGTAATATGAACCGGCGAATCAGGATGTTGTACGATGAAAGCATAGTAAATTCTTAAATTAATGTCCTTTTACCAATTTATTGTCTTTATTTATTAGCTTTTTTACAAAATTTTATACTATATTAAAATATTTATACCTTCAAAATAAAAAATTCTTAAAACTAACATTTGTCAACACTTTTTATATGTATACTCTGTGTTAGTCTACTTGGAGAGATTTGCGAACGGAAAAGTACCAATTATTATTTATTAAAATAAATAAAAAAATTAAGGATTAAAATAATTAAATAATTAAAATTAAATAAAATGTAAAGAGATAAACTAAAATTTGATAAGCGATTTGTAATATAATATTATTGCAAAAAATAAAATTTTCAAGATCAAATTTCAACTGAACTTGTTGTTCAGTAATGTAAAAGAAGTGTCTGAGCCTTCTTACTTAGGCCTACGGTACGCTGCGACTAGAATTGTGATTTATCCCAAAAACTAAGAAATATCGGAGCAGTTAAGAACTGAGGGTAATACGAAATTTGCTTACCTCGACCACTGTCAAATTCTGCTCGAAATGCTGTTGGTAGAAAATAATTCTTCTTAACAACAAATCCATATTCTTGCAAAGTTTGTGTTAGTAGATCATGAGCAAAAGTTTCCTCAAAACTCAATTCTGGATTCTGCCATATTTCTTTACTCAATTTCCATAGGACATAAGCATTTTCTGCTATTATCTTTCCTACCAAATATGCCATTCTTGGTCCTGGAATTCGGGTTTAAAACTTTTCCTCCACTAAGACGTATGTTTTCAAAATGCGGAGTAAGGTTTAAAAATAAGGTCATGAGCTCAATTATCTCTTAGATAAACTGTTCTACTTTTAGAATAGTAGTACAAAGAAAAGAGATTTCATTGACACGCAAATTTCAATGTGATTTATCTATTTCTTGTCAACATTCTAGCATTATGTCATGAATTCTTTTTTTCAATTCGTTGATAAACGACACGATTTGTACTACTTTTAAATAGATTACGCTTTTATTCTGTTGTTGTTACTTGTGCTGTCTTGTCTGACAGTAACATCAGCCCAAGCTCACGAAATTCCTCGTGACAAGGAGCGCAGGATTACGCCTGCCGTTGGCAACAGTCTTGAGCACCTTACAGGTGACAGTGCGATTTAGCTCAGTTCCGTCCCCAAATTTGATGGGGGCAATTTCCAGGCATCGGACTTGCATGTGGCCATAATTCCCAATTTTGATGGGGACGGAGCTGAACCCACAACCCCATGAGAGGACTTTCGGCTCGCCGGATATTTAGAGTGCCGCCATGACACTATACATTTACAAACATCCATTTCTTTGCCGGGATTCGAACCCGGGCCTGTCGGCATGGCAGTCAGCGACACTAGCCACTATACAGGTTGGGCGGCACACTTTTATTCTTTCTAAGCTTAACGTAAATTAATAGCAACTCTAGTCCAAAATATATAAATCAATGCACATAAAGGCTTATTTAAAACATGAAGGAATTTTAAAAAACATAATATTCAGAAATGTTATTATTTTAATATATAATATTAAAAATATTTAATTTTTAAAAATTTTTAAGCATGTATGAATATGCGCCTTACTTTAAATATATTTAGATATTTGTCTTTTTTATCCTAAGATAATACACAATATCTTTTATTTAGTATGATAATGAGCAACCGAATGGGAGTAACAAGAGTAAATTTGCAGCATTATTACTGCGAAGATCTAACAGATGCCCACCAGCTATCGAGAGAGAGAGTCGCTGAATACTAGTAGTTCGACCTGAATTCGGTTCTAGGCGAACGGGCTGGTTACTTATAAGTTTTCGTGGTTATCTCCGAGTGTAACGTGGGTACAAGTTAGTTTTCCTTAGAAAGTCTTCAAAGGAAACATTCCTCCCCTTACGCCTTATTATTTTTCTGCTCTTAAAATAGGGATTTCTTTTACTCAGTACAAAGAAAAGAGATTTTATTCATACGCAAATTTCAGAATGATGAATTATGTAAGCAATTCTTTTATTAATTCGTTGATAGTGCTCGTGTGATTTCCCATAATCGAATAAATCAAACCAAAAGTTAAACAGAATCTTCTGGAACTGCATTCCAGGACCAACACTGAATAGAACAAACAAACCTTTTTACCAGTATAGGTTCGACAAGATAGCTCACAAATCGGTTTCGACTCTATGCAGGTGTCCGTACGATGCAGTATCCTTAAAAACCAATAACCTAAATAAATTCCTTCTCTTGATTATTAGTTGTTGTTGATTATAATCCTTGGATACATTATGCGATGTCCATTGCATGCCTTTTTTGCGCCTACGCAGTTTGGATTGTAGGCCTGTAACAATTCTGAAGAAGAGAAATGTGCATCCTCTTATTCATTCTTAAATCATTACGCGAACGGACGGATGAGTGGATGGATGGATGGATATGAATGGATGGATGTGAATGGATGGATATGAATGGATGGATATGAATGGATGGATGGATGGATGGATGTGAATCGATGGAATGGATATGAATGGATGGATGGATGGATATGAATGGATGGATATGAATGGATGGATGGAATAGATATGAATGGATGGATATGAATGGATGGAATGGATATGAATGGATGGATATGAATGGATGGAATGGATATGAATCGATGGATATGAATGGATGGATATGAATGGATGGATATGAATGGATGGATGGATGGATGGATGGATGGATGTGAATGGATGGATATGAATGGATGGATATGAATGGATGGATATGAATGGATGGAATGGATATGAATGGATGGATATGAATGGATGGAATGGATATGAATGGATGGATATGAATGGATGGATGTGAATGGATGGATATGAATGGATGGATATGAATGGATGGATGGATGGATATGAATGGATGGATGGATGGATGGATGTTATTGGATGGATGGCCGGACGAGCGGACGGTGTAAATATAGCATAGGTGTACTGTGTAATAGGCCATTTTATTGGCAGATAAAAATTCTGTAGCATACTTCATTGTAACTTTCCATCCCATGGCAAAGTTATACAAAATTTTCATTTACAATTAATTGCATGCAAATTTGTCGAATTATACCAAACAGATAATTGATAGTCCAATAACAAATACGAAGATTACAATAATGAAATAAAGAGAGAGGAGAAGCCATTAGGTCACCTTTTGTGAGCATCAATCGCCAATTTAGTTGTAGTGCCCAAAAGTTTACTTGCAGTAAGGAAAAGAAAGCAAGAGACTCTTAAGTTCCATAAGGGAAACTCAAGCGTCTCTCACTTTCCTCCCCTCAGGGAAGGGAATTCAAGGTTCCGCCAAAACTGCCCTCATATAAATTTCGCATGAAGTTCGGCAAAGTTCTACTGTCACCATTTAGATTAGATTAATAAATATCTAAATTAAAACATCAAAAATAATCTGAAAGCTTTCCGATTTTATATTACTTCCAGAAAAGCGGTTCCCCCCCATTTACATACACATACACGTTTTGATAGCAAATGAAAATATTTAAAAATAGCATATCAGTAGAATTTTTAATAAACTGTCTCGCGCGTTGGAGATAAAAATGTTTTATTTCGTACTGTGTTGCCACTGCTCGCTTTGAAATCTTTAAGTTTGTTAATCAAAAGTTAGTTACAGTTTTACAAAATATAAAGTAGACAATAAAAGAAATTTAAAATTCGGGCTTCGTGGTGCCCATATTCAGGTGGAGGACTACGTTATACAGAACTGGATAGCATTAAGTACCGTTGTTTTTCACAATGCCAGAAATGTATTGTTGCGAAATACCGATCTGCGGTAAGATAGATTTCCTGTAAAGCGGGTTTAGGGTTGCCAGAACGTGGCACGAAAAGGCAGGGTTGTCAGATTTCGCGAGAAATCAGCGAGAAAATTGGTGATATGCCACAGACGGAACAAGAAAATTCTAGAACGAATTCCTACTGGTTTTCCCGAGAATGTTCTCGAAGGCAGGTCAAAAGCTATATATACCCTGCCTGCACGCGGAGTAGAGAATATCTAGCGGTATCTTCAATTCAATAGTGGAGTAGTGTCTTGAGTTCAGAAATTAGTTTGAGAGTGAAAGACCAAGTCGGCAGCTGAACTTTAGTACTTTGCCATCAAGCTATCTTTACCGTTATAGTCTGAAGGCTGTGTTGCTGATTTTTTTCAGAGTTTTTATCGTAGTTTTTCGACGACTGTAGAGGTGTCTTTGGAAATATCCTCTGTAATACTGGCGAATAAATTATAATTTGATTCTTCCAAGTGTTATCGTCAATTACTCTAAATCTTTGAACCCGTAGAACGCAACAATATGTTGCCTGCACTTTCACATATTTTCATAATCAAATCAGTTGCATGAGGTTCTTTTGTAACGAAGAATGCTAAGCCATAAATTCACTAACGACAACATAATTTTAATTATTATATTGCGCTTGTTCTTACAGAAACTAGATCACGTGCTGATCTCATAGAATTGTCCAGAAAAAGAACGTTCTCTTTACTCCCAGAATGTACTTTTGCCATGGCGAAATGAAATTTGAAATGAAATTCAGGATAGTGCTGCCTTCTGTTGGGGTAAAACAGAACAATTCCCCACACATACATACATTCATGCTGAGATGCAGAGTCTTCATTATTAAATTTCCTTAAATATAATACAGGTCGATAATATTTGGTAACAACACTGCATAAATGTACATATATATTTTTCGCATTGTGATAAAACAACGCTACATAGAGCCATCGAATTTTGACTGACGTAATCCTCCTACGAATATGAGCATGTGGAAGACCAAATTTGAAATTTGGAATTTGTTCTATTGTTGATTTCATATTTTGTAAAACTTTAACGAATTTTTTAGTAACAAACTCAACGATTTAAAAGCGAGCTGGAACCACTCTAACGGGGGGGGGAGAGGAACCTTTTTATCTCTAGGCCGCGGAACTGTGTATCGGAAATTCTAAAGATACGATCATTTTAAAATTATTTTGCGACATTGCTATTGAACTGAATTTTATGGTTCAAGTGCAAAGAACATAATATTTAATAAAAAAAGGTAACACACAAACGTTAAAAAAAAAAAAAACGCTCCTTTGGACGTAATTTTAAAATCTGAAACCTTTCGTATTTATTTATTTATTTTTAAAGGAAAATTCTCTTACTTCTTTTCCTTTCCCCCTTTTTTTTATTATTTATTTATTTAATTTTCTTTCTTCCATTACCTTTGGGCCATTTATTTTTAATTTTATTCTGTCCCATCTTTTCTTCCTAGCCTTTCGAATTCGCATAAAAATATACGAAATTCCTTTTACTCTCCTCTGAAATACGAAATTGCCTGCTTTCTATATGCCTTGCCTTCGCGCCTGAGCTTGATTTTTCGCCCATCGGTGCTGGAAGACTTAGCGAGTGCAACACAAGACATTTGTTTACTTTGTCTGTCAGTTCTTAATTTTGTGAATCACTTCACTGATACGCAGAAAGTTTGCTTTCAATTCTGTATCAGCGGTATTTCGCCAGATGCGATAACAGATGTGAGCCGACGATCAATACTATCGTACACATATTTATGACAGACAAAGGTGATAGCAACGCCTCGTCGAAGACGTGCGGTTCAGGCTAAGAACTCAGGCTAAATTACCGGTAGAAAGACTCAAGATCATCGTTTTAATTCAGGAAATAATATATACACACAATGCAAAGCAAGTTCTTTACACTTGTTAATACTGTATTAGACTCAGAATTACAGTTCTTAAATCATATTAGCCAGGAGATATGGAAGAATCCTGAATTGAAACATGAAGAAAAATTTGCCCATGACTTCCTGACAAAAGCCCTTCAGGAAAAAGGTTTTTCTGTTACGAAACATTATGCATTGCCAACAGCATTTCGAGCAGAATTTGTTTCAAAATGTAAGTAATTTATTTTTAACTGTTTCAAAATGTAAGTACTTTTATTTTTAACATCATTTAAGCTTTTTCTTATAACTTCCATCTGATATGTTGCATACCATGTTTGTGAATTGAAATGTACAGACATTACTATACAGTACAGCTGTTACATTTTTAAAGTATAATATATTGCATATGATATTTTATGCAACTTGGTTAATTTAAATATCTTTGTATGCCATATGCGATTGTTGAAAGGGAACTAATGCATAGGTTGATCTTTGAATTATGGTAACTTGGCGAAAATTTGGCGACCAACTCTGCTACAGCAACCCTCTATTTTTTTTTCTGCCACCAAGACATGTTTCTTTTCTTTTTATTGACTGAACACTTTTTCCAATAATCTACTAGCCGAATTACACTTATGCTAGAAATTTTATGTAACAAAACTGCTTAATCATGACAAATATTAATTGCAAAATTGGAAAAAAGTGCACACTCGCAAACTCCTTGCGCGTTTTTCAGAATAGCACATACACATAAACCATTTACACATCGACTTATTTTTACTTAAAAAACATAGCAGAATTGCACAAAAATGGCATTGCACACACTCTTAACTTTATCCATCTACACTGCTAATTTCTCATAAATTACAAAAATTTGCACGAAAATGCAAAAAAATTCTGTGAATATTTAAACTCAGTAAAAAGCACATATATGAAATTACCTGATCGCGAAAAAGTATATACCCTTTCCAAGGATGAACATTTCCACATATAAAATAAATAAAATATCCAAAAACTTTTACCTCTAAATTATCTATTATATTATAAACGTCACCAACGAATTCATACTGCAAACATTACAAATGGTTACAAATACTTAGTGTCAAATATTTAAATTATTTCCATACACGTTTACTTCAACTGAAACATATACCAAATTCCTACAAACCTAAAATTCACAAAATAACTATCATTTAATTAAAATATCACTAAACCATGTCGACTTATTTTTACTTAAAAAAACGGTTGATCTTTGGATTATGGTAATTTGGCGACCAACTCTGCTACAGCAACCCTCTATTTTTTTTTTTCCGCCGCCATTTTGTCTTCACGAAGTAAAGACATGTTTCTTTTCTTTTTATTTACTGAACACTTTTTCCAATGATCTACTAGCCAAATTACACTAATACTAGAAATTTTATCTAACAAAACTTCTTAATCATGATAAATATTCACAGCAAAATTAGGAAAAAGTGCACAATAGCAAACTCCTTGCGCGTTTTTCTCAATAACACATACACATAAACCATGTACACGTCGACTTATTTTTACTTAAAAAGACATCCCAGAATTCCACAAAAATGGCATTGCGCACACTCTTCACTATATCCATGTACACTGCATTTTTCTCATAAATTAGAAAAATTTCACGAAAATGCATGACAATTTTCTGAATCTTTAAACCCGTTAAAAAGAACATATATAAAATTACCTTATCGCGAAAAAGTATATACCCTTTCCAAATATGAACATTTCAACGTATAAAATAAATAAAATATCTAAAAACTTTTACCTCTAAATTATCTATTATATTATAAACATCACCAACGAATTCATACCGCAAACATTACAAATACTTAGTGTCAAATATTTAAATTATTTCCATGCACGTTTACTTCATCTAAAACGTATACCAAATTCCTACAAACATAAAATTCACAAAATAACTACCATTTAATTAAAATATCACTAAACCATGTACACGTCGACTTATTTTTACTTAAAAAAACATCCCAGAATTGCACAAAAATGGCATTGCGCACACTCTTCACTATATCTATGTACACTGCTTTTTTCTCATAAATTAGAAAAATTTCATGAAAATGCATGACAATTTTCGGAATCTTTAAACCCGTTTAAAAGAACATATATGAAATTACCTTATCGCGAAAAAGTATATACCCTTTCCAAATATGAACATTTCAACGTATAAAATAAATAAAATATCTAAAAACTTTTACCTCTAAATTATCTATTATATTATAAACATCACCAACGAATTCATACCGCAAACATTACAAATACTTAGTGTCAAATATTTAAATTATTTCCATGCACGTTTACTTCAACTAAAACGTATACCAAATTCCTACAAACATAAAATTCACAAAATAACTACCATTTAATTAAAATATCACTAAACCATGTACACGTCGACTTATTTTTACTTAAAAAAACATCCCAGAATTGCACAAAAATGGCATTGCGCACACTCTTCACTATATCTATGTACACTGCTTTTTTCTCATAAATTAGAAAAATTTCATGAAAATGCATGACAATTTTCGGAATCTTTAAACCCGTTTAAAAGAACATATATGAAATTACCTTATCGCGAAAAAGTATGTACCCTTTCCAAATATGAACATTTCCACGTATAAAATAAAATATCCAAAAAACTTTTACCTCTAAATTATCTAGTATATTATAAACATCAACGAATTCATACCGCAAACATTACAAATACTTAGTGTCGAATATTTAAATTATTTCCATGCACATTTACTTCAACTAAAATGTATACCAAATTCCTACTAACATAAAATTCACAAAATAACTATCATTTAATTAAAATATCACTAAACCATGTACACGTCGACTTATTTTTACTTAAAAAAACATCCCAGAATTGCACAAAAATGGCATTGCGCACAGTCTTCACTATATCCATGTACACTGCTTTTTTCTCATAAATTAGAAAAATTTCACGAAAATGCATGAAAATACTCAACGTATACTACTCAAACATGTTCCAAAATACTACAAACATGTAACTCACAAAATCACGATTATTAAATTAAAATATAATTAAATTAAAAAACACTACTTAAAATATAAATAAGCACATACATTAAATTAATAAAAATTAGATTACAATCCTAATTACTTTAAACTAAATCATTGCTAATAACAATTTTCAAATAATAATATTTTAACTTATTTACTCCTTACATTTAGAACAATGCATAAAAATAATATCCTCAAATGATTAAAAATACTAACTTACCTAATCTTTTTCAGAATCTTCATTACATCGCTGCAGTACTACTGCTAATTTCTAAATCCTTAATCCAGTAGTCAACTGGAAGTCTATTTACCGTGTAATAAGAAATTAATAAAATTTCACCTATACTCAAATTACTTTCAGCAAACCACATACCCTTCCTTACACACCTTTTCACAAAATGTCCATTTCCACCATATTTCTTGCACCGCCATTTAAACTTGTAATATCCTTCCTTTCACACAATCTCATTATTATTATCAGATAAACGCATTAAAAATTTAGAATTCACTTTACATAGCGCCATGCAATCCGAAAATTAATCAATGCTATTGCACACAACACACAATGAAGCTTTTCCAAATTAACCCCCTTTTCCGATTAAAGAACTGTAATTCGTCCATTAATGTCATGTTTCACACAACACAGAATATAGCTTAATACGAAATTTCCAGATTTCCCCCTTTTTCCGATTAAACAACTGTAATTCGTCCATTAATGTCACATGACATATCTCATGATCTCTCATTTCCCTCACACAAAATAATGCGTAATCGGAATTGAGTGCTTCTCGCATTATTACCAAAGTCCTAGGTAGTAACCTTTATTGCCTACAAAATGTCACCAAACTACCAGTTACCATATTCCAAAGATCAGCTAAAAAAACATCCCAGAATTGCACAAAAATGGCATTGCGCACACTCTTCACTATATCCATGTACGCTGCTTTTTTGTCATAAATTAGAAAAATTTCACGAAAATGCATGAAAATACTCAACGTATTTTCTCAAACGTATTCCAAAATACTACAAACATATAACTCGCAAAATCATGATCATTAAATTAAAATATAATTAAATTAAAAAACACTACTTAAAATATAAATAAGCACATACATTAAATTAATAAAAATTAGATTACAATCCTAATTACTTTAAACTAAATCAGTGCTAATAACAATTTTCCAATAATACCTCATAATTTATTTACTCCTTACATTTAGAACAATGCATAAAAATAATATCCTCAAATGATTAAAAATACTAACTTACCTAATCTTCAGAATCTTCATTACGTGGCACACACACTTCCCTACAGAAAATGTTCCAATCGGCTGCAGTACTACTGCTAATTTCTAAATCCGAAATCCAGTAGTCAACTGGCAGTCTATTCACCCAGTAATAAGAAATTAATAAAATTTTACACATACTCAAACTACTTTCAGCAAACCACAGATAAACGCATTAAAAATTTAGAATTCACTTTACATAGCGCCATGTAATCCGAAAATTAATCAACACTATTTCACACAACATACAATGAAGCTTAATACAAAATAATATAGTACTACAGTTTTCCAAATTCCCCCCCTTTTCCGATTAAAGAATTGTAATTCGTCCATTAATGTCACATGACATATCTCATGATCTCTCATTTCCCTCACACAAAATAATGCGTAATCGGAACTGGGTACATCTCACATTATTACCAAAGTCCTAGGTAGTAAACTTTATCGCCTCCAAAATCTCACCAAACTACCAGTTGCCATATTCCAAAGATCAGCCAATGCATGTTTTAGAGAAAGGCAAATATACCCAAAATTAAAGTTTTACATAATTTCAGGATAATACTTATAATAGCATTGATAATCGGGAAAGCAACGGTACTACTTTGGTAGACGGTTGCACGGATTTTGGCGATTTTTTCGTGATTATTGTTTTCGCGAGTAATACAACTTATGGTAAACCCATTGCTGGATAAGTTATTTATGGTAACCGATACTTTGTTGTCATTTTATTTAAAAACTAATGTGTTTTATTGCACATAAATTCCGTGTTTTTAATATTATTTATGGCTTCTAAATATTAAACATCAATTTAATTTTGCACTTTTTTTGAAATAAAAATTTTATTGTTTATCATATTTTATGAAATTTTATGTTGTGGATGATGTGATCAATGACGTCACCATACTTTAAAAGTAATTGGTTTTAATATGTATAAATTTAATCTAATGTTTTAAATATTATTTATGGATGTTGAATATTAAAATACAATTTAATTTTGCATTTTTTAAAAAAATGATTTTATTATGTATGAATATATAAATAATTTTAATTCTAGGCATAATGTAATAAGCTCTCTGATTGGTTATAGAATATTTGTGCATTTCCGTGCCATTTTAAAATTTAATTCATATCGAATTCCTTCAAAGATAATGTTGTTATTGGTAAGTACTAAGAATCATTGGTATCGGAATGAAAAAATTGTCCTTTTGTACTTCAGGTAGGGGCGGTTAAAGGATCTTCGAAATCTTAAAAAAATTACCTATTATTGGAGGTGTTTTTTTTTTTTTTTTTTTTTTTTTTTTTTTTCAAATTTTGTTATTTTTAATCATTATGATCCATTAATTTGGCTCTAAATTGCTTTATCTATTTATAAATTTTTGTTGTTGTTTTTTTAATTTTTTTATTCCTGCCCTTGATATTACATTTTTCAAATTTTTTTTCATTGATATCTAAATTATGATTCCGATTTTTTTTGTGGTACTTATCAATGAACGACAGGTTAAATGACTCAAAAAAATGTAAGTACATATTTTTCTTTTACTTTATAATTGTATACTTCAATTTTTGTTAAAAAATTAATACACTATTTTCAAAAATTGCTGAGATAATTATTGTCACATGTTTTAATGTTAATTATATTTTATATAACGTATTTTAAAGTATTTGAATTTAGTGATATTTTAATTCTTTTAAATGTTGGTATAAGGTTTTTAATTCGATATTCAATTTAAGTAATATTTTAATCTAATTAAATGTTTGCACAATGTTTTATAGCGGTGTTTTTATTTTAAAAGTAATAATAAACTTAATTTAGTATTTTATACTCATAGTAAATGTATTTAATTACATTTGCCTGCCATCTTAAAAAACGACAAACGACATTTTCAACAAAAATTAATTCATTACTTTTAACGATATTTATTTTTTTTTAAGTTTCGATTACTTTACTATGCGTAAAAACAGCGTTTTTCAAGATGGCTGACCATTGTAAAAACCGCGCCAACGTAAATGGCCAAAAATTCGTGCAACCGTCTACCAAAGTAGTACCAAAGCAACTAATAAATATTAGCATTTTGTAGCTGTAAGGTTATTTTGTATTCAGTTTATTAAGCAAGAATAATAATTAAAAAAAAGGATTATGTTAATTATTTCTGTATATCCTAAAACACATTTTTTTCAAAATGTGTGTATATAAATGCTAAATTACCATTATTTGTAATAAAATGCCTGAATAGAAAGTTTTGATTCAAGTCCTAAAATTATATTTTACAAAAATTCTTCAATAAATTACCTTAAAACATATAATTATACTTATCTACTCAGACAGAAATTGTTTGATTCATTTTTAAACATTTTAATATGCATTAAATATTTTCATTGCAAAATTATCTACAGTTTTCTTGAAAACTATGCAATGTGATTTGTGAAAATACGAGCTAATTATGATTTGCGATTTTCCGACTCCTTTTTTTTGTCTTACCATAACATTCCCTAAATCTATGTAAACAGAAAATATCCCTTTTCGTCCTTCAGGAAAATTCCCTGAGTGGGTTGCAGGGTTGTAACGCTTGTCAGAGTTACTATAATCTGGCACACATGCAGTCTCTTCTGAGATGTCAACAAATTGTTAAGGGCCGGTTATCTGAAAACTGCCAAAGTAATATATTTATCTTTTTTAATATTTTTCAATATTGTTTTAGTTACCTGAAAATTGAATAGCCCACCAGGGATCAAGTGAATAAAACCATTAAACAATATTAATTTAACCTGGCTGGTAGTATGGTATTTTTGAGGATTTTCTATTCCACATGTGTAACATGGATGTAAGCCAGTTTTTTTTTTTCATAGTCTTCTATGTAGGCATTCTTTCTTCAGGCAACTAAATATGTTTTTTACCTTTATCAGTCAGCCTGTTGTAACGATTTGGCTGTATATAAGTTTTGTGGCTTTCTTCCATCATAGGCAGTAGACACATTTTTTAGAAAGCCCTCCATGAAACACCTTTCTCATCTAATAATGGTAACAAAGCCTGTTGTGGCAGATAATTCAAGATAGCCTCTGTTGCCATTTGTTTGCTTGTAAAATGAGGAAATTATAGAAGAATTAACATGGATATTTGTTATCATAAATTAAGTAAAAGTATATTTTAGAGTACCTCTTGGCAGTTTTGGGCAGTGCATGGATACCGAGTGTGTGCAATTCTTTTACTAGTTATTTTGGCCTGCGTAGCGGCGATTTCTGGCGCAAAAATTGCCGCTATGCAAGCCAAAATAACAAGTCAAAGAACTGCACAAACTCAGTATTCATGTACACATCGACCTATTTTCACTTTAAAAAAAAATCCCCGAATTGCACAAAAATGGCATTATGCATTTCCTTGACTTTATCCATGATTATCAACCTTTATCAACCTATTTTCACTTAAAAAAGCATCAGAGAATCGCACAAACTATGCTTTACGCCTTGAGTTTACCCATGTACAGATTGATATATTTTCACTTTAAAAGTCAAAGGAGCACCCAATTCTACAGTAGAGGCAAGCAAAAAATACATAATCTCAATAATTTACATTTTAAACCAAACAATAAAATAACACACAAAAAAAGGAAAAAACTGTTACGTATTTTAGCACTACACAAAGCCCCCCTTACCTTATTTAGAAATTCGCTCGTCTTCAGTCTGTGGTACACAAAATTCCTTAACAGCATCCAAAAACTTCCTAAAATTATCTGAACTATAATCCGTATACCGGCATCGCCACAGAAATTCACAAAAATAAAAGAGTCAAAAATATACTACGTAGTTTCGGACTATGGCTACTAAGTAAACTTTCATTTACACAATTAATTCATCAATTAATGCACTTTCCCCCTTTCATTCCAAATCGTACAGAAACTTCAAATTAATCCTACTACATTCAGCCATTGTACCATCTAAACAATGAAACAAGCAATATACTTCCTAAGCAACACACACCACAAAAGCCCTTGCAAAACATCCCATGATTCAAAATTTCCCAGAATAATGCAAAAATGCAAAGGATTACGTCATAATAGGGTTTCCATAATATTCAACTACTCAGGTTACCATAAATGATACGACGACTTGGCGATAAATGAAACAACTTCACGATAATAGAAGGGGTACCTTAAAGTTAACTCTAACCCATAAATTATTTAAATAGTTTTGTATGTATTCATTGTTTGTATGATTGTAAGTTAAAATGAATAAAAAATTTTAATTTTGAAGACTTTGTGCCAATTTAGAAAATATTTGTTAAAATGAATAATTTTTAGAATCATTGGAATAAACTGATTTTGTTGAAGTATTAATTATTAAGTAAATTACTAATGAGCCTAGCTAGATATAATATCTTAATTTTTTTTTTTTTTTTTTTTTTTTTTTTTTTAGATTCTGGACCTACTGTTGCTGTTATATGTGAATATGATGCATTACCCAAAATAGGCCATGCATGTGGGCATAATTTGATTGCTGAAGCTGGCTTTGGTGCAGGTCTTGCAATTAAAGCTGCAATGGAAGCCAATCCTGATATTCCAGGAAAGGTATAAAAAATTTTTACACACTATAAGTCAAAATTTTCATCTGATATAGACCCAAAATAACATTCTTATAAGATGTTATGTAATAGTAATTGTTAAACAGGCACCTGCTACATGGTTTTATAAATTGCCAGCTGCTATGTGGAGATCTTCCCTATTTGTTTACAGTATTTTTTGGGGGGGGAGAAGTTGTTTTGGTTAATCTTTGGATTATGGTATCTTGGCGATTTTGGGAGAAAATTTGGCAACCAACCCTGCTACAGCAACCTTCTACTTTTTTTTTCGACGCCATTTTGTCTTCACGAAGTAAAGACAGGTTTTTTTTTTTTTTTTTTTTATTTACTCAACATCTTTTCCAACAATCTGCTAGCCAAATTACGCTTATGCTATAAATTTTATGGAACAAAAGTGCTTAATCATGATGAATACTAACTGCAAAATTGGGAGAAAGTGCAGAATCGCAAACTCCTTGCCGCGTTTTTCAGAATGGCACATATACGGTAACCATGTACACATCGACCTATTTTTACTTAAAAAAACATCCCAGAATTGCATAAAAATGGCATTGCGCACACTTTTTACTTTATCCATATACACTGCTCACTGCTTTTTTCTCATAAATTAGAAAAATTTGCACGAAAATGCAAGAAAATTTTGTGAATCTTTAAAGTCGGTAAAAAGGACATATATAAAATTACCTGATTGCGAAAAAGTATATACTCTTTCCAAGGATGAACATTTGCACATATAAAATAAATAAAATATCCAAAAACTTTTCCCTCTAAATTATCTATTATAAACATCACCTGCAAATTTATAACGCAAACATTAAAAATGGTTGCAAATACTTAGCGTCAAATATTTAAATTATTGCCATGCACGTTTACTTCTACTGAAATGTATTCCAAAATGCTACAAACATATAATTCACAAAATCACTATCATTTAATTAAAATATAATTTAATTAAAAAACACTACTTAAACTATAAATAAACACATACATTAAATTAATAAAAATTAGCTTAAAATCTTAATTACTTTAAACTAATTCATTGCTAATAACAATTTTCCAATAATAGCATATTAATTTATTTATTCCTTATATTTAGAACAATGCATAAAAATAATATCCTCAAATGATTAAAAATACTAACTTACCTAATCTTCTTCAGAATCTCAATCCTGTTCGTATGTGCACCTGTTTCAGGATCTTTAAAATGATACTTATGGTTAACAGCAAGATGTTAAAAACCTTCATCCTCCAAACAGGCATATGACTTCCACCAATCAGATATTATTATTGTACCGGGTAGAATATACTACTTAATAAAACTTAATAAGCAATCTTTACTTCCATCTCGCACAACCTTAAAAAAACACTTATTACCACCCCTTTCAATCCCACTAAATACCCATTTTGAATTTGCTTTAGGTAGGGCCATGGGATCCTAAAATTAAACAACACTGTTTCACACAACACAGAATGAAGCTAAATACAAAATGCTATAACGTACTGCAGATATTTTTCCAGATTTCCCCCCCCCTTTTCTGATTAAAGAACTGTGATTCGTCCATATATGTCACATGACATATCTCATGATCTCTCATTTCTCTCAGACAAAGTAATCCGTAATTGGAACTGGATACTTCTCACATTATTGCCAAAGTCCTAGGTAGTAACCTTTATCGCCTACCAAAATGTCGCCAAACTGCCTGTTACCATATTCCAAAGATTAGCCGTTGTGGTTATATCAGCTTGGATTAAATAGAGCACCTTGTTTTTTTATTTGGCTATTTTCTTTCTCATCAGATTTAGGTGAACCTCCAGTATATTTTGTCCTCCTGTTGTTTATTGCATGTGGAATGTGTTAGTTTGTTCATTTTATTTTCAGCCAGTATTTCACAAGGTCAAACTCTTAAATCTTCCAAGTAAATCCTCCGTTGAATTGTTATTGGCAGTATAGATAATGTGACTGTAAATGCCAGCTATGTTAAGCACTCTAAAAAATATAATGGCCATCTTCTGCATGTGCTGGAAGTGGAGTATGTACCACATACCTCATCCATCTTGTCCACTCCCGACTTTGTGGTGTAAAATGTAATTATGTTTAGAAGCTTCTTATCTCCTGTTGGCTTGTCAATAGAGTCGACTTCTAGGTGCATTAATACATGTATATTTTTCTGAAGCACATATGATACTATTATCATAATGTCTCTAAATCTAAATTCTGAACTTTTGTTTTCACAAACTGTTTTGGCATCCTTTTTTATTTTTACACATAGTTCCCACATACATCAATTTATTTTGTACCAGTTCTACCTTAAGTGGGGTACTCAAAAACCAGTTATATCTGGGCTAGAACCTAAACGGGCTGAGCTAGCTGCATTACTATGCTATTTTGTACTCTTTGATACCACATAAGGTCCTTCAGGCTGTTGGCATACACATATTTTGAATGCCAATGAGTACCATGTTTTGACATTGGCAATACATATTTTTATGTCATACTTTGCTGGTTTACTTGGTATACACTGCCAAAATGAGCAACGTCCTCTAAAGACAACCACCTGTTCATCAATAGTCTAATATTCAGATACTGAATACGCTTTCACACAGTTATTTTGAAAACATGTAAAATTATCCCAGATAGGAGCAAAAATGAAGAATAGTGATTATACATAATACAAAATAATTTAATTTTTACAACAAATAAATGTATAAGTACCAGAAACATACACACAAAAAATTTAAAACTTGAACTGCCAGTAGGACAGGATCTGTGAACATCCCAAGCAGGTTTTACATCTAGAAGGTAAAGAATGCTATTAATCATAAGCAGTTAAAAACTTCAAAAATATATAGATCAAATTACTAGATAACATTATCAAAAGCTAATATGACACAGCAGTGTAGCTAATCTTGAAATATGAAATATTTGATAAAAATAACATGTGGAGTTAAGGCAGTAAAATATATCTTGAAAATTTTTTAATTCTTACGAATTAAATTAGTGTTTCATAACTCAAAATCATATTTGCAAAAGAAAAATGTAATTTTGTAATCTTACTTAATATGTGAAAAATTAAATTTAAGAATTAGAATGTAAGATATTAATCTCTTATTAAATAATGAATTAAAATTAATGGGCTAAATAAGAATTCAATGAAAAGCTTATTTAAAGCAACTTGGTGTAGTTTTGGGGATTTTTTAATTGAAGAGAAAAAGAATGAGGACTTACAGTTGCAAAAAGTATCTATTATATATATATTTTACATTTTAAAAAGGTAGTTATTCAAAGAAAGTGTACCAATAAATCTACTCACAAACAGGTTTTTATTCCTTTTGTTCAGGTGAAAGTTTGTTGCTAAAGTTTTAAGATCAGAAAAAAAATTGGGCTCTTTCATATTAACCTGTGGGCTATCCAAGTAGTGTGATTTAGTGCCAATAATGAATGACCACTTCCTTTAGAATTCTACAGTGACTAGTGGCAACTGTTACCAAAATTTTCACTAACAATGGGCAAAATAATGCAGAAATGTTATCTCAGTTCCTTTCCATTGCAGGCTAATCAAGTGCATATTTTAAAACAAAACCAAAAATTTTGCAGTTTATTTATAAAAATCATTAGAACAAAAATATGTATGAAAAGGGTGGTGTTGTTTATTAAAAATATCAAATAATAAAATGCACCTAGCTGCCAGATTTGTCATTTTCTGAAAATTTGGTGACTTATACTAAGAGGCTGCACTAATATGTAAGGACCTAAATTTATGTGCTATATGGTATATGCAACAAAACAAAAACAGTGTATGTTTGTATAAATAGTCATTAGAAACAGACCTTTCACTGCTTAGTGTATGGAATATACAGTGGATGGACAAAAATATGGAAACACCTTGTGAAATGCATGTTTGAAAAGAAAGATTCATTTTAATGAAATATGTAGGTGACGCTGGCATTTTTGACTACTGACGCCACCTATACAACTTTGTAAATGTGCTAAACAGTTCAGTTGTTATCGGAGTACTGTTATGTGAGGTTGTCATTGCATTATGTCAGAGTTAACAGACTTCGAACGTGGACAACTTGTTGGAGCACGTATGGTAGGTGCTTCTGTAAGCAAGGTAGCCGAGGTGTTTAGTGTTTCAAGAGGTACTGTATCGGAGATTTATTCCGCATATTTGAAAAGCGGAAAAACATCATCTGCTAAATCACAGCGCGGACGAAAGTGTGTCCTGAGTGATCGTAACAGACGATCATTAAGGGCAATTGTGACAAAAAATAAGAAGACCACAGCTGCAAAAGTTACTGCTGAAATGAATGTTGTGTTACCAAACCCTGCGAGTACCAAAACAATTAGAAGGGAGCTTCATAAACAGGGAATTGCTGGCCGTGCTGCAATTGAGAAGCCACTCATCAGTGATGCTAATGCCTGTAACAGGAAAAGGTGGTGTTTAAGTCATAAAGCCTGGACTATAGAGCAGTGGAAGCGAGTAATATGGTCTGACGAGTCTTCTTTCACATTGTTTCCCACTTCTGGCCAAGTTTACGTCTGGAGAACGCCATCTCAAGCCTATAATACAAACTGCTTGTTGCCAAGAGTGAAACATGGCAGGGGTTCTGTTATGGTTTGGGCAGCCATATCATGGTTCTCTGCTAGCTCCATGATAACTGTGTCAGGGCACATGACTGCCAAGACTTATGTGAACATTTTGGCCGATCAAGTTCATCCCATGGTACAAACTTTGTTCCCCGATGATGATGGTGTCTTCCAAGACGACAAAGCTTCTATTCACACAGCTCACATTGTCCAGGACTGGTTTTTCTGAGCACGAGGATGGGTTTTCCCATCTTCCCTGGCCACCACAGTCACCAGACCTGAATATTATCGAACCCTTGTGGTCTATATTCGAACGGAAAGTGCGTTCTCGTTATCCACCGCCAACATCGTTATCTGAACTTGCCACCATTTTGCAGGAAGAATGGTATAATATTCCCTTGGCAAACATATAGGAACTGTATTTATCCGTTTCGAGAAGACTGCAAGCTGTTTTGGATGCCAACGGGTTTCCTACACCATATTAAGCAAAGAAACATGTTTTTTTAAAGGTGTTTCATATTTTTGTCCAACCCTGTATATCTTGTACTCTTTTAAGTCATCAGACAGCAATTAATGAATATTAAGTCTAGTAATTTTTAATTTGTGATACGATTAGTATTTTTTGTAATTAGTTTGATTTGATTTCTAAGATGTTTAAACTTTAAAAATTTCAGTTTCCAACAGGAAGGGTTAAATTAACTATTTATCTAGCTGCTAAAAAGGCTTTCTTTACAGCAAATTTTCTAAAAGTTTGATTTGGTTTATTTGATATGAGAAAGCACATGAGGGCTATGTGCATAAGAAGAGGGATGCCTTTGTGGAGGACATTTTAAGGAAAACTGGTTACTATCCATGTTACACATGCAGAAAACCATGAAAACGCCCATGCAGCCAGCCCATCCACCAATATTTAAATCCTCATTAAACTACCAGTATTCAGCAACATTAAGAACACTACTGGTGAACTGGCTTTTTGAAAGAAATTCCTCATTTGCATGCCACACAGTATAAAAATGAAGAAGTGCTGTCTTTCTGTTAAATATTAAAAGAATTTTCTTATCAGTGTCAATGCTAGAATATTTTCTGAAATGTGATTAATGTGATGACATTTAAAGAATGTCTTGCTAACATGATGAATGGATCTTAAAAATTTTTGATTTTTTATTATATATCAGGAGAGTTCAAATGAAAAGGTACGAAATGACACTATAGATATACTGAAGCCTATTCGCAAGTAATCACCAAAGGGCTGAGTACAACTATCTCGCTGTTTACCGAGCTGAAGAATTCGCTTTTTTCAGAATTCCTGTAGCTGTGACAAGAGCCAGTCCTCCCCTGTGTTCCTCAGCTCGTTGCCTGAGTTGAAGCGCTTCCCTTTGAGATGTCGCTTCTCACCAAGTCATTCACCTTATCGATGAGTTCAGCCGTGATTACTGTTTTTACCTGACCTGGTCTCAGGTCATCACTCGAACACTCCAAGCCTTTATGAAAACTGGCACTCTACTTTCTCACTGACTTATATACAGTCTGCTCCGTATACAGCCACCATCTAGCAATGAATATAGGCCGATTTAATTTCTTCCAAAGTAAGAAATCCGATTACATCTAGCTGCGCATCAATCGTTGAATTTTGCTATGTAAATGCTAAGATGCCATCACACACTGCTGCATCAGTTGGATGGAAAACACAACTGCCTGCTTCACTCCGGCATCATGAGCGGGCACTTGAACATGCATACAACCACATCAGACAGTCCATTTGCGACCTTAGATGTCTGATGACGTTAGAGCAGCATATTCAAATTTCAACCGGTTTGGTTGTTAAAACATTTCATATATTTTCATTTGAACAAATACCCCTTATATTTAATATTTTACTGTTTCTTGATGAGAAGGATCTTTGTAAGCTAAATTGTATTCATTCTGCTAGTATAACAATTTTAGTGCTATTAGCAGTGAATGAAATTTTACATATTATAGTTGTGTATATTCAAGTAGAAATTAAAATATTATATTAGTATGAAGTATTACAGTCAAAAGTCGTTAATCCCGACTCGTCGGGACTTCGGCGATTCCGGATTATAGATCATCAGTTTAAATCTCGTAAGATGGCATGCAGAAATTCTAAAATTAAAAATATGAAACCGTAATTTATGAAATAAAGAACAATTATGATCTAAAGGGTATCAAAATTTACAAAAAAAAAAAAGCTTAATATTTATTTGTTTACTTTATTAAACATTTCTTTCAATGTAAGTTGTTTAAATTGCTTCGTTTTATGTGATAATACTTTCTCTTTAATTCTATAAACAGACATAATTTCTTGTTCAGTTACAAAGTTCCGCTGTTCAAGTCCCGTTAATTGCTGTGCCGAGAATACCGACTAACTTGTCAATCAAAATTCTTTCGTTTTCACTAACCTCTCTGTCACATTCTTCATGTCTTTATCCAATTTTGCAGCAATTCCACTTTTTGTTTGTTGGACATCGAAACATACTTTCGTTTTGTAGATCCTTTGGAAGTTCCAGCATCTGAAATTCTGTTTGACATAATCGAAAGTTCAAGTTTACTTTTATAAAATTGCTCTTACAGTCTGCAAAAAATAATAAGCGGGATCCAATTCGAAGTTTAAGGAAGAACGCAATCATTAACATTAACTGAAATAGATAATTAGATAATTTTAGCTTACACCGTCCGTTATACATTAAACGTGCAGGCGAAAACGTATTCTGCACTTGCGCACACACATATGCGTAGTCAAGGTCTAACGCGCACGCGTAAAATGCCTGTGCGCATGTGCCAACGCGGCGCATGCGCAGAAAGTTTTTAGCTTTGAGGTCCGGATTATAGATCATTCCAGATTATGGGTGTCCGAATTAACGACTTTTGACTGTATATGATTGATTGTTGCAAATATAAATATATATTTAAAAATATAAATAACAGCAGTACATTGATATTATCTGCTGCCAGGTTCTTCAGTTGATGCTAAGATATGTAGTTTCTAATTCTACTTATCTGAACATCATCTGAACTACTTCAGTTTTGAGAAAAAGAGAGAACTGTGGGTGATAAATCTAATTGTCTGTCGCCCTTCTTTTACTGCCAACCTCTTGAGAGAACTTTCAGTTTGACAGTAAAGTCATGCCTCCAAGGTACTATGCACATAAAAACATCCATGCCGTCTCTGAGATTTGAGTCTGGGTCTAGCTGGCATTCCTACCACCATGTTAACACATAATGATGCTACAGTTAAGTGATAACTTGCCAATATAAGTCTCCTTCTCTGTTGTAATCTGATTCTGAATCTTTGCCATTTCGCATGCTTGGCCATCTGTTATCAGTTTCAGTGGCGTAGCGAGGGGGGGCAAGTAGGTGTATGATCTCGCAGAGGGGCGCCAAATGGTCTTCAAACAAGATTTTCATCATATCACTGTTTTTTTTTTTTTTTTTTCTTTTCCCAGGGAAGGGGGCTGCCAAAAGGTATTTTGTCTTGGGCGCAAGTTATGCTCACTACTCCACTAATCAGTTTAATGTATTCTAATTTTTATTATAAGAACTAAACATTTCTTAAATTGCATCAGGAGCTGAGCATGACAGGTAAAGTTATCATAGTTTTGGAATAACTGAAAAGTTTGCAGTACCAAATAGAGGGAGAACCAAAGCTCTAGATCCCAGGAAAGGCTACTTTTGTGTCAACTGAAGTTCTTATTCACAGATAATACCGTAATTCCCAAAAACTTTCTTGTTTCCAAATTTAAATGCACTACCTTGCTTAAACAAATATAATTTTCAAAAGAAAAATTGGTAATGTAACAAATATATATACTTACAGGGTAATCCAATAAGAAAAATTGTGCCAGGTAATTCTTCCATGTTCTCATTTAAGATCTTTTACTGCTTGAATCTGATATACATCTAAAAAGTGAATTTCTGGAGTTTAGAAAAAAAAGTATTCTCCATGGTTTTTTGAAAGCATTAAATATTCTTGTATTCTGCTTTAATAAATATCATAAACTTCTGAGGCAGTTTAATTATTTAAGTCTCTGTGTTTGATTTAATAACTGTAATTCTTTCAGGTTGTAGTGCTTGGTACACCAGCAGAGGAAGGTGGTGGTGGCAAAAAAACTCTCATTGAAAAAGGTGCATTTAAAGATATCGATATAGCATTAATGGTTCATCCCAGCCCAGATAATCATCTTTACCCACCATTCATTGGCATTCAGAGGGTATGTTTTATTGTTTGGAGTTTTAAATTTATTATATAAAGGCCAAAATAATAATAATAATATATAAGAAGTAATTTATCAACAAATTTTCAAGCACAATTGCAGAAATTTCCACAGTCTGAGAATGAAGATGAAAAAAAATATCCTGATTATTTTAAAGATGTATTAAGTCTGTATTAAGTAAGTTTAAAGATGTATTAAAACTGTTTCTTTTTTCTTTTGTTTGCTTAATTTCTTTTATACATCGTTTTAGATTTATTATAGTATTTGAATAGAACATGTGGCAACAATAAGATAATTCTTAAGATGATATAAATTTTGTGCATTCTGAGTTAAAAAATCAATGAAATGTAACACTGAAGTGAACCTAGGGCCAGAGTGACGCTATGGTAAACACATATAGTGAATTTTAAAGAATGCATTTATTCTGTTGTGGCTTATGCGCTATTGAAGAAGTAGATTTAATTCAGTCCAATAAGTTTAAATGAAATGCAAGAAAAAATGGGTATAATTTAGTATTCCGTACAAGCAAGTCATGTGGTGCACACATCAGATTTTTTTACTTCCTTGTACGAAGTAAAAAGGAAGTATTGTAAGCGCAAAAAGTTTCAAGCATCATATTTAAACAAAAATGTCCATTTTGACCGCTATTGAATGCAATTTAACGATGTTTTTGCGGGACATCTGTACGTATGTATCGTACATAACTCAAAAATGAATAGCCTCAGAACGTTGAAATTTTGTATGTAGGATTGCTGTAACATGTAGATGTGCTCTTTGTATTTTGGTTGCAATCAGCTTCGACAAAAGTACATAAATATAAGTATATATATGTATTATATAAGTATATATATTAAATATAAGTATATACATATATATATATATGCTCTGTTACCCAGCTCAGTGATCTCAGTTTCTTTACTCTTATATGTTTGTAAATTGTTCATTTTTTGCTTTAAAAATGATTGAATTATGTTGTTCTTATCTTTTGGTTAAGGTTTTTAGGCCTTTAGTAAATCTGCATGCAATATTTGTAGAATTATCAACAATTTAAAAGTTGTTTAAGTACGGCTAAGTCTAATTATTTTTGCCAAGGCGACTATATTTGTTTACATTTCAAACAGAATAGCGGCTTTGTTCCCAATCTAGAGAAGCTAAGCTCGCAACAACAAAGATAATGCCTTCTTTTATTATTTCAAATCTGCAATTTTATTATTTCAAATTGCTTAATCCATTCTGGAATTTATTCGAGAAAATAACTGTTTGAGATTTATAAAGGCCCACCAGCGGCCGAGTGAGTAGTAGTTCGGTCCGAGGTTCGGATCCCAAGAACGGGCTGGCTGCATGGCCGTTTTCATAGTTTTCCCCATGTGTAACGTGTATACGAGCCAGTTTCCGTTAGAAAGTCCTCCACGAAGGCATTCCTCCCTCCTACTATTCTTAGGCAGATAGCCCTCGAGACTTTGCCATAACACACACACACACTAGGTTTAAGATTTACTTCATATTTTTTAATATATATATATTTTAAGTTTTTATGTATTTTTGCCTTGTCGGGAAATGAGAACCGACTTAATTGAATGAGCAATATTGAATCGTCTGTGAAAACTGTTTCTTTTTTGTTTTGTTTACTTAATTTCTTTTAAACATTGTTTTAGATTTATTATAGTATTTGAATAGAAATTGTGGCGATGATTAGATTCTTCAAATGATATAAATTTTGTGCATTCTGAGTTACTGTGAAGTTGTGAGTTTGAGATTCTGAGAAGTAGATTTAATTCAATCCAATAAGTTTAAATGAAATGCAAGAAAAAATGCATATTATTTAATATTTCATACAAGGAAGTCATGGTATACACATCAGATTTTTTAATTTAAATGAAAGAGTTAAAGAAATATGTGTAAAGGGATATGTAATGTTATCTGTAAATTGCTTTGTTCGTAATAATATACTTGCATTTCTTAACAGGTCATTATAAAATATACTGGTAAAGAAGCTCATGCTTCTGGTTATCCATGGGAAGGATTGAATGCTCTTGATGCTGCTGTTGCCTGTTATAATAATGTTGCACTTCTTCGACAGCATATCAAACCCACTTGCAAAATACATGGTAAGAAATTTAATAAAATATACATATATATCTTTTTCTCCTCCCCTTTTCTCAATAATATATCAGACCCATTTGTTTTTTTAATATGCTTAATAAATATTGTTAAATTTTTCTGAATGCTTGTTTAGATCTGTACTTTGGCAGGGGTGTATATATGAACTATGTTTCTAATTCAGATCTTCCTCAGTCGGAGTTTGATTATTTTCTCCTGCTATCCTTAGGAAATTGAGAAATGTAACTACTAGGCATTGCATAAGGCAGGAAAAGCTTTGGAACAGAATTTTATAATCTCGTAAAACTATCTTACTCTTTTTACCACCAATTCCTCCCTTTTATCTTCTATGTGATATTTTGTTTAGAGAAATAATTAACTAAAGAGATATTTCTATGTTTAGAAAAATCTTTACTATGTTGCTGCATAACAGAAAAGATTTATTTAATTATTCAATTTGAACACTATTAATTTCAAATGAAATACAGTACAAAGTCCAAAATCCAGATGTCCATTATCCAGAATGATATAAAATCTGGACCTCAAAGCCACAAACATTTTTTTGTGTGTGTGCTTTATGCATGCGCATTTGATTTTTCCATCCATAATAAAACATGTAGAGCTTTTCACTTAAAAATTCTGATTCATAATTTCACTTACCCACTAAATAAAGTACCTCGTTATGGAAAAGCAATCACGGAAGCATAAATTTATGAGATTAATAATTTGGCTCTGTAGCTGAGTATCTGCTTGACATACATCTCAAACTGAAACATTCACCTATTTTACATCCCCGTCGCGGCAGTCATTATTTATTATATTTTGCTTTCATCATCACATGTTTATCAATACATGACAGCTTCAATAATAACTCAGGCAGTGATGTCTAAACTTTTTTTTATATTAGGAATTGAATAACAAGAGTATGGCAACTTTTTATGCTAACATTACGCATGGCTATGATTATAAATTTTTAAATGCTGTAAGAAATGTTGATGAGGAAAAATTCAACAAAAATTTTTCATATGCTAAAAATAGATTTTGTTAATGAAACTCATAGGCCAAAAGATTACATTTAGTGCTATTTTAATTAAGAATAACTGATATGTTATTCACCATAAACCCAGAAGCAGCGGCAGAATATGTTGGCACCGGACGGCAGAATTTAGGGAAGACAGAATTTTTGGAATTTGGGGAAGCACCGAGTGGCTAAATTAAGGAATGAGAAGTTTTTATGATTTAAGGAAAGCACTGGGATCCAAAGTTTAGAACTTAGGAAAACGCTTTGTAGCAGAATTTAGGACCCATAGAGACTGCACCAGGCGGTATCTAGCGGCCTGCCCTAGATAAAGTCTTAAGTATATGTGGGAGTTTATTTATTCAGGACTCATTAGTTTTAAGCATGTACAAGAAGTAAACGTAGGTATAGTAAATAACTAATACAATTCAGGCTTAATTCAATACACAGTAGGAGCAAGACAAAATTTAGCGAAACAACTTGGCTTTTATCGCCAATCGTGTGATACACAGCCAGTAATGTATAATGGATGCTATTAAGCTAGGCTAAAATTTTCTTTACTAATTCTAAAGTATTTCAGTTAATGTAACAAGCTACGCTGCTCCCTAATCTTCTAATTTGATCCAGCTCATTATTTTTTGCAGACTGTTATTATTACGCCAATTTTAAAAAAACTAAGCTTGAACTTTCGATTATGTCGGAAAGAGTTTCCAATTCTAGAGCTGCCAAAGGATCTACAATCCGTCTCAAAATTATGCGAGGAGTATGGCATTAGAAAGTCAACTGTATATGACATAAGAAACATGAACTTTTTGAATTTTTTGTGGAAGCAACTTAAACAACTTACATTGAAAGAAATGTTTAAAAATGTAAACAAATAAATATTAAGCTGTTTTGTAAATTTTGATACCCTTTAGATTAATTGTTCTTTTTTCATAAATTATGATTTCATATTTTTAATTGTATAAGTTATGCATGCCATCTTACCAGACTTAAATTGATGATCTAATATCTGGAAAAATAAGGAATTGCCAAAGTCGCAACGAGTCCGGATTTTGGACTTTGTGCTGTACTTAATGCATTTTGAGAGATGAACAGTATAATTCCTGTTTTTTAAAAGAATTTCGTATGTCCCACAACATAATACTTTGATATATTTATTTAGGGAAAAGCTTATTAGATAACACAGCTGATTAAAAATTCAATTTTTTTTTGTAATTTAATACATATTGAATATCAAAAAATATGATTAGTTTAAGACATATTAACTTTCTTAAGGTTTTGGTTAAGAAATACTTTCCTTATATTTATTAGCATTTGAGAGAAATGACGTAAAAGAATTAACAAAGAAAAGTCCAATTGCCAAGGATATAAGTATCTTATCATATGAAAAACTGGTTAAAAGAAGGCTGCTAATAATCTGTCCTGATATTTGCCTTTTATAATAAGATGTTTGAAAAAGATGGCCACATGCTTTTATACCTTAAATATATACAATAATATGAGAATGTTAATTTCTGCCTATAATATAAAAATCAAACTGAATAATGAAGATTAAAATCACGTGTTTGGAAGTGTTTGTTATTAGCGGGGGGGGGAGCGTTAACCTAGGAGGGCTATTAGTCTCAAAACAGCAGTGTCGAATCACTGAAATCGTTGAATGACTGTGGCCACCAAATATTATCACCCTAAATTACGTTTAAAGAAATTAAATACTAAAGAATCTGCAAGAATTATGCAAGTCTCTCACATTGTGAAACAAGAACGGTTCCTAGAGCCACCCAATTTTGAATAACGTAGTCCTCCATCCGAGTATGGGCACCTGGAAGCCCGAATTTTTATTTGTTTTATTATCTATTTCATATTTTGTAAAACTTTAATGAATTTTTCATTAGCAAACTCGACGATTTGAAAGTGAGCAGTAGCAACATTGTATGGAATAAAGCATTTTTATCTCCAGCATACGAGAATGTCTATCGGAAATTCTAAAGGTTTGTTGCTCTTAATAGTTTTAGCCCCCAAATGCTCTCAAAATGTATATGTGTGTGTAAATGAAAAAAATTACCCTTTGGACATAATATATAATATCTGAAAGCTTTTATTCCCCCCTTAAATTTTGCTGAAGTTTTCTTGAATGGCCTACCAACTTCGTAAGTTAGGCTTCCTGTTTTGCCTTTTCTTTTTCTCACCTCTTTTGTGATCTGCTTCCTTTATTTTTCATGCAGGATTCATCTCTTAATGATTAAAACTCACCTGCAGATGAATCCAACATGAAGGACAAAGACAGGAAAGCAGAAATGATGAGGGGAATGAAGAAAGGGTGAAACCGTATTTACATTTCATTTAACAAAGTGAATAGGTCATCCTTAAAAAGTTCTCACAGAATTATATAAATTAAAATTGTTGAGTTTATATATTGAAAACTTGGGCATTTCAGGGCAACAGAGTTAATTTAATTTTTTGAACAATCAAAGCATTTTCTTGTATTTTTCTATTTTAGAGATTATTAAGAACTTATTTGTCTTTAATTCTGATATTCTTCTTAGGATATGCAAGACAAAATTTAATTTTGTAATAGGTCTTAAAAATCTTTCTTTTAACATGGTTATTGACCGTAGCTTTAATACTCTCTTCTTTTATGTTACTTCTGGCTTACATTTTGGCTCCTCTGTATAGCAAAATATGTTGATCATTTGTCAGAAATTGTTGAAATGTACATTTTGTTATTTTTTGTTATCCATCAATGGCATGTTTTTTTTTTTTTTTTTTTTTTTTTTTTTTTTTTTTTTTTTTTGTGTGTTGTCTAATTTCCTATACAAAAATAATGTAAAAAATCAGTTACTTGTTTATTAATATGTAACTATGAGCTCATTGCCAAAAATATCATGACTGCAATTTCTGCAAATATTGAGTAATTTTAGAAGTTTTTTTTTTAATTCTTCCAGAGAACAAGATTTTTTTGTACTTGTTAAATGTTCTCTCTCCTCTGTTCCCATTTTTATAATTTCAATATCAACTTTAATCTAATTAGAGAAAGATTTATATTCTCAAACCATTATGTTTTATGGTAACGTTTTGACACAAAAGATTTAAGTGAATGTAAAATAACATCTCTTTTGGCACATATATTGGTGCATATATTTTTTATTCTTGTTTATCTGGTACAAAATATGGTATTTTCTTGTTTTGAATCCAGCACTCCAGCAAGTCACCGATTATTTGCGACTACTTTTTCACCTACCTAACATATGAACAGTGGGCATTTTAAGAATGTGGCTGTATGTTGAAAATTATATAAAACAGCAATGAATTAAAAAAAATTTAAATGCAAGAAATACCCATAATAAAACAGGAAAAATTATATAAAATATACATCCATAATGAAATGCTCAAAATTTCATAAAGAAGTAACAAATTAGCTAAATTAAAAATGCAACAAACATCTACAATAAGTTACTTAACTTTCTGTTTTCTTAGTCAGTGTGTATAGTGGCCCGTTTTAAATTAGGAAAGAAATCAGATAATTGCAGAATTTTCAACATTGCAAAGCAAACTGGCACTGCTCTATATGTGCATACCCAACTGTTTCAACTTACTCTTTGTTGGGTAATCTTCAATAGTACATTTTGATACAATTCGATTGTTTGCTTCATGGAAATTGCAGAATGGCACCTGTTAAGGTGCATAATAATGTGTGTAATGGCACTGTGTGTGCACAATTATTAGTGGACTGCTAGATAAAGTACATGCTCATTATATATTTGGGGATATATCACTTTGGTCAGTGATTCTTCTCACTGCCAGGAAAACAATGCAAAAGTACCCTAAATTAAAAAAGTTTGAAAACTCCTGATTTAGTGCAAATTCTTGTCTGCATTGCACCATTTCTTTTGATAAGCTTATCCCAGTGAAAAGTCCTCAAGATAATTTTTATTCATTTTGTATTAATTTTTTCTGCATTTAACATCATGCATTTATTAGATTTGCTATGAAATGAAGCAGAAGCAATTCATTACTTCCAGGCATGTTTTTGTCAAAAGAATCATGAGTGTTGCAATTCTTACACATTGAAACTATGCATTGTGAAAAATATATGAATCGAATGTAATATCAGCAACAGCCAATGAACTGGTTCTAGAGAAGTCACTTGCCTTCTTATTTAGCAGAGTTCGTATGGAGGTAAGGACGAGCTTGGGATTTGAGAAGAATAGTAATCTGATGAGAAGTGCCAAACGATGCTTCTGGGAATCAGAAAATGTGTTTCATCAATCTGCTAACATCAAAAATATATTTATCACCAGCAGGCATCGACAGGTTGTTGCTAGTGTATGCAGCAGGTATTGGTAAATAATATATATGCAAAAACTTTTTCCCTTGTTTATTCACTTGGGAAATATTATAAATGGACTCAAATTCTTGTTCAGTGATTAGTGCTATGCAAGATTAATGGAAAATAATATATTGCATGTGCAGGAATTTCGCATGAATGTGCAGAATGGCTGAATATTGTTTATCTGTTTCCGAGTTATCTCATATTTGGCACAGGGAGCAAAATTGTTATTTTGTATTCCAGTTACAAGTATATTCATGTGAATTTATTTACTGATAAAAGTAATCTCTAATATCTGTGTTTAAATTGTAAAACAGTTAAAAAATAAAGCATAAAATTCCAGATAGGATCTTGGAGCATATGAACAGATGCACCATATCAGTTTGGCAGCATATATTTAAAATATGTGTATGATAAAAATGAATAAAAAATTGGATATAAGCCCATAAAGACAAGAGCAAAAATGAAAAAGTGGATAAGGAAGCAAGAAAGTAACTCGGACAAGATAGATTTTAAAGTGCCACTCTGTGAAGAAATGATCAAACATAGACAGTTTCAGCTTAACCCGAAATCAGAAAGATCAGACTTCAAATTTTATATTATTTTATAATGTGCATTTGCTTACCTATTTTTCTTTAAATGTTGTATTTGTGCTTACTTTGTTTTTCTCAACATCTGGGCTAAGACAAGAACTGTAATGTGTAACACAGTGTGAAGTATTATGCTGTACTTAGTTATTTATAACTAAAAATGAATTTATATTTTAAGCTACATGTTTAGAAAAACTTTCATTCTATGGAAATGTAATGAATATTAAATATTATTATTTACAAAACTGGAAAGATGATTAATCTTAATTGAGATTTTCTACAGATATTTATAACTCTAAATATATTTTGCAGGTGTCATTACAAAAGGTGGAGAAGCTCCCAACATCATTCCTGGTCACACTGAAGTACAATTTTATTATAGGGCCCATTCAAGTAAAGAAATGGAAAATCTGAAAAAAAGACTCGAAGCTTGTTTTAAAAGTGCAGCACTAGCCACTGGGTGTGAAATTTCTATTACTTATGATGATTCTAATGCGTATGAGAGTCTCATAACAAATAGAGTTCTTGCTGAGTTATATAAAAAATATGCTACAGCTTTAGGTAAGTGACATTTCAAATTTTATGTTGGTATTTAAATATAATTTCTTGACTTTAATATCGGTACTTGGTTATTGATAATTTAATATGCTGATTAAATTATACTCTTCAGAATTTTACAATTTTCGTCAATAATACATTATTGTGTGTAATTTGCAGTTCCTGATGAAATCTATGTTATCAGTTATTTGATTTCTAACTATTTGATTTTCTAATTTTAGTGCTACACTTCTAAAATTCTGATTTCTAGGAAACATATTTTTTAACATGCCACAATTGCAATGGGTTTTTACATACTTTTAGGAAAATTTTGATAAAGAATTTTAAAAAAATGCTTTTGAATAAAAATTTCTGGCAACAGCTTATTATTTGAAATGAGAAATATCATCTGCTACTCTTAAATTTATTTTTCTTTTAAAATGTCTGATGTAAACAAGTTGTGGTTTGAAGAATATGTTTTATGCTTTCTGAGAAGAAATATTCCTGTCTCATAGTTAAAAAACACTGCAAAATGCATAGCATTAAATTTTCAAAGTGCGAAATAAACAACATTATTAATTGGAAAGGAAATAACTGTCAGTCATTACTTCTACAAATAAAGAAGACTCCAAATGAATACCCAAAAAAGGTATACTTTGTTTCTAATGTTACATCGTTGGTAGCAAGAGAAAATTCACCAATGCAGAAATCAGTTGCAAAGTCATTAACCGCTTAATGGCTGAATTTATATTAAAAATTATGCCAAAAATCCCTGAATTTTTTTCACTAGATGTAGCTTTGTAAGGTGCAAAAAGAAACGATTTTTTCGAGGGAAAACGCAAGCTATTTATTATGGTTCGTGACATTATCCGAATTAACTGAGGCTTCATTGAAGCAGCCAAAAAAGAAACACAATCTAGCCAAAAGTAATACAAATCTGTTGTCAAGGTAATAATCTGTACATATAATAAAAGAAAGAATATGCTAATATACCCAGGACTACGAAATTTGGTATATAGGTGCATATAGACAAGAGCCAGTGCACCTTGAAGCAATTTTTTTTTTTTTTTTTTTTCAAAATTTGAATCGGATTTTTTTTTTATCACATCATTTTGAACAGTTTCATTCTTTTAGAAATGGGGTTTTGGCAACAGTTTTTCATTCAGTTGTATACTGGACTGCTGACTGGCTTATTCACAAAGCCTACAGACCGTTTCTTCTGCTGTTTGCTCCGATTGGTTAAAAGAGGTAGGGTTACAGAATTTGGTGCTTGGCGACTTTTGGTTCATCGCCTTTACAATTTGTATGTGAGCGTCGTGTACCAAAAAGTGAGCATAGCCCACCGGAGAAGCCGCAGTCCAGTGGTAACGAGCGCGAGAATAATTCTCAGACTTCTAAGTCACCGGTTCTATTCCCCACTCGTAACTTTCATAAATTCTGCTTTATACGGATTTATTTTTATTTTAACTTTATTGAATGAATTTGTCATTATTTGTCTTTTCGCCTTCGGGAACGGTGTTAAAAATTAAACGCCTTTATTTTCTCTATTTTTGTTAATGTTCATTTTTCTTATTTTTATTTAATGGTTTGTACTCTTTGTAGTAGGTACCAGTAACCAAGATTACGATCCAAGATCCTGAAAAGCGTTTCAATAGATATAGCGCATAATGGAATAAAATATAATTTTAGTTATACTTACTCGTAAAAAGAATAGGTATCAGACACCCTTAAATGTTTACTGAATGTTTTCATTAGGTTAATTTTTTAATATTCCTTTATTTGTATAAATTAATGCGCTATTAAAATTTACACAATAGACTCTTCCTAAGTGAAATAACGAAAAAGTGCATATGCTGTCTCGATATAAACACCTTTTCTTGTAAAACAATTACGTACTTTTAAAAGTTAAAATTCTAACACAAATAAACTATTAATAAGTAGATTAGTATTAATCAGTAGATTATTTAAGATTTAATCCACACAATTCCTCTAAGCTTTCATTCATAAACTAAAAAAATATTGAATGAAATAAACGCTGTTTCCGTTTGTTTGCTGTTAATTACCACACTTACAGGGTGATAACTCGCCATTCCAAATATGACCGCCAAGCAGATGTTTCCTCCAATGAGAGCAGTCGTAGCGAAATTGTCTGTAGGCTTTGTGAATATGCTGCTGACTGTTGAAAATCAGTACTGTTGCCACTTGGAAAAAGAGGGCGATAATTGTGTAGTTTCTAAATTTAATGTTTCTCTTGGGTACTGAACGTTTGCTGAGAGAAGGCAACGGGATGTTGGTTAATTTATTTATTAGGATAATTAATATTTGTAAGGGATATTGCTTATTTCAATGTAATTTTGTTATATGTAATACTTTAAATTTTTTTTTTTTTTTTTTTTTTTGTTCTGCGCAGTTTTTTAATTTAACTTTTGGTGTTTCCTTCAGGCATTTTTTTAAACATGATGTGACACATAGCGGCACATTATGGTGTGCAACAGCGTTCTGATAATCAAACTGAATTTACAATTTACATTTATAGTGCAGCCACGTCGCCGACTGCAGCTAAGAGTCATGGAGAAACTAATCACAAAAGCCACTTCATTGAGAAAGTCATGGAGAAACTAATCACAAATTCCCACAGCTAAGAAAACACGTGCATGGCAGAGTATTGATGAACCAAACACAAAAGCCGCTTCCCACAGCTAAGAAAACATGTATAATAGAGTGTTGATTGCCATGCAACTTGTTAGTACAGTCAAAAGTCTTTAATCTGAACTCGTCAGGACTTCAACGATTCCGGATTATCGGTTTTTCCGGATTATAGATCATCAGTTTAAATCTAGTAAGACGGCATGCAGAAATTTTAAAATTAAAAATATAAAACTGTAATTTATGAAATAAAGAGTAATTATGATCTAAAGGGTATCAAAATTTACAAAAAAAAAAGCTTAATACAGTCAAAAGTCGTTAATCCGGACTCGTCGGGACTTCGGTGATTCTGGATTATCTATTTTTCTGGATTATAGATCATCAGTTTAAATCTGGTGAGATGGCATGCAGAAATTTTAAAATTAAAAATATGAAACCGTAATTTATGAAATAAAGAACAATTATGATCTAAAGAATATCAAAATTTACAAAAAAAAAAAAAAAAGCTTAATATTTATTTGTTTACTTTATTAAACATTTCTTTCAATGTAAGTTGTTTAAGTTGCTTCCTTTTATGTGATAATACTTTCTCTTTAATTCTATAAACAGACATAATTTCTTGTTCAGTTACAAAGTTCCGCTGTTCACGTCCCGTTAATTGCTGTGCCGAGAATACCGACTAACTTGTCAATCGAAATTTTTTCGTTTTCACTAACCTCTCTGTCACATTCTTCATGTCTTTATCCATTTTTTGCAGCAATTCCACTTTTTGTTTGTTGAACATCGAAACATACTTTCGTTTTGTAGATCCTTTGGAAGTTCCAGCATAGGAAATTTTATTTGACATAATCGAAAGTTCAAGTTTACTTTTATAAAATTGCTCTTACAGTCTGCAAAAAATAATAAGCGGGATCCAATTCAAAGATTAAGGAATAACGCAATCATTAACATTAACTGAAATAGATAATTAGATAATTTTAGCTTACACCGTTCGTTATACATTAAACGCGCAGACGAAAACGTATTCTGCACTTGCGCACACGCATGTGCGCAGTAGTCAAGATCTTACGCGCACGCGTAAAACGCTTGTGCGCATGTCCCAATGCGGTGCATGCGCAGAAAGTTTTTAGCTTTGAGATCTGGATTATAGATCATTCCGGATTATGGGTGTCCGAATTAACGACTTTTGACTGTATTTATTTGTTTACTTTATTAAACATTTCTTTCAACGTGCACATGCGTAAAGCATACATTATGCATAGTCGAAATTAGAAAATTGCAACTAGAAAACTATTTGATGTGTATTCGTGATATTTATAATGATGAAGAATTTGATTTAAGTCATATCAAAGACAGAGTACATCGAGATGAAATACTACATTTAGTAAGGAATTATAAGCTGAATAAAATAAAAACTTCTGCCCTGAAAATAAGGATAGTTCTGACAGATCAACTTCCAGTTCATTGCGCGCCGCGACTGTAGTTAACTTGTTTGTACAAAAATTGAAATGGCATCTATTCCCGAAATATCTCAAGCGTGGTCATTAAGGTGTGAAATACATCTGTAATGACAATAAATAAAATAATAAATCAAGATTACAACTTAAAAAGCTAAAAAACAATGGTCACTAGCTTTTGTCAAGGCATATGACACAACACAGAACAATATGTGGAACCAACCCTGCATGAAAACTATTCAGCAGGAGGTAAATTGAAATACATGGTGACTTTTGATGAAGGATGTTAAAATTGATGTTAAAATTACCTCAACATACTATTGAGAGAAAGTTTTAAGTTCGATATTTACAAAAGGAATTTCATTTCTTATCCCAATCACTTTCAAAGAGTGAAACTTCATCAAGACAAAGCCACAAGTCACACTTCAAAAAGTTCCACCACTGCATTCGCAAAAAATGAAGGCTGTTACAAGTATTGCATATATATATATTAAACATATTCCTGTGAAGTCCCCTGATATTTCACCTGGGGACTGCTGTGCCTTTGGTCTCTTGTAAAGATATCTTTTTAAGTGCATCTGATGGACTCTGGAAAGTATTGAAGAAGAATGGTAATCAATATCCCCAGGAAATTTTATGAAAAGCCCCTCTGTCATAGAAATCACTATGCGGACTTAAAGTCTAGGAAAAATGTTATCAGATCAAACATTTAAAAAAGTACTCTTTACATTTTAAATATTATTAAGCAGCCCTTAAAATCATTCTAAAGATATATAAGCACCCTCTTTCATATCACTGTACAAAAGAAAATATTTTATAAACAAAAATTGACATCCCAAATGGAAGCATTTCTTAGGTCTAGTTCATAAAGTTTTATACAACATTTATTACCTTTTTATAATAGATTAAGTTTGATTAAAAAGTATCATATTTACTCACATATTTTGCCCCTTTTGTTACTAATCTTACTGCTTGAAAATTTGGGGGGAGCAAGTATGCAGTATGCTTTCTTTCCTTTTTAGAAATTGGCTTGTTTCTGCATTACACACGGGGAAAACTATAAAAGTACCCATGCAGCCAGCCTATTTGCCTGGAATTGAACCCAGGTTGAACTACCAGTGTTCAATAACTTAAAACTCAGCCGCTTTTGGGCACATGTACTGTTTCTGAAGATGTTTAAATGCTAAACGTAGCATAATATTATATCAACACTAATATTATATTATGTATTTCAAAGGCATCATCAATTTCAATAAATTCTTTTTACTCACATGAAATACTATACTAGTTGTACATATACTGTTACCTTAAATCAGATGCTGAAAAAGTCTAGAGGAGAAATATGTGATTAAATACGGTAATCATGACTACCATTCAAAGAAGATCAATAATATTTCCTATTAGCCACTATTATCAGGGTAAGTGTTAAAGAATTCAGTAATATGTTTTAAAAATAGAAGTAATATGTTTTTAAATATACATTTAAGAATCTTTAAAATTTATGCAATTTTATGTAAATACTTTTTTTATTTAATTTTTGTGCATTAAAAATTAGATTCCAAGTTCCTTTTCGTTTTTCCATTGGTTCCTAGAATATTTTGGTCAAAATTCATAATGTTGTACATGTATGTTGTTTATGTGATTGATTTTACTCCTTACTCTATATATTTTGAACTCTACTGTATTTTTTTAATCTAAAGCCTGAGAGTTATAATCACTTTCCTTATATTAAATCTAATATATTCATTTAATTATTATTTAGAATTTATTAATTTTGAAGTATTTTACTATGTGAAAAATATTTGTAAATTTAGTTCCTTCTTTCTCTATTTTTGCTTTCATAACTGTCTTTGATAAATAATTTTTACAGAAAGTAAAAATAACTAAGTACAAACATCCATCCCACACTAAAAATAAAATGTAATTGAAGTAACACAATTTGTATTAAGCAATGCCCCATAGTGATAATAAAATCCTAGGGATGGACAACTTGTTAACACAAAACAAACTATCCTAATGTTCTCATCTCCAGAGCTATCGAAAGCCATTAAGGCAGGATACTTGAATTGTCCCATCAGACTTTACATTCCGAACCCACTGTGCTGTTTCAACAAGGTTGCCACACTACCTGGAAAACCGGAAAAAGTCAGGGAATTCGGAAATTGACCAAAAAATTCAGGGAAAAGTCAGGGAATTTAAGTGTTTTAGTCAAAATCTGGAAAAATCAGGGAATTTCATACAACGATCCCGCCAAAAACAGCGAGTTTTGCGCCGACGTCGGAAAAGATCACTTTTTGGCGAATTGTGTATCATGTGAGTGTGATTCGGGCAGCTGTCATAGAGCCAATTTTCGCAGCTCCAATCTGATTTGTCTTTTAGAAAGGCAAAACAAGTTTCCCGCAACTTTTGGTTTCCAGTAACCTCGAGAATCGCATGTGCAGTGCATGAACTAAAGAAAATACCTGTTCTCGTATAAAACAAAATGGGTTTAATCCTAGTATACGGTACCATGAAGGTTAGAATAAAAAAATATGTATTGTAAAGAAGGAAAACCTCTCTGCAACAGACGTGGCTCCGTTCCATCATAGAGGGAAACAGCTGTGCATGCGCGATATATCTGTCGCCAAAGCTCGAAACCAATGTCGAAGTTCGAAGGTCACGTTATCAAGAGTTCATAAAATGAACATCGTTTAAAATTTCTTTAAACTCTAAAGGAAAAGAAAATATTTTTTGGTGCAAGTAAATTAATTCATGGATTAGTTATTTTGAGGGGGGAACTACGAAAATCCGGTTTTAAAATTATTGCGAAAAATTCAAGAAAAAACATTCTTTGATAAAACGTTTCTTCTTGGATTTTTCTCAATAATCTAGAAACGGATTTTCGAAGTTTTCTTTTTTGTCAAAGAACGTTTCTTCTTTAACACGTGTTTCTCAATTTCCTGTACACATCGTGGAGAGGGAAATTCTGGCCGCCAGGTTCCATCGCCAAATCCCTTTTCAAATTTTCCCTCCGCTTTCTCGTGGCATAATAGCATTTACATGTATACAACCTTTTCTTCTGTACATAGACGTTCTGTGGTTAAAATAATCTCCATGTATGGTACAGCGGGATTTGGCGACATGGTGATGAGTAGTGAACGGGTCATTTTGTTCTTGGCGACAATTTTCAAAATCATGCAAAGGCCGTACCGTATACTAGGATTTTACCGCAAATTTTTTTTTTTTTTTTTTTTTTTGTTTCTTTTCTTTTTAATAAATACCTTGTCATTTTGCAGTAAAATAAAAAAATAGTAATCAGTCATCTAGGCTAACTATATTCGCTAAAATATCGTTGATTATTCTAATTCAGTTTTTAAGTACCGTAATTTTGCATGTATAGTCCGCATCATCGTATAGTCTGCAGACATGATTTTATATTTAAAAAAATTTAAAAATTGTCAGATAGTCCGTGGACTATACGTCCGAAAAATACGTTTTTTAATACAGCAATATTCCCATGCTTTTTAAACAAATCCTTTTGTTTTCGCCAATTTCTCACCACTTTCTCGTCCACTTCAAAATAACAGGGTAAAATCCTAGTATACGGTGCAGCCTTGGCGCGACTTTGAAAATTATCGCAAACACTAAAAATGATCCAAAGAACGTCTATATATATACTATACACGCATAGTATATGTACTATATACATAGTATATACTATGTTTAACTGTATATTTTCTTTGAATGACCCCTTAACTACTCATCGTATATGTCCCGTTTTCACTGCTCATCATAAAGTCGCCAAAAGTAGTCAAATCCCGTGTGCACTGGATACTAGGATTAAACCAATAAGGGCCCGCTTCTCTATTTCCATCTTTTTCAGTTTTCTCAACTACCTCTCAGCAGTAAATCTCCGGCGATGTTTCATCAACGTTATCGAAGATGAAAAACAAAATACTGTGCAACGTGCTATCCTCATGATAAGTGGTAATGAAATGTGACCTTCAACGCCACTCACTCGGTGTTGCCAAACCATGCTATAAGTAAACGAATCACGCTTTTTTTTCCGTACTCCAGGTACTTGCTACTATGGCTCCTAAAAACCGAGTTGATGCATCAACTACTTTTCCCCTTCCCGGCAGTTGCGCTAAAGCAGTGCGAAGGATACTTGGAATCTCGCGCTTTTTTTATATTTGATCATCGGCAGTTCATGACAGTGTGTTTTTTAAATTTCAACAATTTTAACCGTGAACAACCAGCGTATTATCCACACTGGTGGATAGTCCGCAGCTTCAAAAATTCTCATTTTAAACACAGATAGTCCGCGGACTATACGCGCAAAATTAAGGTAATTATCTTTATTTTTATGTTATTCATATCATTTAATGTTGCTTCTTCCCTCTAAATTTATTTATCATTAGTAAATAATATTTCCAAATTTCAGGAAATTTTCTCTGGCATAATCCTGAAATTAATTCTAGCAGTATGATGACATCACAAAATTTAATGCACATATTTTTTCCTTATGTATGCTCCGAAATAAATATAAAAATACCTTAATTTAGTAAAAAAATATCATTAAATAGATTTCTTTCTTTCATTTAGCTGCAGAATGTCTGCAAAAAAAGCCTTATTCCAGATTGGGCAGATTCTAATCTCAATCTTCAGTGGAGAAAACAACTCCTATTATAATTATATTTGTGTTTTCAAGTGTTAAGGTGCCTTTTAAGAAGACACCTCAAACAAATTAAATTTACCTGAAATCTAACCTAACTTTTAGCATTGCGTTGTGATTTATAAGAACCGGATTAGCCTCGTGTTGAACTGGTGATGATCATGAGTATTAATTAAATAAGACGTACAATTGTTATCCAATGTATATATCTTAAATTTTATTAAGTTTCTTAAGTGGAAAAGTAAACAAAATTATCAAACAAAGTGTACCAAGAATAATTAAGAATAAATGTCCTCTGGGATTTATTGAATAATTAAGTGAATTTGCTACACAGTACAAGTAATACAATAATTAATTTATCTCTTAGCACAGCCAATGTACATTACGCGAACAGACTGGAATTTTCTCGAAACATACCTGGAAAACCTGGAAAAATCACGGAATTTCATTCTCCTGTTTGAGTGGCAACCCTGTTTCAAGTATCAACGGTTTGGTCACGCAAAGGCCGCATGCCGTGGGGTCGCAGTTCTGTGACTGGTCATGAATGTCAAGACTGTATAGCCGATTCAAAATGTGTAAACTATCATGCTGACCATCCGTCATACTCACAAAACTGCCCTAAATGGAAAGAAGAGAAAGAAATACAGCATATTAAGATTACTAAGAAAATCTTCTATCCTGAGGCTAAGAAACTGTGTAGCACAGGTCAAGGTCAACCAAGACCAAACATTTCTTATGCTGAAGCCACCAAATCTGATCAATCAATAAGCACCCAAATTTCTCATTGTTTACAGAAAGAAACTCTTGAAACAAAAACAAATGGCAGTGAAAAATTTTTAAATTCTTTTCCTCCCAAACAGACAACAGAAAGTTCGGAGATAAAATGGGAAAAAAAAAAAAAAAAAAAAAACAGACATTTCAAAAAAAGAAAATTTAAAAGCTCCAGAAGCTCTGTTGAAGGAATTTTTTCTGACTTGATAGAATCCGAGATGGAAATAGAGGGAGGCATGGATCTTCCAAAACACGCCTTGTCTTGCAAAACAAAGAAACGTCATCAAAGTAATAAATGTTCTTAATGGCCACTTCATACTGTGGAATTGCCAGGGCTTCCACCAGGGTCTTGGCGTTATTAAACAGCTCTTAATGCATATCAACCTGTTTGTTTAGCGCTACAAGAACCTTTTCTCTTAGTTTTGCAAAAAAAGCTTTGTGGGGTTTCTTTGACAACCCTGCAAAGCTTCATAGATACTCAATGATAAGACAAGATTAACATGTCCAATAAATGTGCAAGTGGTGGTGCTGGTCTGCTTACCTCAATTAACTGTCCTCCAAGTACTCTCCCCATGGATGCATCTCTCCAAGCAATTGCTGGACAGTTGAGCATTCAGACATTGATTACCGTTTGTAGTATCTGTCTGCCTCCAAGTGAGAGCATTGCTGAGGGAGTTCTAGAGAATTTAATTGCCCAGCTACCAAAACCGTTTATTTTGGTTGGTGATTTCAATGGACGCAGTCCCCTGTGGGGTAGTAAAGACACCAAACCACGAGGAAAGCAAATGAACAGCTACTACATAGCCTTTGTCTTTGTATTGTAATGTATTTTGCAGTAATTGACAAAACAGATAATCTTCTTAATAAAACATAAATTTTATTTTTAGTTTACGGAGATAGATAATTTGTATACAAATCTTAAGTGACAAAATTTTCATACATCTACTAGCTGGTCAAACTTCAGAATCATAAATTTTAAACAATTTCTTCTGTCGCTGAGCAACGGTTACATCATACAAATATGGCGTTGCTACTTCAATAATTAATATAGTTATTTGTTAAATAACAAGATATTACAGTATCCTCAACAATACAGAAAACACATACTTTCATCAACCAACAAGGACTTTCCACTCAATTGACCTTACTTTTTTGAGTTTCCCCACAACTCCTACCATTCTTCTACTGTAATGTTGAGAAATATCCATTCAATAGCGATCATTTCCCTGTTATCATAAACTTCATAGGACAAAGACTTTATCTCTCGAACACCACGGTTTTTGTTAGATAAAGCTGACGGGGATTCTTTCTCACATCATGCCTGTTTCACTGAAGGGATATTGGTCATGCTGTGAAGACTCTTACAAGTAAAATCTTACAAGCAGCTGATATCTCTATCCCAAAAATGTCTGTGAATTTCCCAAAATACCTAAGGCCTTGGTGGAATTGAGAGTGCAAAGATGCCATCAGAAAGTAAAGGAAAGCCTGGAGCATTTTTTTGGCTATATCCCACTGAATCAAATTCCATAATGTTCAAAAGAGCTTAAAAAGTATGTCAGGTGCATTGGAAGAGTCAGAGGAATTCGTGGATCTTGTGTGTGTCTTCGATAAACTCCTCTATTTCATGTAAGGTGTGGGAAAGAGTTCAGAAAGTTTCTGGCATTTACAAAGATCACACACTCTCCATCTTAAAGTTAAATGGTACCACAATTACCAGTAGGGAAAGAATCACCAACACCATTGGACAGGCGTTTCCAGCTCCTTCAAATAGCAGTAACTCTCATCCTTTCTCTTTTCTGCAAAGATGCTCGTTGAAAAATATTTGCTTGATTTTAACTCTTCTACTTCTGAAATTTATAATCAAGATGTAACTATGCTAGAGATGAAAAGAGCTCTGTCACAGACAAGAAGATCATATCCTGGTCCAGACGGCATTATACAATGTTAAAACATCTCTCCTGTAAGCCATTAGCAGCCATCCTCTTCCTTTTCAACAGAAAATGGATTTAGCAAGTATTCCCCAATGCATGGAGGGCAGCTTTTATTATCCTAATCATCAAACCAGAAAAAGATCCTACAAATCCATCAAGTTACTGCCCCATTGCTTTAACTAGCTGTCTTGGCAAATTGCTTGAAAAGATTGTCAACACTTGCCCGGTCCACTATTTCGAGACAAATAACTGTATATCCCCTTATCAAAGTGGAATATTCTACTTTTAGAAACGGGCATCTGTAAAGCGTTCATTAAAAGGAATCACTTCATGTGTGTATTTTTTAATATAGAGAAAGCTTATGACGCCATATGGAGGTATGGCATCCTTCGTGACTTGTACAATAAAGGCTTATGAGGAAACCTGCTGATTTTTATTAAACACTTCTTACAGGATCAGAACTTTCATGTGAAAATTGGCTGTATACTTTCTGAGGAATTTCATCAAGAAGAGGGAGTTTTGCAAGGCAGTGTACTAAGTGTCACTCTATTTTGCATAAAAATTGTCTCAATCTTAAAACAGCTGCCTTCTACAGTTCATGGTATGCTTTATGTTGATGACCTGCAAGTTAGTTGTCAGGGAGCAGACATGAAATATGTCAAAAGGGAATTACAAACTTCCCTAAACAGAATAGTTAAATGGTCACAAGGCAGTGGTTTAGATTTTCTTTCCAGAGAATATTGTGTGCATGCATTTTTGTTGTAGCAAGATTCCTCATCCTGATCCCGAACTTTATTTACAAGATGTACTGATTCTGGTAGAAAAGGAGACAAAATTCCTAGGAATGCTGTTCAAGCATAAGTTAACTTCATAGCACCTCCCTAAGAAGGAAATGCTTTAAAGCTATGAATATACTGTTGTCAAATACCTCATGGGAAGCCAATCAAAGCTCAGTGCTGCTTATATATGGATCCCTTAAGTTCAAAACTTGACTAGGGTCAGCAAGGCCTTCCTTGCTTTCAAACTTGATCCGGTACACCACCAAGCAATTTGAATCTGCACTGGTGCCTTTAGAACTTCTGCAGTGGAAAGCCTGTATGTGAAAAGCAACGGGACTTCTCTGTGTTTAAGATGCAAGCATCTTTGTCTCTGCTATTTTAAAATCATGTCACAGATCCAGAATTCTAACCGTTTACATTTACTCAATGATTCATGTTCTCGTTTATATCAGGCATGCTCATCATGTATCCCATCATTTGGTTTAAGAATTAGCACCTTACTAAAACAGTATAATATGACTAATATAAAAAGTAGTAAAAAGGAATTAAAAGGGGAATCCTTTCGAGATGCCACCATGGGAGGACTGGAAAATTCAGTCTCTAATGTACCTTACAACACTAGGGATAAACCTAGCACAAGTAATGTCATTTACAGGCAGATCTTTGCAAAACATAGACATAAATACAGAAATTATATCCCTCTCTGTATATGTGGATCAAAATGCCGAGATCACGCTGGTGCAGCCTTTGTAGTAGAAAAAAAAAAACTATTCTATTTTCGATTACACTTGGCTTGCTCCGTTTTTACCTCTGAACTTACAGTTTATCAGGCTCTAACATTTTTGCCAAAACAACGTTACAGGAATGTAATTATCTATACAGATTCCTTGAGTGTCTTGACATCATTCAAAGAACCTAAATATAATTCACATCTCAGTATTACCAGAATTCTGAAACTTAAACAGATTCTAAAATATTGGGGATATCAGATTCTTTATTCCTGGAGCCCTGGCCATGTTGGCATAAAAGGGAATGAACTAGCAGACATTACAGTTAAAACTGCTACTACAATATCTAATTCCCAGATTCCACTCACAGATATCTGTATGATGATCAAACATAAAATATTTAGAGGCATTGAGATGACCAAACAAATAAGCTCAGAAATGTTAAATTGCTGAATTGAATTGAATGCTGGCCATCATAGGCAAATAGAAGGAAACAAGTTATCTTGACCCGGTTGGAGAATAAGTCATTGTTGATTCACTAACGAATATTTGCTGAAAGGCAAGAACCCTTGTTGTACAAACTGTAATGAAGATCTGTCAGTCTGCCATATTTTATTAGAATGTTTTATTAGTTTTAATTATCTTTTCCAAAAACATTTTAAATGTTTAAAATTAGAGTTCAACAACAATAGGGAAAAAGCCATTATCTCAAGTTGTTCCAGTTTTTAAAGGATACTGACTTTTATAATCAACTATAATTTGTTTTTAGTCTGTTTTTACCTCACCTCAAATGTATAGTTATTTGTCCATATGAAACTTTTAACATGCTTTGTACTCACTGTTTTTACTCTTTGTTTGGCACATATAACCTCATACGGTTTTGTACCAAAAACTACAATCAATCAATCAGTCAACTGTATTAAGCAAAACTACTAAATGTCTCATGCACTGGTCATCAAAATTAAAGGATAATGACAGAAATAAAATGTAAGATACTTAATTGAAAAATTATTAATAGAAATTTGTGCAAAAGCATTAGTTAACATAAATTACCATGTTTGGCAGTTGATTATTCGCAAAAAATTTAAATTAAAACCAAATTTATGGTCACATAGAACAGATATGCAACCTCATGTCTTGCTTTCATACAAAATGTTGATCAAATCTTGTAGAATTGCATGCCATTCTCCTAAAAGTGCACTTTTCAGCTCTTGGAGGGTCTGGGGAGAATTTGGCATGCTGAAATTTGCATCCCACACATGCTCAATCGAGTAAGGTAGCCTGTCCATTTGATTGATAGCTTCTATTTGCAAGTATTCTGACAGCACATATGCTTGATGAGGCCGAGCTTTGTCATCCATTAGGAAAATCTTTGGGCCAACAGCATCCCCAAACGGTCTAACTTGTTGTTCTAATACCTTGTCCGTATATCTACGAGAAGGTACAGAACCTCCTTGAAAGATAATGCAGCTTAGTGTGGCCATTAATCATATCTGGGCCCATATGCTTGATGAGGCCAAGCTGCCGATATCAAGCATATCTGGGCCTATATGCTTGATGAGGCCGAGCTTTGTCATTCATTAGGAAAATCTCAGGGCCAACAGCACCCTTAAACAATCTAACTTGTGGTTCCAATACCTTGTCTGTATATCTACGAGCAGATACAGAACCTCTTTGAAAGATATGCAGCTCGATGTGACCATTTGTCATGATTCCTCCCCAAAGCATTAAACTGCGGTTGCGGAAACAGCATATTTCATGGAAAAGGAAAGACAAGTTGCATGTTCCTTCCTCTCCAGATCAAAATACGTCTAGAATCATTATTCAGGCTATATCTGAACTCATCATTAAGACTATATAAGAACTTGTCAGTAAACAATACTTGAGCCCACTCGTCTTGGCTTCATTGAACATGACAATGGCTCCAGTTTAAATGGACTATTGTAGTCACTTTGTAGATTCTTTGAGTTGACAACAACAGAAAATGGTCTTCTGATGCAGTTGTTGCACTTGACAAGGCTGTCTTTCAACTGATCCAGTGCTTAAAAAGCAGCTCCAAACTCTCGATTTGACACCTTGAGGGATATTGTAATCTCTCATCTCCTCCATTTGTGTTTGACCTCCTTCGATTCTACCAATTATTTGTCACTTTTTCTCTTAAATGATGCTTTTGATTCATAACTATTGCCATGCTGATCACTCTCAGGAACCACATTCACTTTAACCGACCATTCCAACATGGGTCTATTGCGCACCATGTTATCAATCACCGACTTTGAATATTTCCAACATTAACATATCCGTGGAAGTGCAATTTTGTGTCTAGTTGTATTTAATTAACATAATTAATTACAGCATTAGGCTTTGGTTGCAACACTAACTTGGTGAGTATATTTTTTCTCATTGTGCTTTAATTTTGACGACTAATGTAAAAGTTAATAGAGATAATATATTTTTAGCTGTAATATGTAAAAAATGCAGAATTAAATTTGAAAGATCATTATTAAATTGCTTATAAAAATTACATAACATTTTAATTTGTTGTTTGACTAAATTTAAAAGGATACAATTATTATTATTGTAGTTTAATGATGCAATTTATAACTTACACAAATTAAACTTAATTATACAAAATGTGCCTATTAAATTGTCAACGAGATTTTTAGTAAGGGAAAACAAGTATAAGAAAATACATTTTTTTTTCTGATAGTGACTGAATGTCTTCAGAGGACTGCTTTTTATATCTTGGCCCATTTCTGATTATCCATGGGTGAATCATCCAGACTGTGCCTTAACCCATTCAGGATCATTGATCGTGTGATTATTCCTTCACTACCCATAGTATCATATGTGTGGCCACCATTTCCAACCCATCATTACAGTGGCATGATTTCAAATTGGAACATTTTATTTAATTTTTAATGACACTTGATGATGGTTGAAGTCGGTTATATATGTCCCAGAGCTTACTTTCAATTTACTCTTTTAATCCCCCTTCCTTTTTATTTTGATTGGATGAGGGGAAAATGTAAGAAACTGCACAAGGGCTTCTGTTTTATTGCATTTTTTTTTTTTTTTTTTTTTTTTTCTTTAAATATTTTGTTGGATAAGTCAAGAAGACACTGTTTATTAAGCAAGAAACATACCTTAATAGGAAAAAAAAAATCAAGTTGCTATGAATGCAAAACTTCAGATGTTGGGCTCTGTCCCAAACAATGTTTTGAAGTGTATCATGAGCTTCAAAAATTTTAAATATTATTTAGTAGTTTTCTTACATTTATCTTGCATTTTGTTAATCATCTGCATATTCTATCATAAGGTATAAGCATAAGCAATTTTATCCTAGTCAGATTTCTTGGTGTATCACTTTTTATGTTATAAAGTGTACAAGAGTAATATAAACAAAACTAAATGGCATGTGCATTGCAGAATGAGGAAGAAACATACGAGAGTGTATACATACGCTAAAGACAGAGACAGAACTTTGAATCCTCATTTAATTAACATAACTGAATGAAATTATTTTTCAGGTTAAATTTCTTGTAAATACAGGTAAAATGTAAATATTATTATTTATTGTGTTATTTATAATATGTGGTATTCCTTTTATCTATGACTTATTATTACCCTCATATTAACCATTATTTTGAATTAACCATGCATATCATTTGCAAATTACAGTTAATCCAAAAAAGACTTTATCCTTACATAAATTTTTCCTAAGGCTAATGAAGTAATACCATAAAAACCAGCACATAGGTAAGAGTAGGTTTATTTGCTAATCCACCTTTTGAAGGAGAGATGCATTCACTAATATTTGCTCAAAACGTTCTAAATGTCTCAAATGCAGGGAGTCTGACAAAGACAAAAGTGCTAATATAATTTTTTGACAATACTGCTGTCCTAACATTTACGAAATTTATTGAACAAATTTTGATAATGAAATTTACATTTGCCATTTGAAAAAAAAAAAAAAAAAAAATTATCTTCATGTAATTACAAACCTTCCAATACTGAAATCTTGAGTGCTTCATTGACTAATTTTTTGCAGAAATGATATTTGTTTTTTTTTTGGGGGGGAGGACAAACCAGCTTTTCATTATACAGTCAAAAGTCGTTAATCCAGACTCGTCGGGACTTCGGCGATTCCGGATTATAGATCATCAGTTTAAATCTCGTAAGATGGCATGCAGAAATTCTAAAATTAAAAATATGAAACCGTAATTTATGAAATAAAGAACAATTATGATCTAAAGGGGTATCAAAATTTACAAAAAAAAAAAAAAAAAAAAGCTTAATATTTATTTGTTTACTTTATTAAACATTTCTTTCAATATAAGTTGCTTCGTTTTACGTGATAATACTTTCTCTTTAATTCTATAAACAGACATAATTTCTTGCACAGTTACAAAGTTCCGCTTTTCAAGTCCCGTTAATTGCTGTGCCGAGAATACCGACTAACTTGTCAATCGAAATTTTTTCGTTTTCACTAACTTCTCTGTCATATTCTTCATGTCTTTATCCATTTTTTGCAGCAATTCTACTTTTTGTTTGATGAACATCGAAACATACTTTTGTTTTGTACGATCCTTTGGGAGCTGCAGAATCGGAAATTCTATTTGACATAATCGAAAGTTCAAGTTTACTTTTATAGTATTGCTCTTACAGTCTGTAAAAAATAATAAGCCAGATCCAATTCGAAAATTAAGGAACAACGCAATCATGAACATTAACTGAAATAGATAATTAGATAATTTTAGCTTATACCGTCCATTATACATAAAATGCGCACGCGAAAACGTATTCTGCGCTTGCGCACACTCATATGCGCAGTTGTAAAAGGTCTTACGCGCACGCGTAAACGCCTATGCGCATGTGTCAACGCGGCGCATGCGCAGAAAGTTTTTAGCTTTGAGGTCCGGATTATAGATCATTCCGAATTATGGATGTCCGAATTAATGACTTTTGACTGTATAAAGACTTTTTTGGAATTGTGAATTAGTTATTTCAATAAAGAAATTAACAATATATGGAAATTATGTATGTATTAAATAGCAGTGCATTTTAAAATATTTTAATTAAGATAATTTGACATATTTTAAACTGTATCTAATGTAAATAATTTATTTTAATAGGTGTGCAATTTGATGATGGAAATCCTAAAATAATTCCTTTTATGGCTTCTTCTGATATGGGAAATGTGTCCCATGTAGTTCCTAGTATCCACCCAACCTATTCTATAGGTACAAAAGCAGCAAATCACTCCGTTGAATTCGCCAATGCATCAGGTGCTCCTGCAGCTCAACCAACTACATTAATTGCTGCTAAATCCATGGCCTTGCTTGCTTTAGATATTTTGTGTGATCAAGATCTATTAAAAAAAGCAAAGCAGCAATTCCAGATAGATATCGAAGAAGATGCCACTGGAAATTGAAAATACTAAGATTACAAATTAAATTATATTTTTATAATTATTTTTAAATGCAAATTAAGTTATCATCAAGTGTGTGCCATAATTTTATAAAATTATAAACGTCTCTAATATATAAGAGATAAATGTGCATTTAGGACATTATCTTTTAGCAAAATTTAAATCAGAAATGTGATAACTGACTGCTAAAATCTCTTACGAAGTGTGTAATTCTATGCACTAAATGACCTATTTTATTGAATTGTTGACAAAATATATATTTTTAGAACTTGTGTATTTCATTACCTATACAGAAGGTATGTGATTTGTTATACATGAAGAAATTAAAGCTTTTGCATCTGGCATCTGTTAAGTTCTTTAAATTTGTTATTTCATGCAAAGCATTACACCCTTTTTTCTTCTCCAACAAAACAAAAAAACTGAAAGGTTTCAGATTTTAAGTTACGTCCAAATGGGTGTTTTTTTAACGTTTTGTGTGTTACCTTTATTTATTAAATATCATGTTCTTTGCACTTAAAACATAAAATTCAATTCAATAGCAATGTCTCAAAATAATTTTAAAATGAGCATATCTTTAGAATTTCCGATACACAGTTCCGCGTCCGCTGAAGATGAAAATGTTTTTTCCCCCCGCCGTAGAGTGTTGCCATTGCTCGCTTTTAAATCATTGAGTTTGTTACTAAAAAATTTGTTAAAGTTTTACAAAATATGAAATTGATAATAAAACAAATTTCAAATTTGGTCTTCCATATGCCCATGTTCGTAGGAGGATTACGTCATTCAAAATTTGATGGCTCCATGTACCATTGTTTTATCACAATGCAAGAAATATACATATATTTATGCAGATTTTTCATTATTTAATTTCTTCAAATATAAGGCAGGACTCTTAAAATTTGGTGGCAACAGTTTGAAAAGTGATTTGCCGTTTATAGTGATTCAATGCAAAATCACAAAACGAAAACAATAGTCTTCAGGAACAAAGCCCCTTTGGACAGAAAAAAAAAAAAAAAAAAAAACTACTATAGTCATAAAAGTTTGAATTTTGATGTAAATATTTTTCAAATTAAGCATCCATTGCTTATAATTTGAAAATGATTTAAGTCAGATCTTAAACATAACATTAATGTTTTTTCTTTCAGTATTAAAACTTAATGAATTTATTATAAAAATGCTTCATTTGAAAAGATAGATATTGACTTTGTATGTAGCATTAAATAATTGTACAGATTTTTTTTTTTTTTTTTTTTAGAAAATTTATTACCATGAATATCTGTTCTTTTTCTAAACTCTAAAAACTATTTTTTATGATAAAAATAATTCATTTACAGGAACTGCCCCTAGCAAGTAATTTAGCTGAAGGTCGCTAATAATAGTGTCATCATTTTGAGACATTAGTCATGTAATTTAAGCTTTTACAGAACACACAGATAACTTTACACTTGTCATTTTATTACACCTCCTCAAATCACTTCTATTCTATTGGCAAAGGAATTAAAAGAAATAGTAGAAATAATGGTTTCATTAGCAGAAAATTTCTCGGAAAATTGAGAATTTTTTAAGAAATATTAGTTTAAGGCATTTCTTGCAGCATTGATAATTCAGATACATACAGTGGATGGACAAAAATATGGAAACACCTTGTGAAATGCATGTTTGAAAAGAAAGATTGATTTTAATGAAATATGTAGGTGGCGCTGGCATTTTTGACTACTGACGCCACCTATACAACTTCGTAAATGTGCTAAACAGTTCAGTTGTTGTCGAAGTACTGTTATGTGAGGTTGTCATTGCATTATGTCAGAGTTAACAGACTTCGAACGTGGGTAAATTGTTGGAGCACGTATGGTAGGTGCTTCCGTAAGCAAGGTAGCCGAGGTGTTTAGTGTTTCAAGAGGTACTGTATCGAAGATTTATTCCGCATATTTGAAAAGCGGAAAAACATTATCTGCTAAATCACAGCGTGGACGAAAGTGTGTCCTGAGTGATCGTGACAGATGATCATTAAGGGCAATTGTGACGAAAAAAAAGCCCACAGCTGCAAAAGTTACTGCTGAAATGAATATTGTGTTACCGAACCCTGTGAGTACCAAAACAATTAGAAGGGAGCTTCATAAACAGGGAATTGCTGGCCGTGCTGCAGTTGAGAAGCCACTCATCAGTGATGCTAATGCCCGTAACAGGAAAAGGTGGTGTTTAATAAAAATAAAGCCTATAGAGCAGTGGAAGCGAGTAATATGGTCTGACGAGTCTTCTTTCACATTGTTTCCCACTTCTGGCCGAGTTTACGTCTGGAGAACGCATCTCAAGCCTATAATACAGACTGCTTTTTGCCAAGAGTAAAACATGGCGGGGGTTCTGTTATGGTTTGGGTAGCCATATCATGGTTCTCTGCTAGCTCCATGATAACTGTGTCAGGGCACATGATTGCCAAGACTTATGTGAACATTTTGGCCGATCAAGTTCATCCCATGGTACAAACTTTAATCCCTGATGGTGATGGTGTCTTCCAAGACGACAAAGCCCCTGTTCACACAGCTCACATTGTCCAGGACTGGTTTTCTGAGCACGAGGATGAGTTGTCCCATCTTCCCTGGCCACCACAGTCACCAGACCTGAATATTATCGAACCTTTGTGGTCTACATTGGAACGGAAAGTGCGTTCTCATTATCCACCGCCAACATCGTTATCTGAACTTGCCACCGTTTTGCAGGAAGAATGGTATAATATTATCTTGGCAAACATACAGGAACTGTATTTATCCATTCCGAGAAGACTGCAAGCTGTTTTGGATGCCAACGGGTTTCCTACACCATATTAAGCAAAGAAACATGTTTTTTTAAAGGTGTTTCCATATTTTTGTCCAACCCCTGTATATGCAATAAATGCTGAAATGGCTAGTTTCAGCCACTTATTACATTCAAATTTCCTGGAACCAAAACAAACACATACTAATCAATAGAAAAACTGCCGTTTATTAAACTGGGATTGGAAAAACTGATTCTTCAGTGCCAAAATACATATCGAAGCTTTTCACTTTTTAGTTTGTACACTTAATGTATTGTGGACTGTGCCTTTATTATTCAGGTATGTAATGCATCAATAAAATGAGTTTGACTCAAATTTTTCTACATACCATTCCTGTATCTGTGAGACACTGTTTTCACAGATCTTTTTTCACACTGGATTAATAAGAGTAACAGAATTTCCTTATCTTAAGGTTAACAAAAACAGTTCTTTAGAGCCACTGTAAATGAGTGAGGGTTCCTTCTCCAAACAGAAAGTGCAAATACTGTACCCCATCTTTTACGGTTTCCATCCTCAAAATCCTCCACTTTGGATAGTTTCATTATTTTTACAGAGTTATAAAAATATCCTGAAATGCTTCTAAGCATTATATTAAATAAAAGAAATGTTTTTTCCCCCCCCTCTGTGTGTGTGTGTTTGTTGAAATGTCAAGCGAAGACTTGAACCTGGAAGAAAAGATTTTAATGTTCTGGGTAACTGCAGCCATTACATTTAAACTGAAAATCTCTCAAGCAGCATTGTGCACTTTTCTTAAGCAACGAATTACAATGCAAGGAATGATGAACTAATAAAAATGCAGTCTTTTCTAGAATGGTTTCGAGCTGTAAAGCTAAGAAATTTTTCAATTTATACAGCATTTTACACTAATTCTCTAAATGCTAGGAGAGAATTTTATATCAACTGACATATGGCTCATAAGTTCAAGAAAAACATTATTCATCAGAAACCGCACAGCAAGAAGGAGGAAGCAGATAATCATCTAGATAAAAGATTTACTTAGGCTGCTACATGAATTCAAGCCACTTGAAAATTTATAATATAGATGAAACTGGATTGCATTACAGAATATTGCTGGAACACACATTAATATTTAAGAGTGAAATAGCTCTCAGTTTAAGAAATAGAAGGAATAATTTACTGCTTTATTAACATGAAATATAGACCCAACAATTAAGAAGCAGAAACCTTCCATGTTAGAAAGAAAATAATATTTGTACTGATTTTTCTTTGAAATGGGACAGCAAAGTGAAAAATGAAGAAAATACCTTTACTAATTTAGATAACTGCAGTACACACATTTCCATCTACTTAGTTGTGTTGCCTTGGTGTGTGAAGATTTGCTGAAGAGACTTAATTACATGTTAGAAGTTTTGAAGGTGAATTGACTTGTGGATCTGATATGATTCAGAATCAAAGGGATTAATAATAATAAGAAGAGACACATTTCTGTCTGAGAAACATTAGTGTCTCCTCCTGAAATACAACTTCTAACATTCAACCTGTAATTTTAAAGCTTTCAAATATCATTAGAAAAAAGATGAGAGTAAATGATAAAGGGAATTAAATTTGTAAATATAAGTTCTTTGAAGAAGATAAGTAAGTTGATATCTCAGCTAGAGGTTATGCATATTATAGTCAATGCAGGGAGGAGGTGTTAATCTCTTAAATCAGTTACAAACTGTTAAAAAAAAAAATGTTTTTTGTGTAGAAGAAGCCTCAGAGGCTACAACTAATATTTCATATGTCAGTGAGGGAAGTTATGAAGAATATGTGTAAACTGACAATGATATTAAGAAAACATGTAAAAACTGATTATTCAATTATAATATAAACATTAAGAGAAATGCAGGAAATGATGGTGAAAATGCTACAGAAAAAAATGACAATGTGGTAGAAATTCTAGGAAAAACTTTTAAACTGAAAGGTGCTCATCAAAAATGCTACCAGCAGGTTTATGAAATTTAAAATATAACTGAAAACTATTGATGAACCATTCAAAACAAATGCAGATATAAAAATTCTTTGTAAATGTTAAATATTTCATCTAGTATGTAATTATAAAAATATTTTTATTAAATATGCAAGAATTTCAAAATAATAAATAATTTAATTTTAGTATTAATTATTATTTTTGGGATTAGTTAATGAATTAGTTGTTAGTTATTATTTTACTTGAAAAGTTGAAACACTGATATTGTGGTTTGCAATACACAATTAGCTGTCTAGTAAACTCAGCCACTTAATGAACTCAAATACATTTAGAACAGAAGTTGTTTTAATAAGCAGCAGAACTGTATATAGAAAAGAAACATGCCAATGTGAAATATAAAATTAAGGGGGATGAGAACTAATTTTATTTAAAATCTATTCCAATCTTTTAAAGAGGGAGCTAGTTTTATATTGAAATAGTATACTGCGCTTTGGGCTCATTCCATATTTTTGTAGTGTAGTCCTGTTAATTGCCTGCACTGCAGCACTGATACATCTTTGAGCTCGACTAGAGATTGTAGCACTGGGGCTAAAAAATGGCCCTTGGCATACCCCCACAGGAAGAAGTTGCAGGACATTAAACCAGGTGATCTGTTAGGCCAAGGGAAAAAAGCTAGGTCATTCTCACCAATATGCCCAATCCAATGATGTGGAAGTTCATCATTTAGGTAATCACGAACTGGGATGTGCCAATGAGGAGGTGTCCCATCTTGTTGGAAGACAAAGTCCCTAAAGTCGGCACTGAGTTGCGGGAACAACCACAATTGCAACATATCGAGATAACATGTACCGGTCACAGTCTGCTCAGCAAAGAAAAATGACCCATACATCTTTGTGATACTGCACAGAAAACATTCATCTTTGGCTAATCTTTTTCAATTGTCACAACTGCAGGTGGACATTTTCGACAAGTACTAACCTCGTACTGCCACATCCGACTGAAAAGATAATGCACTTGTGCTGCCACCTCAACACACAATACAAGCTTGGTGAATTTGTGGTTCGTTTCAGATATCTTTCATGTGTGTATGTGTAATACTTTTGAAAATATAGACTTTTCAAAACAAATGAAACATTTATATTAGCCCTGTATACGAGGGCCATCCAGGAAGTAGATTACGTTTCCGTCTGTGTCCGCTAGGGGCGGGGCTAGCGCGGCCATCTTGGGGTCAGAGCGTTGCGCAGCTCAGTCTGCATCTAGCCGTGCTAGTGAGAGGTTCGTGCTGTGCTCCGTTCAGATACTGTGACGGTTTGAAATGTCTGCGTTAATTGAAAATCCCGCGAGCTGCGAGGTGCGCTCAGTAATAAGGTTTCTGACTGCAAAAAACTGTAAACCGATAGAAATCTATCGGCAGCTTCGTGAAGTGTATGGGGACAACATTATCACTGAAGGTGGAGTGCGTCAGTGGGTCATAAGATTTCAAAATGGCCGAACCAATGTTCACGACGAAGATCGAAGTGGGAGACCCAGCATAGTGACCGCCGAACTTCTCGAAAAAGTCGATGCTAAAGTCCGTGAAAATCGAAATTTCACAATAACGGAACTTTCTTTGAGTTTTCCACAAATTTCGCGAAGTTTGTTGCACGAAATCATCAGCGAAAAGCTTGGTTACCACAAGTTTTGTGCAAGATGGATTCCAAAAATCTTGACAGAGGACCACAAAAATCAGCGAATGGCTGCAGCGTTGAACTTTTTGGACGCTTACCATAAGGATGGTGACTCTTTACTCGATTGCATCGTTACTGGTGACGAAACATGGGTGAAACATGTGAACTGTGAAACGAAATTGCAATCAATGCAGTGGGGGCACACAAGTTCTCCCCAAAAACCCAAGAAATGCATGCAAACAATGTCGGCAAGGAAGATGATGGCGACTGTTTTTTGGGACAGAAAAGGTGTAATTTTGGTGGACTTCCTGGAAAGAGGCACTACAATAAACTCTCAAAGGTATTGCCAAACTCTCCAAAAACTCAGAAGAGCAATTCAAAACAAGCGCAGAGGAATGTTGAGCTCTAAGATCTTGTTGATTCACGACAACGCCCGGCCCCACACGGCAAATGTCACTCGTAAAGTTCTTGAATCTTTTAAGTGGGAGTTGTTTCCTCATCCGCCGTACAGTCCCGACCTGGCACCGAGCGACTTCCACCTATTCCCAGCAATGAAGAAGTGGCTGGCTATGCAGCGTTTTGATGATGACGCACAGCTGCAAGAAGAGGTAACGAAGTGGTTGAAGGCGCAGGCGGCCGAATTTTTCGATGAAGGAATTTCCAAGCTCGTACATCGCTACGATAAATGCCTTAATTTGTATGGTGACTATGTAGAAAAGTAGTATTTGAGTGTGGCTTTCATCTGTATATAATAAAATTTGTTTCCTATACTTTGTTTATTTTTTTTATTCCAAATCGTAATCTACTTTCTGGATAACCCTCGTATTTTACTAAGACTTTAAATATATGGCACTATTAGCAAAGAAATCATATTGCCAAGTGGCTCGTAACGAGATTTGACTGCATAAGCTTTTCTATCAAATCATTTTTCAAAGCTCTGTAGATAGATTTTTATAAATCATTTTTAGTGAACATTTTTTCTTAAAAGCAGCTGGCTGTATTCAACTGAAAGACCAATTTCTACTGTATCTCAAAATTTTCTTACTATGAAGTCATTAAATTTGAATTTGGGACAAGTTTCCTATATAAGTCTTTGAGAAGAGGAAATCACATAATGTAAAATTGTATAAAGCTACAACAATTTTAAGAAAATACAACTACTTTTGATTTTACAGATACAAGCTTCTGTTTCTTAACTCCTGCAAACTGTTCCAACAATGCAATTGCATGTGGTATGGTTTGATTTGGTTTTGTGTGATTATGAGAAAGCCTTGAAGGCTATCTGCCTATGGTGATTGATGCCTTCATGGAGAACTTTCTAAGGGAAACTCGTTCGTATACCTGTTACATATGGGGAAAAAACCATGAATATGCCCATGCAGCCAGCCCGTTTGCAGAATTCAAACCTTAGACCGAACTACCAGTGTTCAGCGACTTTACTGCTTGGTTGCTGGTGGGCACTGCATGTGGTATGTTTGTGCTGAATATTGAGGACGAATATCAGTCTTTGTGACTTATTCTGAGCCTATTCAGAATGCTGTTACTGTATATGTTAAATAGTGAATAGTCTCATAATGACACATTTAAAATATACATTTATAATTTCCCAAGACGGAAGGGTATTCCAATAATGTGGTATTCCTTGCTCTGAATATGCATTAAAAAAGGCCAACTTTCTAAGATGCAGCATATGCAAGAAAATGTGAAATACTGTCACATTTAGTGAACAACATAACTTCATTCATAAACTTCTGAATCACTTTTGACCTGTCACTAAAGAACATTTAAAACAATACAGAAATTTAACCTATATTGAAATTCAGTTTAATTTTAATATATTTGAAATTTATGTTCCTTGCACCAGATGTGGCATCGGTTTTTATTCTTATTTTCTGGAAAAATTATGAATTATAAGATAGAGTTTTTAACAATTTTTTGTTCCCTCACAACAAGAAACATTGTTATATAGATTTTATAGGGTATTTTGTAGAACATCGTCTATAAGGGCCCTATTTGCTGAAGTAGTCACATCATTGTGGATTACAGCCTGCTTGCAAATGATATTGCAAGTGGTCAGACAGTCTGAGCACACAAAAAAATGTAAGACTTGGAAACCAAGAATTTAGAAACTTAAATTCAGAAAGCCATGCCAATGATTTTAATGTTAAATATTTAGTTTTGAAAATTTTTAACGAATGGCAAAATTAGTTTGTCCAATACACACATCTGATAACAGTATGTGCTCATTTAATACGCAAAGTTCCAGCAGTTCCTAACTGATCCAAGAGATTTCAGTCTGGCATAAAAAATTTTAATCCCGTAAAGGTAAATAATTTGATTTAACTTGGGATTTTTAGTGTGATGTAACACTGGTAATGAACAAAGCATATTATTTTAAACTTATTTTGACTTTACAACTTCATTTTTCATTAAGTCCCACAAATATTTAGAGACAAACTATTAACCATATCTTAAACTAGATATGAAGATTAACTAAAAAGCTATTTTAACATAAAATATTTCTCTTGTGAGAATTTTTTTAAATCGAATGAAATAAAATCATAATAAAATTAAAATTATTCAGCCTTTTTAAAAAAATGCATGTAGTAGAATTCCATTTATTCAAACTAGTTCAAATGATTTTTAATACCTAGTCAGGTTTGTTATCGGAAATAGAAAGTATTCATTATTATGCAGTTTTGATAATACTACATTTAACATATTTTGCAGTAGCAGAAGGGAAATTTGAATCTTGGAATCATATGAGCCACAATATATTTCATGTGGCAGATATTTAGTAATAAGTCCTTGAATAAAAAAGAATGGTTATTTAGAGTTCTGGGTAGTCTATATTTTAGAGTAACTCTTGGACTATAGTCAAGTGGCTTCATTTATGGTAACCTGAGTATTTTATGTTAAATGTTATGGGAACCCTATTATGAAGTGATTGGTTATAATGTGTGATTGCAATGATTTTGACTGTTGGGAAAATATTTCTCAGGGCATATTTATGCTGTTGAATGTTGGTTAGGAAGTATGTTGCTTATTTTGTTCTTCACACCATAAAATGCCAGCTGGTGGTACAATTAACCTGAAATTTCTGTACGCTTTAGAATGAATGGGAAAGAAAACACAGATTGACTGGTGTGTAAATGAAGATTTAAATGATTTCATTCACCTCTCAGTAAATTATGTAGTGAGATTTAAGGATTTGGAAACCGGAGCTCATATCAATAGTACGGAAGGTATGTGGGGTGTAATAAAAAAGGAATTTCGGAAGAAATTCCACCGACAGTGCGGAGGATAATTTTTTGAATTTATGTGGCAATGGCAGTATATAGATTCTAGTTCAGATAATTTTAAACAGTTTTTGGATGCTGTTAAGGAATTCTGTGTGCAACACAATGAAGAAACAGTAATTTCTAACTAAGGTAAGTTGATGTTTCCTTTTTGTACTGCACAAATTTGATAACATGTTAGCTTTACTTCCTTTATTCAAAAATATTTCCATTATACATTACCTTTTAAACATTAATTATTAGATACTTGCTTTATTTCGAAACATTGCCGTCAAACATTACCGTTAAAAAAAAAAAAAAAAACTGTTGTTGCCAATCGGGAAAATACATTTTAAAAAAAAATGTTTACATGCAGGCATCCTGACTTTGTTACGACCTTGGAATGTTAAGAACTTATGCTTAAAAAATTAAATCTGTAATACTAAAATTGATAGTTCGAAAGTCTTTGTCATACAGATTCACCGTCATTTTCTATTTTTTTCCGTGTCCTAGTTTTAGTAATATGCGGCGTGTTGTTATCGTTATCTATAGCAACACTAATGTCATCACCATCATGATCATCCTCCTCTGATTCAGCTTGATACTGCCATGACTTTAATTGGCTCACATGAGCTGTCATACGAAAGAAACATACTTTTACCTTCTCTTCTAATTGAGTCACTCTATAGGTATCACTATGTTGTTAACCTTTTCGCGACGGCGCATCTTTGTTTAAGACGCTCGTGTGGGACGGAAGAAAATCGAAAGCAGTCACCGTACAGGACAGAGGTTTTGCATCACTAAGCCTAATTTTATAAAAAAAAATCAGAAAAACAAAAGTTTTGCTTCTAGCATCATAATTTTTGGTTTCATTTTAGATTATTACTTGAGCTCTTATATATGTTAAAATTAGCACTTATAACATTTTTTTTCTTTATTTTACATGAAAATATACTTAAAAAATTGCTTATCTTGTAAAATAATTTTCGGAAGCACTATTCAAATTATTAAAAAGTTTTAATTGATAAAATCCATCAATAAAGTTTAAAATTAATAAAAAGAACACAATAAAGACTATTTACAGTAAGAAGTAACAAAATTTAAAATGAAAACGAGTATGGTAAAACTCGAAGAACAGAGAAGTATCATTTTCTAACTCTTAGAAAAAGTATCACATTTTAACTCTTTAGAAAATGAATCAATATTCTCATTTGCGTGAGTAAAGGGTTCACTAACTATATGAGGGTATTCTTCCTCTGATAAACAGAGCCTTCCCGCCATAATAGACTGAAGGTGAGGCTTTCCTAAATAAAAAAAAGAAGGAACGGAAATATATTCTGAAGGCAATGCAAAACGTAAAAAAAACTCTGCACAGTAACCCTAAAAGACTGTATATAGTAGAGGAAAAAAATAGAATAATAAAAAGGAATTAGATATAAATCAGATACGAGAATGTTTTCATTAGCACGCAGCAATTTAAAGAGTACATGTCTGTTTACGCTTTCCCTCCGCCACCTCCTCAAACAGCTGATGAGTAAAATACCACAGTCAAGCAGAATATATCAAACTCAAGGTCAGGAACCTAAAACTGTGTTCATTTCAAAAGTAATGGACATAGGATGCCATCTAGTGGCCTTCAGAAAAACGTTCCACCTTAAAATGCGTATACACATCACCCGTCCTCTGAATGCGATCTCTACTGATGTGTGGATGGGGTACCCAGCTGTAAGAGACGTTCTTAGGGAATGCGTATATGGGACGCCCGTCCTGAAAGGGTTAAATCCTAGATCATAATTCTAGTTAATCCCCCTTCTGAAATGTTAGCTTTACTTCTTTTATTCAAAAACATTTCCGTCAAGCATTACCTTTTAAACATTAATTGTTAGATACTTGCTTTATTCCAAAACATTGCCGTCAAACATTACCGCTCAAATATTACCAATAATAATAATAAAAAAAAAAAAACTGTTGTTGCCAATCAGGAAACTACATTAAAAAAAAAATTACACATGTTTTTCCACTTTTATGTTATTCCCTTGTTTTATTTTGAATTTAAGTGCAGTGTATTGAGATTATAATTTTTTTATGTTTTCATTATCTTTTGTACACTATTTTACTTTGCAGGGTGTTGCACGTAAACAAGAATGGTGCCCAAAAAATCACCAATTTTCGCCAAGGGGTGTCCTGAAATATATTTTCTCTATTAATTTAAATAACTTTTGTACACAGTTCTGAAGAGAGAAATTCCTGACACCAAAGATAAGATTGAAAAAATTTATAGAATATATTCGGTCGGAAAGTTCTGTCCATTTTATGACAACAATTTTCAAGTCAACATGTTTATTTGGTGCATGTTCGGCTCTCTATTTTTACTGCTTAATGTATACATACTGACCTAGCAAATTAACTGAAACAAAGTTGATTCATGTTAGTCTTAAGTGTGAAGCAATAGTGTACACATGGCTACTGATAAAAGTTCATTTACGTTACTGTATTTTGTACGAATTTCAACAGGGAAGAAATGCTACAGAAGCAAGTAGAAATTTATTGGAATTGTTTGGTTGAAGGTACAGTTTCTGACAAAACATTCAGAAGATGGTTCAAAAAATTTGAAACAGGTGATTTCGACCTTTCTGATAAGCCACGTTCTGGGCAACCATCTTTGATTGACGACGATGTTGTTATGACCATGTTGAAGCAAGAACCTTTTCTGACAAGAATCAGAGGTCACAGAAAGGCTTAATTCAGCTCAGCAAACCATCCCGGATCATTTTTTGGAGATAGGATTGGTGTGGAAATATTCAAAATGGGTGCCATATAAATTAAGTCAGAAGAATTTGGATTGATTGATTCGTCACATGCACATTTCTGCTTACTCGTAACAAAATCAAGTCCTTCTTAAACTGGATGATAATTCGGATGAAAATGGATTGCCTATGGAAACATCATAAGGAAAAGGTATTGTGAACCTGGAAAACCTAGCCCTTCACCTCTAAACCAGATTTGACTCTGAATAACAGAATATTGTGTATATGGTGGGACATTTGAGGACCAATACATTATGAGCTTTTAAAATTGAATGAAAACCTCAATTCAGAGAAGTATTGTCAGCAACTGGACAATTTAAAGACAGCAGTTCAAGAAAAGAGGCCGGCGATGTTTAAAGAAAGGACATCATACTGCATCATAATAATACCAGGCCACATGCTGCTTTGGGGATTCATCAAAAAATTGCAGAACTAAGGCTGGGAAATTCTGTCGCATTTATCACATTCCCCGGAGTGGTGATCGGAAAAATGGTCACAGGAAAAAATCCCACAGGAAAAATGCCCTCATAGAAAGATGCTTACTTAGAAATATGCTGACACGAAAAAAAGCTCACATAAAAATAAACCCACTGATAAATAAAATACATAGGGATATTCTTACATTAATCAATCAATAATTAATCTATTTTAACATCGTACACCTACTTGAATTTTTCAAAGAAAAATTATTTAAATTACCAAAACATGTATGGTATATACATATATCAAAAACTATTTAACTTATGTGTAGATTCACTTGCTATATAAGATTAACAAATGGGCTGCTTTGAATTAGTAAAAGAGAGGTGAATGGGGAAAAAACTGGAACAGAATATACAGCGAAAAATTATTACAATTTTAAATGTGAAAAAAATAAAAGAATAGTAAATATAAGTTACCCATTTTATAATATAAACATTTAGAAGCAAATAGAAATAATTATTTTATTTAAATTAAGTAAAATACCTTGTTATATATGAGGGTTGGAACTTTAATAGTGGCAACACAGCTGAAAAAACGCTACGCAACAAAACCAAAGAATATCGCGTATACCACACATGAACTACATACCTACCTTACCTCTCAGTAAAAAGACTCGTCCTGCCTACGTCATGCGCATGCGGAGTGACGCGAAGAAGAGATCCTTGTCTAAAGTAAGTGTTTTCAAAACAAGAACAACGATGTTGGATAAAAATTGAATGTGCCAGAGGTCGTACAGCACGACAGTGTCATCAAGGGCTTCAAGAGGCTTGCGGGGAATCTGCATTGCCTTACAGAACCGTAGCAAGATGTGTGAAAGCATTCAATGAAGGATGCCAAAACGTGGCAGACATGCTGCGGCCAGATTGTCCGAGTGTCAGCAATGCAGACGTGCAAGCTGTTGCCGCACAAATGGACAGTGATCGCCGCCAAATGATTCGTCAGCTGGCCGGACAAACAGGATTAGCGCATACGACTGTGCTTCACATTCTGAAGGAACGCCTGTCCATGAGAAAAATTGCTTCACGATGTGTTCCGCATTCATTGACGGAAATGCAGAAATGGCTATGATACGATGCTGCCCGAACCCACCTGGAGCGCTATGAGCGCGAAGGAGATGCTTTTTTACACCGTATCATTACGCTGGATGAGACTTGGGCCTGATCGTACCAGCCAGAACTGAAACGCCAATCAAACGAATGGCGTCATCACGGGTCACCACGACGTTCGAAATTTCATCAGAACCCCAGCAATGTGAAAGTTATGGTGATTCTCGTGTACGACTGTGATGGTGTCATCCTAATGCATACCGTTCCCCCACAGCAGACCGTCACTGTGCAGTATTATTGCTCATTTTTGGAGCACAATCTCCGACAAGCTTTGAGAAAAAAACGGCGACACTTTCTGCAGAACGCTCCTCTCATTTTGCATGACAATGCTCGGCCGCATGCAGTGCAAGCTGTGACTGATTTGTTCAAGCGATGGGGCTAGGAAGTGCTTTACCATCCACCATACTCCCCAGATCTAAGCCCTTGTGACTATGACTTAATTCCTAAGATGTAGGAACCACTTCGTGGCACTCGCTTCCAAACTGTTCCTGAGATTCTTGCGGCAGTAGACCGGTCCATTCAAACTATCAACAAAACAGGCGTTGCTACAGGTATTCTGCGACTTCCACATCGTTGGAAACGGGTTGTACACAATGCTGGCGACTATATTGAAGGACTGTAAAACATGGTGACATGAATCACTTTTGTATTCCTTGTAAATAAATAGTTGCCACTATTAAAGTTCCAACCCTCGTATTAATATTTCATATAAACTTACTGAATATTAGCTAATATATGTAAATATCTAATTTTATCATCGATTTCATCATAGTTTCTTACATGATTCGTGATTACCAAATGTAAGTTTTCATATTTTCTTTCTTTTTTTTCTTTTTTCTTTTTTTTTTTTTTACTTCAGTACGCCCTGTATTTACAATAGCTAATAATAAACTTTGACAGGCTAAATCCTTTTTTAGTCTGTCAAACAAAAACCACATACTGAGATGGCTACAATTAAATAATGAATTTAAAACCTTATGAAAGCTTTCATAACAATTTGTGGTTTTAGGAGATTTTTCGAAAGCTGCTTCATAATGATTCCACACTTTAGATTAGAAACTGTGGTTTTCTAGAACTTTTTGGCACTAAACTTAAATAACTACATTCAAACATCAATTTTTATAGATACACATCAAAAGTATGCAAAAATAGAGTAAGAAAAAATAAATATATAAATAAAAGATTGGCAGTTACAGGAAAAAAAAATGCCATACATGTAGCATTCGTATAAAATATATCAGTACATGCAAAATTTTACTATACTTTCATTCTTTTATATACCGCCCCTGAAAAGGTTAATGTGAGCGTATGGCCAATAATTTTTTCAAATGATCAAATAATTTTTCTTTAAAAAATTCAAGTAGGTGTACAATGTTCAAATCGAGTAATTATTGATTGATTGATGTAAGGATATTCTACGTATTTTATTTATCAGTGGGCTTATTTCCATGTGAGCATATATCTATGTGAGCTTTTTCCCATGTGAGCATATTTCTAGTGAGCATTTTTCCATGTGAGTTTTTTTTTTCTGTATAGGCTTTTTTTCTGTGAGCATTTATACCTGTGAGCATTATTCCTGTGGGCTTTTTTCCTAGAACACTCGGACTTACCATCGTCCGACTATTACTTGGTTTTTGTTCTTATGAAATTTTCTGAAGGGCTAAAAATTCAAAAAATGAAGAAGACATCAAACAAGCATTGGCTCAATTTTTCATGACATTTTTCAAAAATGGGATATACAAACTGCCATCACACTGGCAAGAAGTCATTAATAATAATTGTAATTAAATTATAAAGTTTATTGATGTTAAGAAAAATTTGTATTTTGTTTTATTCCAAAAACAGACAGAACTTTCTGGTAGACCAAATGCTTTCCTTGGGAAAAAAAAAAAAGATTTATATCTTTGAATAATATGCTGCGAATTGATGAGAATTCTTTAAGTATTCATTAATAACCCTAATGATGGTTGAAACAGAATAAAAGTCTAATAAAATATAATCACATTTAGAAATCTTTGCTCAATTATAATGTATTTTGATAGCCTCATGTATTGCAAGGTAGAACTTGGATAAGTAAATAACACTTTGCAACCATTCTCTTGCCTTCTTAGATTTTAAAATTAAAACAAACTTAGATTTCCCATTTGGTCATTTTGATAGCCCACAATTTTAACTTGCTTCATAATTTTAAGCACAGCTTTACTGTGCTAGACAAAACATAGAATGGTAAACATACACAGTTAACATACATTACGGTACTCAATATTTAGTTATCATAAGATTTCTTTGAATTTAATTATTATTCTACCTATCCATACAATACTGATTGTGAAATAATTCTGAAAATATGAAACATAAATTTTTTCCCTTTTTTTATTATTATTTTAACAAAATAATGTTAAACATTTGTTTTTATAGGAATACAAATAAATAATCTACCATGAAAAAGCAGAAACATATAACAAAACATATCAATTAGCATTCTGTTGACAGACTGACACCAAAGTAATATTCAAAAATGACTGAATAGATTTATCTTTGTTGTGCAATGTATGATTATCATCACCATGAGAAAGACTAATATCCATTGCTTCAGCTAATGGAAATATTTCATCAGTGATATTCATATCAGTTGCATAATTCTCTCTTTGCAGAATACTTAGACTTTTATGCTCTGTCATGTGTTCTATGTAGGAATTCTGTTTTAATGTCCGGAATGAACAGATATTGCAAGAAAACACCAATCCTTCAGTCTCATCAGGATGTTTTTTCAAATGAGCTTTATAACAACTGGCCTAAAACAAAAATTATACTATTATAAAGGAGTCAAAATATACAAAACTAACAGATACTAAAATTTAATAAATGATGATCATCAGCTTCTGACAGATGCAAACTGCCAAATGTTTATGGAAAATACATATTTATGTCAAAGGTAAAAAAATCATATTAAATGAAACAAATGAGGTAATCTTGTGAAATAAAAATATGAAAGTGAAAAAACAGTAAAACAAAATGAATAAATTCACTGATAATGGAAATTGCCTGTCATCCATTGTTTCATTGCAGGGGGGGGCACATGACATGCCATCAAAATGAATAAATTCACTGATAATGGAAATTGCCTGGTATCCATTGTTTCATTAGGGGCATAGAACTGCCAGTCACATTCCTGTATGTACAAATGAACCTTATATAGCTTAGCAAAAAAGGAAAATAATCAATTAAAAATGCCAACTCACAGTTAAAAGCTATCTACCCATCCTCTATGTAACTTCAAAATAGTAAAATGAGGGGGAAAAAAAAAAAAAAATGAGGATGAAGACTGTAGACAAAAAATTACACAGAAGAACTTCTTTAATCCCTGAACAGCTGTAACCTACACATTTTTTTTAATATAGAGAAACAAACAAAATTTCAACATCATGGAAACCTTTATTATATAAGCACTGTTAAAAGAAAACCTCTAGTTACACAACTGCCATGGTTTCTGATAGTTTCGGAATGCCTGCTGGAATTTTTTTTTAATGATATACAAATGCTGTCATTGCATTTTTCCCAAACTTCCTTTATAGACTGGAAACAATGTCCTTTCAAAGTGGTTTTAAGTTTGGGAAAGAGAAAAAAGTCTGCTAGAGAATAGGGTGAGTAAGGCATACTGAAAGTTCGATGTTTTGTCAGATTACTGGTAATAAGGAGCAATATGTGAGCTGGAACATTCTCATGATAAAATATCCAGCACTGATTCCATCCACAATTCAGGTCGCTTCCTTATGCACAGCAACTCTCAATCATGTTAGAATTCTTCCTTGTTTTCTCTCTGAGCATGTGATACAAATTACACTGAACACGTTGCTGAAATTGCATCAAATCCTTGGAACTTCACCAACTGAACTTTTGCCCTTCTTAATACTGTTACGAATTTGGTATTTAAAAAGCTAATGTTAGTTCAATTACAAATTAAATGATTTTATTTCTCACGCAGTGCAGCGCGTGACGAATATTAAAAGAAAGCTAAGCCGTAAAATTGAAATTACAAGAGCGCGTGCATTAAATAAATAAATATCTCTTTTTGATTTCGAGAAAGTACTGGAAAATTCTAGCGCGTGATTTTAAAATCTTATAAAAGGAGGAAAACATCTCAGTTTGTAGTAGTTGCTTAGTTTGTTGTTGTTTAGAAAACTGCTCTTGTTGATTGTAGCGAATTCGCGGATTAGCGTTCTTTAGCTGTTTTTAATTGCGTTCTATTGGACATTTGAGTAGTTAAAAGATAACTACTGTGAGATATTGTAATACTGCATGATAATTTGAGAAAATTTAAGCATTTTTGTTGTGAAAATAATAAATTTTTTTTTGTTCATTTTTCATCGGACTTGTGCATTCATTTCATAACGAACCCGTACGCACGCAACAATTTTTGGTGTCAGAAGTGGGATTTGAATGCCAATAACAAGAGCGATGGAAGAGCAATTAAGGCAGTTAATATCAGCCTTTGCCTCATTTAAAGAAGAAATTAAAGAGGAAATGAAATTGGGCCAGGAATCCGTTAAGGAAGAAATGAAATTGGGCCAGGAATCCGTTAAGGAAGAAATGAAATTGGGCCAGGAATCCGTTAAGGAGGAAATGAAAGCCGTTCAAGCTGGTCAAGAAGAAATGAAAAGAGAAATTACTTGCATAATAGAAAATAAATTTGAAGCTATGGAAGGCAGAATTGACGCAGTTGAAAATAAAGTTGGACATATTTAAGAAAAAGTTTCTTCCGTAAAAGATCATATTGAAGAAAGAGTTTCTTCGGTGAAAGAAGAAATAGAAGAAAGAGTTTCTTCTGTAAAAGAACATATAGAAGGGAGAGTTTCTGCTGTGGAGGAACGAATTGAAGGAAGAGTTTGTGCCGTCCAACACCAAATCGAACAACAAATTGATGAGAGAGTTTCTGCAGTTGCCAAAGAAATGGATACTTTAAAGAAATTCGTAACGTCGGCAGGGAGCAGGAGTGATGATTTTAAATTCTTACCAATGCCTGCTCGTCCACCTCTGAAGCTATCCACGTATGATGGGAAGACCTCCTGGCAGGTGTATAAGACACAATTTTCTATCGTGGCGGATGCGAATGGATGGGATTCCCAAGCTAAGGCCTGTCATCTCGCCGCTTCTCTAAGAGCCGACGCAGCGGATATCCTTCAGACTCTTCCCGAAAACAAAAGGTTAGATTTCGAAGCTCTGTCCGGCGCCTTGGAGTTGCGCTTTGGGGAGAAGTGTTTAAAAGACTACAGCAGGCTCCAATTAAAATCTCATCAACAGAAGCCTACCGAAACACTTCAGGAGCTCGCCGCGGATGTTGAAAGGCTGTCCCATCTCGCCTTTTCGGAATGCCCGACAGAAACAAGGGAAATCCTGTCCTTGCAATACTTTATCGACGGCATCCGAGATACTGAAATACAGAAAGCTCTACGAATGGCGGATGTAAAAGATTTAAAAAGTGCTCTAGTGTACGCCGTGAAATTTGAGGCAGCCCAGCAAGCCACTCATCGAGACCGCCACCCAGTCAGAGCTGCTCAAGTCCAGGAGCCAGGGGATCAAGTCACCGCTCGACTTGACGATTTAACTAGACAACTGAACGCCTTGAGACGGAGGACATCGGTGAGAAGAAACCGACCGTTAAGTGCTGGAACTGCGGTGCTGAAGGACACATACGACGAAACTGCAAAACACCCCAGGGTACTGATGTTAAGACCGCTTCTAACAAGCAGCAGGGAAACTAATTAGTGGCCATCTCGCGGGGCGGAGGTTGCCAGATAATGAAAAGCCCCCGTTTAAAGCGCTTCAGATTTCTGCAGTGAGAGGCGGCAGTAATGGACTTTTCATAATAGGACATATTAATGGAGTTCCGTGCAATATGACTATAGATACAGGAGCCAACGTCACCATCATCCGAAAAGATTTGGCTCAACAACTAGGAAACAAACTTATCTGGACGCCGCCCTGCGTTACCCTCCAGACTGTGTCCGGTGAGAAGATCGACATCGACGGAAAAGTAAATGTTAACATCACGTTTGGAAGTGCCGCTTACCATCACACGGCATATGTAGCAGAGATCACTGATTCTTGCATACTCGGATTGGACTTTCTAAGGAAATACAATTTTTACTTGGATTTTAAAAATAACGAATTGCACTCTACATCTGAGGACATAGCGTTATTTCTCGTTAATGATGAAGAAGTTAAATCTGTCCATAAAATCATAGCACAAGACTATATCACAATACCGGCAAGAACAGAAATTTTACTTCCTGGATCCATAGCCGAAAATAGAAATTTCCGCTACGGCATCATAGAATATCCCAATAACTGTAATATCCCAAAAGGAGTACTAGTAGCCTCAACACTCGTCGACCTATCCAGAACGGTTATCCCGGTGAGAGTCGCCAATGTAACTGAAAAGTCGAGAGTTATTAAGAAAGGTGAAGTGGTTGCAACATGTACTCCAGTAACCAGCATTGAAAGAAAGAGTAACATCCCAGAATCCGTGTCCTCAGAGAGCATTACATCGGAGTTATTGCAGAATGCACAATTAAACGATAAAGAGAAAAATGCTGCCGATCGCGTCATTAAAGATCTTCAAGTTGTTTTCTCCCGCTCGTCTTCTGACGTGGGTCGAACTAGTTTGACACAACATAGAATAGATACTGGCGATCATCCCCCAATCAAGCAACATCCAAGACGTCTACCGTTTGCTAAACAGGAAGAGGTGCGAACACTGTTAAAAGATATGGAAGAAGGCGATGTCATCGAGCCTTCAGCGAGTCCATGGGCATCTCCCATCGTTCTCGTCAGAAAGAAAGACGGCTCAACAAGATTTTGCGTTGACTATCGCCGGTTGAATGAGGTTACGAAGAAAGACAGTTACCCTCTTCCTAGAATTGATGACATTCTAGACACTCTTTCTGGAAGCAAGTGGTTCTCAACACTTGATTTAAAGAGTGGGTATTGGCAGGTAGAAATCCATCCTGAAGACCGAGAAAAGACGGCATTTACTACGGGACAAGGACTTTGGCAGTTCAAAGTGATGCCATTTGGACTGTGTAATGCGCCGGCAACATTCAAACGTCTTATGGAGACTGTTTTGAAAGGCCTTTCCTACGAAGCCTGTCTGATATACCTGGACGATATCATCATCGTCGGAAAGAGTTTTGAAGAGCATCTAGAAAATCTTAGAAAGGTGCTTCAGAAACTGAAAGAGGCCAATCTGAAGCTGACTCCCGCTAAATGCAAATTGTTTCGAAAGGAAGTGACTTACCTGGGACATGTCATCTTTGCAGAAGGTGTGCGCACGGATTCTGAAAAGGTATCAGCGGTTAAATCCTGGAAGCGTCCCGAAAACGTCCATCAGCTGAGAAGCTTCCTAGGGCTTTGCACCTACTATAGGAGATTCGTGAAGAACTTTTCTTCCATCGCAAGACCACTTCACAAGCTGACAGAGAGCAAGCAAAGATTCTTGTGGACAAAGGAATGCGAGCATGCATTTAACAACTTAAAGGAAGCTTTAACATCTGCTCCAATCCTGACGTATCCTCAGCTCGACAGACCATTTATTCTCGACACCGACGCGAGCAATGAAAGTGTCGGTGCTGTTTTGTCCCAAGAAATAGACGGCCAAGAACGTGTAGTAGCTTACTGGAGCAAGTGCCTGTCTAAACCAGAGAGGAATTACTGTGTCACAAGGAAAGAGTTGCTCGCCATAGTCAAAGCTGTAGAACATTTCCATCATTATCTATACGGGAGAAAATTCCTCCTCCGCACGGACCATGCCTCATTGGCCTGGCTTTTAAATTTCAAAAATCCTGAGGGTCAAATAGCCAGGTGGATACAGAGACTCCAAGAATATGACATCACTATCCGTCATCGTAAGGGATCATCACACGGAAACGCCGACGCCTTGTCTAGAAGACCTTGCCAAGAAAGCTGCCGATATTGTTCCAGGGTGGAAGCGAAATACGAGCTGCTGACTCCGGTCGCAAGACAAATTACAACATCAACATCAGCTGATCGAGACCCGTGGAGTGATGATGAAGTCAGGAAAGACCAGCTGGAAGACCGCGACATTAAACCCATACTTGATTTAATAGAGTCATCAAACAGAAAACCTACATGGCAGGACATTTCTATCTGTAGTCCTACAACAAAACAATACTGGGCACTCTGGGATTCACTTCACATTCGAAACGGCGTCTTATGCTGGAAATTCGAGTGGAAGAAATGGGAAGATGTTCCGATGGCAACTGATACTTCCAAGATCCCGGATTCCTGATGTCCTCAAAGAACTACATAACAGCCCTACAGGAGGTCACTTTGGAATTATGAAGACCTTACAGAGAGTTCGTGAGCGCTTTTACTGGAATAATGCAAAGAATGACGTGCAAAAGTGGTGCCGATCTTGCGATGCCTGTGCAGGTCGGAAAGGACCGAGGAAACGCAGCCGAGGCAGACTGCAACGTTACAACGTAGGTGCGCCTTTTGAACGTATCGCCTTTGACATCCTGGGACCTCTGCCACGAACTGCTGATGGCAACAAATACATACTCGTTGTCATTGATTACTTTACCAAGTGGCCTGAAGCTTATCCTATTCCTGATCAAGAGGCAGTCACAGTATCTGAGGTAATGATACAGCACTGGATTTCCAGGTTCGGAGTGCCTCTTCAGTTACATTCCGATCAGGGAAGGAATTTTGCCTCGGCAGTAATCAAAGAACTATGCAAACTACTTGGCATTGACAAAACTCAAACGACGCCATTGCATCCCCAGTCGGACGGCATGGTAGAGAGGTTCAATCGAACCATCCTTAATAACCTCTCATTAGTGGTTTCCAGAAACCAACAGGACTGGGACAAGAAATTACCACTCTTTTTACTGGCTTATCGCAGTGCTGTCCACGAGACTACCGGCTATTCTCCATCACAGATGCTCTTCGGTCGTGACCTTCGTCTGCCTTGTGATCTATTGTTTGGCCGCCCTCCGGATGCTCCTTCATCGTCTGAGGAATATATTCAAGATCTCCAGGCCCGGTTTGAAGTGATGCACAATTTTGCACGAGAGCGAGTCAACTTGGCGACGGAGAAGATGAAGACCCGATACGACACAAGAGCTACTGAACATCAATTCCACGAAGGAGACAAGGTGTGGTTGTGGAATCCGACTCGACGGAAAGGACTTTGTCCAAAATTACAGTCACCTTGGGATGGGCCGTACACAGTCCTAAACAGGCTGAATGACGTCGTGGTTCGGATTCGTAAGTCTTCGAACTCTAAACCTAAAGTCGTTCATTACGACAGGTTAGCTCATTACTATGGCCATAGTACATAATGTAAATAAATGTAAATAGTATAAGACCATGGTCCATTTTGTTTTTAAATGTGTATTTGATTTGTTTTATGTATTGCATTTATTGTTCATGTTGTTTATTATTGTAATGTAATGCTTATTAATGCATTTATGCCACAGTTGTAAGTTTAGCTTCCTGTCCAGGGATTGTACTGCCCGGGACGTGCAGTCCTTGGGAAGGGGACAGTGTTACGAATTTGGTATTTAAAAAGCTAATGTTAGTTCAATTACAAATTAAATGATTTTATTTCTCACGCAGTGCAGCGCGTGACGAATATTAAAAGAAAGCTAAGCCGTAAAATTGAAATTACAAGAGCGCGTGCATTAAATAAATAAATATCTCTTTTTGATTTCGAGAAAGTACTGGAAAATTCTAGCGCGTGATTTTAAAATCTTATAAAAGGAGGAAAACATCTCAGTTTGTAGTAGTTGCTTAGTTTGTTGTTGTTTAGAAAACTGCTCTTGTTGATTGTAGCGAATTCGCGGATTAGCGTTCTTTAGCTGTTTTTAATTGCGTTCTATTGGACATTTGAGTAGTTAAAAGATAACTACTGTGAGATATTGTAATACTGCATGATAATTTGAGAAAATTTAAGCATTTTTGTTGTGATAATAATAAATTTTTTTTTGTTCATTTTTCATCGGACTTGTGCATTCATTTCATAACGAACCCGTACGCACGCAACAATACGTTTAAAAGAATCACAGTATAGTGTTCGACTCTTGTGGTCACACATTCAGTATAGTATGTTATTAAGACATGCTACTAGCTGCACAAGTGACCAAAATGCACCACCCACAATTGTTATCGTTAAAAAAGTTCAGTCCTTTCTTTTTTCAACAGTCCTCATATGTAAATAAATTTTTAAATTATAGCACACTATATTAGTAACATATTTCGGAAGGAAAAGGGAATTTATTTTCTTAATGAAGTTAATTAGCTTTTCTTACATGCACAATAGCATTTTTTATTATTGTTGTTTTTATTACACATGGGTTGAATCATGAATTTCAGAAACATTTGGTTTTGCGTAAATATTTACTTTTGGGTATATATCAGGCTATCTAATTTTGAATACATGAGCTGCTTATACACATACACACATAAGAAAAAAAATTTAAAAATTTTAGGACCTTAAATGCCAATTTAGCAGTTTTAAGAGCGTACAGCTGAAGTACCAAAATATATAACTGGACTAACTTCAAAGTGTTTTTTTAATCATATAACTGGATGTGGGGACATTTCTAAGAAATCTAAAAAATAAGTAAATGTAATCATAAATAGGCTTCATTTTTATAATACCATTTTGCTAATTGAGTAAATTAAAAAAATTAGTTTGAAAAATACATCAGTATCTTACATATGAATATTCCCAGCTCTAATGACAAGTTTTTTTCAAAATATATACCAAAGAACCCACATTTTTTTTTTTTTTTTTTTTCATAAATTAAGTTGCTGCACAACTTGAACAGATTATAAATACTTTTTCCATATTTGAAAATTGTTAGTGAGCTTCCAAAATACAAAAACTATTTAATTATTAACTCTTTTAAATATTTAGCTTTAAAGTACATAAATAATTCTTGTCAGAGTGAAAGGAATTTTAGTATTTCAGATTTCATATTAAATGCAATGTGGTAATATTACGCAACTTTAGAATACTCTAAAAGGTTTTAAAATTATTCAAAATTCATCTTTATACATAAGACATCAGTTTTATAGAAATCTAAGGCTTAAAGTTCTACATCTAATATTTTGATTTGTACATGAAACACATACATACATTTGATATGAACATGAATACATGGAAAAAACTTTAAAATATATAAAATAATATATACCTGTATTGTAGAATATGGGCAGCATGGGCATTTGTATGGTTTTTCACCGGAATGTTTCATTTTGTGACGCCTCAGAGAATTGTGATCTCCAGTTCGATATTCACATTGGTCACACTTAAATGGCTTTTCGCCAGTATGCTGTCTCATGTGCATGCGTAAGCTACTTTTTTTGGTGGCAGCATGATTGCAATAATTGCACAAAAACCGCTTTCTCTTATTGTGCTCTGCATCTTCATGAAGGCGCAAAAGTCGCTTGGATGGAAAATGACTGGGGCAAAGTTTACACCTGAAATCATCTTTTTTCTGTTTTTTCTCATTTCCAGAATGAATGACCTAAAATAAAGCAAACAGAAATTCTGAATATATAAATTCTCACTTAAAATTGTGCGCATCTAAAGATCATCTTTGATATAACTGAGATTGCAATTTGCATTATATAAGGTGTCTATATAAGAAATGTGCAACGTCATGTATTCAGAGTGATTGACTAGATCCCCCTTTCCCAAACAGAAATAAAAGCAGTAAATATTTGTGGCTTGCATAAAATTGCAGTAAGGATTCAGAGAAAACAATAAATATAAAAAATAAACAATGAACAAAATACCACACAAGAAAGCAATGACACTTTCCAGTTAAAGAAGACACTGCATCACCTTCTGCAGTATTTGAAATTTAAGTGTTACAAATCAAGTGATTAAGTTTGCCAAGTCTTATGACTAAGATGAATGGCCATTTTAATGAGTAAGCTCCAAAGTAACTTGACTATGGTTCACCAAACATTAAGGCTTAGCATTTTTATTAACAGTATCCCTAAAAATAAAAATAATTTTTGCAGAAAGAATAGCAATTTTCCATAGTTTTAAATGTCACTGTTTCACAAAAGTACAACACAAAGCCAGTACAGTAATGCCACAAAGTACATTCACAAATGCCAATGCCTTACCCAGGATTTGAATCGGGAGTCTGATGGTTTGGCAATAAGGTAACATTTATCACTATACTATCCAGGATGATTAATAAAAAATGAGACATCAAACAATAAGTGCAGATGTTCTTTGATATTAGAACAGGCATCGGCAACCTCTTTTCACTGCAGGTCAAAATCAACCAAAATGTAGGTATTAAGATGATGTTTTGGGTCAAAGGCATTTTAAATTTTAAATTAATGTTTGGTTATTATTAAAAAAGACTATTTTAAAATAGTCTTTTTTAGTAATAACAAGATTGAGAAAATTTTTTGAGAAAAATTTTTCCATTTTATTGAGAAAATAATTACACTATGTTTTAAAACATAAAAATTAAAATTATAATTCTGATTATTATAAAAGCAAACATAACTGAGAGAACTTTACTTTTATCTCCAATATCAATAGCTTCCTGGCAATGAACTTGTAACATCAATTTAGTGAAGTCTTGCTTATAATTTGTCATCTTAAGACGAATACAAACATCTGAATTTTTGCTAGTTAAGCTGCTCTTGTTCTTACTTAAAATAAATTTCATGTGTGAAAATATATGCTCATATTTATAAGTTAAACCTAATGTGGACCAGAGCCAATTTTTTGTAATTATGAATTACGGATCAATGTTCCCAAATTTATTGATTTCTCATTGAAACTACGTTACAATTTTTTTAAATGCATATTTGTTATTGCAACTTTGTAATCAAACAGAAATGTTTTTGTTGTTATTTATTTTCAGTTTATTTTTACGCATTCTTCAAGTGTTTGTTTCATATTTATGTTTTGTATACAGTCAAAAGTCGTTAATCCGGACTCGTCGGGACTTTGGAGATTCCGGATTATCGATTTTTCTGGATTATAGATCATCAGTTTAAATCTGGTAAGATGGCATACAGAAATTATAAAATAAAAAATATGAAACCATAATTTACGAAATGAAGAACAATTATGATCTAAAGGGTATCAAAATTTACAAAAAAAAAAAAAAAAAAAAAAGCTTAATATTTATTTGTTTACTTTATTAAACATTTTTTTCAATGTAAGTTGTTTAAGTTGCTTCGTTTTATGTGATAATACTTTCTCTTTACTTTATCGGAAGCGGATTATAATGACGAGGAATTTGATTTAAATCATATCAAAGACGGAGTACATTGAGATGAAATACTAGATTTAGTAAGGAATTATAAGCCAAATAAAATAAAAACATCTGCCCTGAAGATAAGGATAGTGCTGACAGATTACCTTTCAATTCATTGTGCGCCGCGGCGTTTTCCCCCCCAGACCGCAGAGCAGCGTGAAATTGATAAACAGATTTCGGAATGGTTTGAGAAACAAAGGATATGCCTTTATCCATTTTTTGCAGCAATTCCACTTTTGTTTAATGAACTTCTAAACATACTTTTGCTTTGTAGATCCTTTACATATTATTAAATATATATCGGAAATTCTATTTGACATAATCGAAAGTTCAAGCTTACTTTAATAAAATTGCTCTAACAGTGTGCAAAAAATAATAAGCCGGATCCAATTCGAAGATTAAGAAACAACACAATCTGCAACATTAACTTAATTAGATAATTTTAGCTTAGCTTATACCGTCCGTTACACATTAAACGCACAAGCGAAAATGTATTACGCGCATGCGCACACGCATATTCGCAGCCGTAAAAGTCTTACGTGCATGCGTCAATGCGACGCATGCGCAGAAAGTTTGTAGCTTTGAGGTCCGAATTAATGACTTTTGACTGTATTATACTTTATTTTCTGAACTCAAGTGCATCACTTGAAATTATAAAATGGGTCACTCGGTGACCTGCAGATCATAGGTTCCCAAGGTCTGCTATAGTAGGCAATCTCCTACATAGAAAATCTGCGTATGGCTTCAAAACACATGAGAAAGACCATAAAAATTCTAACACAGAATGGCTTATGGTAGGCAGATGACTGTAGAATTCTTTTTCCTTAAATAAGCACTTACTACCATAATGCATCCACATGTACAAGGCAGGGAAAGAAATGGAAACAAAAGACACATCGATCCAAAATCAATGTTTTAATGCATTGTGATTTACATAGCTAGAAAGAAGAATTTGAAAGTTTTATTCCTGATTATTATTAGAAAGGCTGATGCAAAACAAACTTGACCTCTGATTTACACACCCAAATAACAGAAATGATATGGCATCACATTAATGATGCTTTTGAATGTGTGAAATGAGATAGAGCACACCTCAAGTTACAAATGACATTCAAAAAGACGTATACTAAAACTTTTTTAGTTCTTCCCAGCTAAATAAATCACAATGCAATAAACGTATTCATTTTGGATGTTCATGTCATTCTTTTTCATTACTTCTTTCCCTGGCATCATGTGTTGTAAAAATTCATACTTCTACAACTTCAGGATACTCTAGGTAACATTTTCCAGAAAAAAAGTTGCACTTTCTCGTATATGTAGTGTTTGAAGGATAAACATTCATGTATAACTATAAATGTTTAGTTACAGAAACCTTAAAATAAAAGGAAAATGCACAGTAATAAACAATAATCACAATTTCAGAATTCAATGTATGTTACTGAAAGAAGCAATAGCATTAAGTTGAACACTTTACAAAATACAGTCCAACATGATTCAGGTAAAATCAGATTTGATGACTATTTTCATAAGTCTGGCCAAAATATATAAAATCAGTAAAAAATTATACTGTGTTAAAATATTTTTAACTGTATGTATATACCTATAATATGACACAGTTGGATAACAGGTAAATAAAATAAATTTATAAATAAATAATTAAAATCAAATCTCAGATGTTCTTAAATTGGAGAGAATTGTTTTCGATATCACATAATGTAAAATGATTTTTTCTTTTGATTCACTTCTGTTCTTATTTATGAAGAATCAATTTCATAAATTATTAGGAATAATTAAAGGGGAAAGAAAGGAAAATTAGCACAAGACAATTTATACATTCACTCACACACACACACACACACACACACATATATATATATAAATATACCCTATGGTTTCTTAACTGCTTTCCATTTTTGAATTTTTTACCACATGTATCACAAAGAAATAAGCATTCATCTTGATGAATCCTTTTATGAAGATTCTCTAAACGACTCAGACTATAAGTACTGAAAAAGAAAAAGGAAAATTTAAAGCATGAAATTTTATATTAACAATAAAATTGTTTTCAAATTTGATCTAGTTCTAAACATTATACCCTGAATTTATTACAGAATAAATATTTGTTCAGTTATAAAATTAAAATAATTAAAAAAAAGTAATGCTTAATAAGAGGATTTTGTGAAATTAAGGAGCCAATACTTTTTTACAGACATAATCATTTAGTATATTAATCTTTTCACTTCCAGCATATCATACGCGATATATTTTAGTTATTCCCTAACAAACATATTGCATTCAAATATGATAATACAATAAAGTATCAATAGCAACCCACTGTGTCTCACTTAATATGCCAAAATGGAATGTTTTACTTGAAATTTCAAATGGTAATAAATGGCAATAGAATTCAGTGAAACTTAATTTCTTTAGTGCTAATTTTGATATCATGAGTTTAAATTTACTCTGTAGATGTAAAATGTGTGATACTGCTCTTGATACAGACTTCAAAAAGTGAATTCACAATGAAAAAGCTTTTGTTTTTGTACATGAGTGTCACACAATACACAATACAAATTGGTCTTTTGAATTTTCTCTTTTTCTGAACATGGCAAACAATTATTTACTTGAATTTCTGATATAACAGATATCATGATTTTAATAAAATAACCATCAACCTCTGTATTTTAAATGAGAATTACTACATAAGCCATTCATTTGAAAAGCTAAAAAAAGGGAAGAAGGATAGAAGAGATGGACTTTTATTAGGCGCCTGAGTCAAGTTGCCAACATTCTAAATGACAACACTGACAAGGAGTCTGTGAATTTCTTATCCAGTCATGCAAGGCTTTTACAATAAATATAAAATGAAAACTGTTATGTCCAGACATTCATTTAACTAAAGTAAATTAGGCTCTACTCTTATATGCACCCTAATTTCAACAAATGTGGCGATATGTGTTCTGCGCTGGTTTTTGGCACAACTGCATGGTGCATGGCAACCCTGTTGACGTTGAAAAATCTTTTGCTGGAGTGGTTTAATTGCTTGTTAGTTTGTGTCGTGCCTGTTTTGAAATGGCCTATGTTACAATGATAGACGTGGTGGCAAGATTTCAGTTGCATATTTTAGATTGTGTGAAAAGTAAATTTAGTATTAAAAGGTACGATGTTGGAGTTGTTAACAAGTCTTTTATTCACGGGTGTGTTTATGAAGATTGAAGTGTATTTTTGGAATTTCTGTGGAACTTTTAAAACACAGCGCGAAACGCGAAGCTGGTATGAGAACTTGGACGAAGAAGGGCGTTTCTGATAGTTCCTGTGTGGATTTGCAGTTAAATTGTTGTTGTTAAAGTACGTGGCTGTCAGCGGAGTTTAAGATTTGGATTGTGGTTTTGGTGTACAAAGTTAACTCTGGAGGAAGTTTTTATCATTACTTTTGAATTCTGAATCTCAGAAAGACATGTGATATAGCAAAATCGTGGCACTTTTGTTCAGAGATGTTGTGTGACTGGTGAAATTTTATTTAGGAATGTATTATGGTCAGTGCACATTTTTTTTACTGTTTTTATTTTGTAAAATGTAATGTTCATTGTTTTTTTACTATGAATTTTTGTTGTTATTGTTCTTTTTTGAATTGTTTGTAATTTAGTTCAGTTTATTTAGTTGATTTGTGCGCAATGCCTAGATTGTGCAATTCGTAGATGGTTTTTTAAGTTTAAACAGAATGCTGTGTTTTTTTTTTCGGTTTTTTAACTTAAATTGTGTCTTCAAAACGTGGCTTTTGCATGTGTGAAAACTGCGTTTTTGGAGACATTTTAGGCTTAAAATTAAAAAGTAGACAAAAAATTTAGGTAGTAATATGGTGGCATGGAGTTTCTCACCAAAAATGTTTGGCAAGAAATTAGACGATCTGACGACGTATGTAAGAGTAGTTCCCTAAATTAATCTAATTAAAAATAAATAAATAAAAAAAAAAACAGAATAGATATCACAATCATTTATTTATACCTATCTGCATCCTTTTACAAAACAGAAACGAACCACTTATCCCCTTCCCATTTGAACATATTGTTACGAAATAAAAAAGGTGCAGTGAGATGGCTTCCCCCGCAAAGCAATTTTAGGGTTAAAATGGCAAGGGAAGGCAGGGTTACCACATTTGGCGAGAAATCGCCCACTTGGCGACATAATTGGTGATATACCATGGACGGTTGGAGAACCTTCTGAAAGGAATTCTTACCGGTTTAGCCCAGAATGTTCTTGAACACAGACCGAAAGCTATATAAACCTTGCTGGTCCGCAGTCAATGTGTGTGTGTGTCTCTTATCAAGTGTGTGTGCCTCACATAGAGTGCGAGTTAGTGTCTCGTCTAGTGAGTCAATAGAGTTGACAGCCGGGCAGAGAGTGCTGAGTGGGTTCGAGTGCATCGAAAAAGAGTCTCATAGTGTATCGCAGTTAGTGCATCGTCGAGAGAGCGCGTTGAGCTCCGGGAATGACTGAACTGAAGAGTCAGGAGCTGTGCTCGTGTGTCGTTGAGTGCATCACGAGTTGTAGCGTGGAGAGTCTCGAGAGTATGTGGAGTTCCGAGAACAACCAAGCAGAGTCGGGAGTTGTACTCCAGAAAGCAGAGTCGGGTGCTTTGCAGGAAGCTGTCTCCACCGTAATAGCCTGATAACCTGAAGGCTATGTCGCTGATCATGTCAGCGTATTTATAGTAGTTCATCGACGACTGTAAAACGTGTTTTGGAGCTGTCCTGACAATATTGGCAAATAAAGTGTGTTTTGATACTTCATCAAGTGTCGTCATTTTTCACTCCAAATCCACACAAACCAGGTATGAACGTGAAGGAAGAAAATAACGCAACAACTGGTGTCAGAAGAAAAAGAAAACGCAAGAATATTTTGTTTTCAATGCAAAAATGTATTTAAAAAAAATTAAGAGAGGTATCAAAAGCTCACACACTCTACAATAAAAAGAAATAATACAGAATTAACTATTATAATTTGAAAAAAACCTTGTTTGTTGTCCATTTCTCTACAAAATTATTATTCAACTAAACGCACTTCTTAGCCTATATATCTACCCTAAAAATGACTGGTATAAAATTAGAAGACATCAATTTCCTCAGATGCTCGTAGACTGCTGAAATCACATAATGAGGATTCTGAAAACATTTTGTGCGCATGTTTCCCTAGATTTTTCGAAAAAGACAAAAATCACATAGGGTGATAGTTGAGTGTGCAGGTACAAGGCTCAGTGTGAATGAAGTCTGCGGCTTAGGCTTACCAACAAGCTGGGGTGTTGTGAAATTTGCAGTAGTGTACAGCTACCAATTTATTGTACTAATTGTATCAAAATTTTACAATCATAAACATAAATAAATATATACTCTATCCTTCTTTTTAACTATACTAACTTTAGAAATACAATTATTTTCAAATAAAACAAATTTTAAATATTTAAAGTTATTTATTTTTACTGCATGTAGAGAAAATTATTGTAAATATTCTATTACCGGAAAGGACACTGATCACAGGCATGCAGTTCCATGTCATTATTATGAGATCTCCATAAATGACCAGCAACTGCACCCCACTTTTCAAAACCCATTCCACACTCAGGACAAGCAAATGCATTTCCACCTGATACATGGCACTTTTTGTGATACTCAAGATTATCCAATGCACGAAAACGTATGTTGCAGCCTTTAAATTCACATCTGAGAAAGAGAAATAAAAAAATAAGAAATTTTATATCATTAAATTACATACATATATACATATATATATTTAAGAACATTACGCTCAACAAAAAATATATATATATATATATATATATATATATATTTGCATTTTTTTCCCTCCCATTTTCACATTTCTCCCAAAAAAAAAAAAAAAAAAAAAAAAAAAAAAAAACTATTTAAATCCCTCCTATTAACTGCATAGTATTTCACACATATGAGTAAACAGAATATTCAGCAACTAATCAGCTGTATATAAAAGTGATTTGACACAAATGATTGATAAAAATTTCAATGACAGATTTGGTGTAATAACAGTATTGATATAAAATAGAAAAGTAGGCTATTGAAAATTCTACAGGTAACGTTCATTTGTTGCCAAAAGTTTTCTGCTAGACACTTAATGCACTACAGAATACTTAGAAATCAAATAATTGGAGATTTAGTTTTTTTCCCATTTTCACAGTGCCCCAGTTCTTAAATGGTGCCTGGGGCCCACCAGTGGCTGAGCCATAAAATAGCTGCACACTGGTTGTTCCACCCTAAGTTCAATTCCAGGCAAAAGGGCTGGCTGCATGAGAGTTTTCATTGTTTTCCCCATGCATAAATTGTACATGAACCAGTTTCCCTTAGAAAGACATAATCAATCCCTTTTCCATAATCAATTAAACCAAACGTAAATGGTGCCTAGAATAGTGATAAATTGCCAATGACAATCCTAAAGTAAAATACTTAAATTTGGGAAAACAAAGCACATGTGCTACTTCTTTAGCCACTGTGAGAGCAAACATTTGACTGGATACAAAAAAGAAAAGAGCAGATTGGTTTCGAATTAATTTTAAGATACGTACTGTATTTAATTACTGGATCTAAATATTTATTTATATATAGAGAGAGAGATAGAAAAGTAAAATTCTCCAAACGACATGAATTTTTTGTAAGGTTATGAATTATTAAAGGTCTTGAGTTGCTACCGTGTGATGATATTGCAAGATCAGACTGGCAGTTTTATAAGAAAATTAAAATTTTGATATTTGTGGATTATTAGTTCCAGAATTTCCTACAAAGATTCAATATAAATTTAAACTGAAATATTGAAAATAAACTGCATTTTAAAAATGTTGAAAACATCTTTAAAAACAAGATCAGAAATTACAAGATTTCACGAAATGCCTTACTTGATACCAAGAACATTTCTTCCTTACACAGTTATAATAATTTTTTATATAGATATTCATGTTCATTCGAGTGCTATTTTATAGTTTACCTTTGTCCCAATGCATTCATATTCATGTTAAAAATATTCCATTCATAATAAAGTACCTTCAATTTTACATAAGTTCTTATATCATTTTTTTCATTGATATTTATTTTGCATCTCAAATGTTCAAGTATGTTACTTCGGTACTCTGTTATTGTTATTTGGACTGGATTCAGAAATATATATATATATACACACACACATACACGTATGCATGCATGTGTATAAATGTATGGTGAGTATACACACACACACATACATACATACATATGTATATACACATAAATGCAATGTATACATGAACACATCCATCCATACATATGTATATACACATAAATGCAATGTATACATGAACACATCCATCCATACATATATGCATACAAGCATTCATTTCTGAATCTGGTCCCAATGACAGATGAGTACCCTTATTTCTTTTTTATGCTAATATCTGGAATGTAAGTGAAGATGTAGAATGGGGAAAATGTAAGATATCCCAGACTTGTGCAGCATTTGAAAACCAGTTAGTGTATGAAAAAGAAAGTTTACTTGGGGGATAGAATAAACAATGGATTCTGTTGACAGGGCATACTTTATTCCTGCATAATTTGGTAAACATGCCTTAATTTGGTTATTTATCTTTTACCCTTTTTAAAACCTAATTTGCTATAAAAATGTTTTAAAAACAAAAGATATTCTGATTAAGAGACTAAACTAAAATTTCAAACAATTTGATAAGAATTGGCAAAACTAGAACTGTTGAAAAAATTGGCATTCCTATATCAACACTAAAATCAGATGTTTCTTAAAATAAATAAATAAACAAATAAGAAGGAAAGAAAAATATAAAAAACATTCATTTCTGATTCAGTAACATGCAAAAAATCTACTTAAAAAAAGTCAGTAATTAAACGTTGGAAAATGACTACTATTTATAATTTGGATGGCTGTATAAATTTAAATTGCACCAGAGAGTCTCATTATATCATAAATGATAATCCAACGATGCCCCACTTGAATCAGCTGAAGACTTTTTTGAGAATTTATTCAAAGAAGCAATAAATACCAGCTGAAAGATATGTTAAATATCAATGACACAAGTCTCTTCTTTCTCACACAAAGCCTAACTTTTAAAAATGACAAGTGAAATGGAATCGAGAAAAATATCGATCACTCAACTATTTTACTCTGTGTATATACATGCTGTAATGAAATATATACCCTGAGCTACAACAAAGTTACAAAAATCAAAATGTTTTAAAAAAGGATGGATCACGGCAAATATTTTCACAGAAAGCCTCAAGAAAATTAGCAAAGTCACAAAACTTTTGCCATGAAATTTTGATATTTATAATTAAAATTACACAATTTGGTATCTTAGGACTTTTAAAGAGAAGTATTTCTTTTCCTTAAATACAAGATTGAGATTTTAAACAAACTAAAAGTAAGAAGATAAAATTAAATCCATATCACAGTAAGTAGCCTTTAATGTTTACAGTTAAAATATGCACATCTCATCCTAAACTAAAATTTTGATTATACTTCTTCTCTGAACATTCTCTTGATAGACATATAAACAGCATCACTCTATATGCAAAGTCTTAGCTATGCCTTATCTTCCAAATTCAAATAAATCCAGAAATAGGTAAAAAAACATCAAAAATGTCCTAATATATAATGAATTTACTTGACAACTACGTACAAATAAATATTTCACAATTTAGTTAAAACGAATTCTCTCATGGCCCTTGTGAAGAAAATCTGATCTCGCTCAAAATATATTCCAAACATGACATACTGGCAAGTTTTGAAATATATTAAAAGAATTTAATGTTAATAAAAGATGCTGTGCATTAGCATATTATGTTTGGAATACTTAAAAATCTACAAATCATTAAAAAGAAGTTTAACATTTGTATGCATACAAGCCAGAAATCATGCTACTTAATCATGTGGTCTAATAAATTTAAAAGAATTCAGTAATCTAGAATTTAAAAAAAAGTTTTTAACAGCACTCAAATTTATCAGTAACATGCCACTGAAAGGACTTCTTAAACCACTTTTTTAATTTCTTATGTTGCATTGAAATACATTGGCCACAAGTTGACGATTTAACAAGTAAGTAATATTTACTCTTATAACCAAAAATATTAAAAGCATTTTTCAAATTTAGTACACTATACAGCTGCAATAATAATTTGGTACTTTTCCATTTCGCTGGCGCAGGCGATAAAGCTGCCAATAATGGTACAACTGATGCCAAAAGGAATATCCTCACTGGTAACCTTTTACGCCTCATTTTCAAAACAAGTCACAGCCATTTCTTATCAGATTGATTGGTTATTTCAATACTGGCATACAATTATATAGAATTTTTACCATATAGTACAATTTTATGCCCTAAGGCCATTCGCGGTAATTAAGTCAATTAGAATGCAATCACACCGCTCACCGGAAGGCAAAAAATATAGAAGTCAAAGGTTAAATTCATGAATTCTAACGAGAATACACTAGCGAAGTAAAGCACTGCGGTTTTACATAATTTCTGAGTAAGCTATTCGTACAAATTGAAATAATTCTTGCATTTAAATTTATTTTCCAAATTAAATTGTAACTTGGAATTAATGTAGATAATTAGATTTTTGTAGCGTAGTTTATGTGAGATGAGATCATTTGGGGTCACATGATATGAACTGACGAATCAGCATGTTGAACCATGAAAGCATAACAGATTCTTAATGTCTTTTTACAAATTTAAAGTCTTTATTTATTGGATTTTCACAAAATTTTAAACGGTATTAAAATGTTTATGCCTTCAAAATAAAAATTCTTAGAACTAACATTTGTTAACTTTTTTTATGTGTAAACTGTGTGTTGTCGCCAATAAAGTCTGCTTGGCAAGATTTGCTCCGGCGAAACGGAAAAGTACTAATAATTTTATTGTTTATACAGTCAAAAGTCTTTAATCTGGACTCGTCGGGACTTCAGCGATTCCTGATTATAGATCATCAATTTAAATCTGATAAAATGGCATGCAGAAATTATAAAATTAAAAATATGAAACCGTAATTTATGAAATAAAGAGCATTTATGATCTAAATGGTATCAAAATTTACAAAAAAAAGCTTAATATTTATTTGTTTACTTTATTAAGCATTTCTTTCAACGCACGCATGCGTAAAGCATACATCACGCATAGTCGAAATTAGAAAATTGCAACCAGAAAACTATTTGATGTGTATTTGTGATATTTATAATGACGAGGAATTTGATAAATCAAATCAAAGACGGAGTACATTGAGATGAAATACTACATTTAGTAAGGAATTATAAGCCGAATAAAATAAAAACATCTGCCCTGAAGATAAGGATAGTGCTGACAGATCAACTTCCAGTTCATTGCGTGCTGTGATGTTTCCCTCCCCGCGGAGCAGCGTGAAATTGATAAACAGATTTCGGAATGGTTGGAGAAACAAAGGATATGCCTTTATCAATTTTTTGCACTATTTTTTGTTAGATGGTCATCGAAACATGCTTTCGCTTTGTAGATCCTTTCGCAGCTCCAGGTTCGGAAATTCTTTTTAACATAATCGAAAGTTCAAGCTTACTTTTATAAAATTGCTCTAACAGTCTGCAAAAAATAATAAGCCTGATCCAATTTGAAGATTAAGGAACAACACAATCTGCAACATAACTGAATTAGATAATTAGATAATTTTAGCTTAGCTTATACCGTCCGTTATACATTAAATGTGCATGCGTAAACGTATTACGCACATGCGCAGAAACTTTGTAGCTTTGAGGTCCGGATTATAGATCATTCCGGATTACGGACTTTTGACTTTAATATTGTTTGCAATGTTTTAACAAAAAATATGGGGAAAGTGCAGAATCGCCCACTGCTTGGCACGTTTTTAAGAATTGCACATCCTCAGTATCCATGTACACATTGACCTATTTTCACTTAAAAAAAATTCTCAGACTTGCACAAAAATGGCATTGTGCACTCCCTTGACTTTATCCATGTACACATCAACCTATTTTCACTTAAACAGTCAAAGAAAACTGACAAAACTTCAATTCTTCTTACTCTTGTAAAAAGTGCCAAACAAATAAGTGGGCGATGCTGAACTTGAGCCAAAAATATATTACCACTTGGCAACACTTCTGAACTTTTTGTAGAACTACAGTACAAAGTCTTTAATCCGGACTCGTCGGGATTTCGGCGATTTCAGATTAGGGGTTTTTCTGGATTATATATCAATTTAAATTTTGTAAGATGGCATGCAGAAATTATAAAATTAAAAATATAAAACCGTAATTTATGAAACAAAGAGCAATTATGATCTAAAGCATAACAAAATTTACTGAAAAAAAGCTTAATATTTATTTGTTTACTTTATTAAACATTTCTTTCAATGTAAGTTGTTCAAGTTGCTTCATTTTATGTGATAATACTTTCTCTTTAATTCTATAAACAGACATAATTTCTTGTTCAGTTCCACTGTTCAAGTCCTGTAATTGCTGTTTTGAGAATACTGACTAACTTGTCAATCGAAATTTTTTCGTTTTCAATAACCTCTCTGTCACTTTCTTCACTATCGGAAACGGTACATCAAAACATGCTTTCGCTTTGTAGATCCTTTGGCAGCTCCAGGTTCGGAAATTCTTTTTAACATAATCGAAAGTTCAAGCTTACTTTTATAAAATTGCTCTAACAGTCTGCAAAAAATAATAAGCCGGATCCAATTAGAAAATTAAGAAACAACGCAATCTGCAACATTAACTGAAATAGATAATTAGATAATCTTAGTCTAGCTTATACCGTCAGTTATACATTAAACGCGCATGTGTCAACGTATTATGCGCATGTGCAGAGAGTTTGTAGCTTTGAGGTACGGATTATAGATCATTTCAGATTATGGACGTCTGGATTAAAGACTTTGTACTGTATTTGAAAAATGCTGCCAAAAAAACTGAAAGTTTAATCAGAAAAAATTTCAAATTAAAAAAATACTTTCTGAGACTGATTCTTGCCATTTAGAATTTTTCAATTTCAAGCAAAATTTACTGTACACATAACTATTACTATTACAAGAACTTCAATTATAGTAAATACTTAGAATGAAGCATTTTGATTCTTTTTTCTTTTATTTTATAAAACTTATGCATTTATCTGTCCTCTAATGAAAGGTGGGGGAAAGAAATAGCTGCATAAAGAAACAAATTTATGCTATAATTTTTTTAAACATAAGAAATATTAATACATTTTAAATGCACTAACATGTATGAACCAAGCTCCCTATTCATCTTCTTCTGCCATGCCTTTTTATGCGAAGAAACTTGTTTCTTAGAGGAGACTGGAGATTCTTTAACATTCGACTTCTTGGGAGAAATCTTTACTGGTGAGGCATCTAAACTTTTTGGATAAATTTTTCTTTTCATAGTCTGAGGTTTCAAATTTTTACCAACACTTTGAATTATACTTTGATTGCAGTTCACAGGAATGTTAACACTAGATTGAGACCTTTGATCTTCCGTGGAATTTACAATAATGCCATTAATTGGAATTAACTGATAACCAAGTGAAGTGACTTTAGGATTCAAAGAAACATACTCTGTATTGGAATCGTGGTGAATTACAAGATGAGATTTATAATCAGATACATTAGAAAATGCTACATTACACTTAACACATTGGAAGTGATCATTACTATTCACAACATTGCTTACTGATGATATGACTGTTACATCATTTAAAATTGGAGGTACACTAGTAGTTGAAGTAATAAGATTGACTGACTCGGAATTATGAATTTCACTTTGACTTTCAACAGGTACTGATGTATTTAAATTATCAGAATTTTTAGAAGTTACAATTCCACCATCATTTCTTTTATTTGGAAAATTTTGTTCCTTGGAATGTGAAATATTTATATGATTCACAACAGAACATTTATGCATGCTGATAAAATCACAAAATTTGCATTTGAAACAACGAACCATTTCAACATCCGATTCTATTGGTATCTGGCTACATGAAAAGCATGCGTCACTTTCTGATGCAAAATTCTCATTAAATACAATTTCTGGTACCTGAATAGATATATCCTGAGTTGTGGGTACAGCTGAGACTGTGCTGGAACTTAAAAAATTTTCTGTGTCACATGATATTATATTTCTAGGAGCATTACAATTATCTAAACATGTGCGATTTGAATGCTGATTACAGCCATTCTCTTCATGCAGGCGTACGCTGGGAAAATCATGACGCAGGAGTTGGATGTCAGACAAAGAAGGTTCGTTTCCTAATAATGAATCCAAATGGTTGAGATTTATCTGAGGTAATTTATCACAGACACTCAGTGAATGAGACTGACTTTGACTGTTGGGCATTACAGATGGACTAGATGTATTAAGGCACTGGTCTGTCAAATTTGAAGGCAATGGAAGGTGAAGGAGTTCATTTTCACAAGGCAACACTGTGTTCATCAAAGAACGAGATGAGTCTATATGATGTGCATTATTGTTTTTGAACTTCTGGTACTGCATTTCATTTTTATTCATGGATATGTGCAACTGTGTACTATTTATATCATTAAAAGATGGTATCAAAAGAGAATCACTGCTTGAAAATCTCTGTATGGGTAAATCTGCAAGAAGCTTTTGGCCATCATCAATACAAGCTCTATTCAAGCCGTTCGGAACAACATCCTGGGAAGCCAAATCTGTAGGAAATCCCAAGTCGAGCATTTCAAGATGTTGGTTTTCTCTTCCAGTATGGTAAATATCCGAAACATTGGATAGAATACTTGGTGCTGATAAATTGTCAGACACTTTCATGAAATCATGAGCGAGCCATGATGGAACAATTTCTGGAAAGGCATCAGAGAAAACAGAAACGTCACTTCGCTCTTCAAAACTTGGCTCCATGTTTGCAGGAATCTGAATCTGACCTGACGAGTTAAATAAATCAATACTTGATGGACTAGAATGATTAATGGCAGATAACGGTCTTTCCAAGTTAGAAATATGCGACACTGTATCTAGAAGATGCAGTGGTGTTTGCTTTGTAGGAATTTCTTGAGTTGAAATTATTTTGTTATGTGATAAAGTCTCTTTGTAATTATGTGAAGCCATCAAAGATGATGAGTCGCAAAGAATATCAGTCAAAACATTCATCATTATGAACTTTTCCAAGACTAGATTTTTTCAAAAAAAAAAAAAAAAAAAAGAAAAGAAAAGAAAAAAAAAAGAAAGAAAAAAAAACTTGCAGCTGTCAGCTTAACATTTTGAAGACGATTTTAAACTCATACTATCATACTACAACGACTAAATTAAACTACCTCGCTATTTTTAAATGCAATACAAATAGCAGTTCTGGATTTTAATAGTGCTGAAAATCAACTATTGCTTGAAATACAAAGTGGGATTATTAAACAGCAAAAAAATATCAGTTTTATATCCCTTTCCAATTTTATTGTACAAAAATGGAGATTTAAAATGATTATACATTAGAAATATTGCGTATCTCTATGGGTCCAAAAATACATTTGCAAGATATGGTAACTGCCAGATGGATCTTTAAAATAACATTGTTAGGCGAAGGGAACAAAAATAATAGAACAATACTGTTATTAACAGCAACTTAATTGCTTATAGAAAACAAATAAGATGAACAGAAATAAAACAGACTAGAGCTTCTTTTTGAGATTCCGTATTATGCAAAAATTAAAATTGCAAGTTATGCATTGCAAATCATAAAACAATTGCATTATACATCACAGCAAATTCAATTTCTACGTTATAAGCATCAGTAATCACGATTAATTTCGGTGGATCTTGCGATCCCCCAACAAGCATTCAAAAACACAATTTAATTTTCAACTAAAATCATGTTTTCTGAGCAATTATGCAAAGGTTGAAAAGAAGAAATTCCACAGATTCCAAGAAAGACTGACTATTCATTATGCTTTTAATATAATTCCATAAGTTCATGGCAATTAATATACAGTATATTTATCTTATTCTTTCTCCGTGTCATTACATTTTTTCATTACCTTCGCGATTGTTTGTACATAATCGTGTTTAGTTGTCGCAAGACGTGATGCCATATTGAAAATTTTAAAAAGCGGGAATGATTTTAGTATATTGTATTTGAAATTATGTATTTTATATATACGATGTAAAATAATTTTAACAAGCTCATAATCTTCTTTTATGATCAAAACGAAATATTTTTCTGTATTTAAAATTTTTCATAACTCATACCTTTTAGAGAAAATCTTAAAAAGTTATAAGGTGCAGAAAATACTGATTTTATTGGACCAAAAATTTTTAAATATAATTTATAAAGTAACTATATTTTTAAACATTTCTGGTCACATAATAGTTTTTTGCAATTTAATCACATCTCCGCACACTAATGACAATGTTGTTTTCTAAATACGCCATTTTGTCCGACTAAAGCATTTAAAACCACTATATCAGAGTACTGCATAAAATTTATTTGAATCATTTGAAATGTATATTTTAAACAACGAAATTAAGTTAAGAACTCAGTGCAATACTGTATTCCCTGTAGCTTCATTGTGATATAGAAGAATAATGGTAAGTCAGTGTACTTATTTCTTGTAGCCTTGCGACATGGCGGATTGATCGGTGCACTGCGGTCAGAAAATAAAGGTAGTGGATTTGGGTGTTAGGCGGTCGACGATAATTAGTCCGTTAGTTTAGGGATGTTTTCATGCAAAGAGTAAATGAGAAAGGAAATGATATGTATTTCGTATCATTTGTTTTTTATGTCGAGATATTCGTGGGACTCTAATATTATACCGATTTATAATATGTGTTCTGCAGCTGCGTTCACTATAATTTTTCTTCGATTTTGTTCTTGTTTATCAATTTATGTACATCGGTTTCATTCATAGCATCTTTGCAACCGATAATTTTTCTTGGATATTGTTCTTGTTTATCAATTTATGTACATCCATTTCATTCATAGCTTCTTTGCAACCGATATCTATCTCCTTTTAAATTTCCTACAGTAATTCTTGTGACTTGTTCTAAAACTAGCATTGAGATTGAATAAAATCCTTTTAAGTGTAAAGAAAATTTCTTCTTTTGTTATATTATGTTCGAAAATTTCAAGGCTGAATTAAAAATACGTATATATGTATCTGTCAGGGGATTTTGTGTGAGAAACAATAGTTTAAATGTGTGCAGTGAAGGTGAAAATTGCGTAAAATATTCAGTGATTAAGGGTGAAACTTGATTTAAATTTTCTGTTTTTCAGTTACTTTTAAATAAAATTACTATAACAATTAATACATTGTACCATTCATTTCAGTTCCATCTGAGCATATTTACTCACAATAATACAATTTAAACCACTATGGTTATTGTTTCAGTCTGCTATTTGTCATTTTTAACTTCAATGATAAGTATGTCCAGATTAAGGCAGAGCAGGACTGTGTGCCTGCTGAGCTATAAAATTACATAGAATTTTCTAACAGAAACAGAAAATTAAAGAATTACATTAACAGAGGAAACGTTCATAAAACCATTTCCTTTGTCTTTGTGTTTTAAACAGAGTCATTCTGAATTCTATAAACACAAGAGCACTCTGTGTGCAGAAAAATAGAATGCTTTCTTCATTAAACCACATCTCAGTCAATAATAATTTTGTGTTTAAAGCTTGCATAATAAAATAATAATCCCGCATTTTTTACTGTTAATTTTAGAATCTGGAAGAAAAATTTCATTTTATACCAAGTATATGAAAATTATTTTCTGCCCAAATATAAAATATACAAAAAGAAATATAAAAATTTCCATTACTCTTTTAATGTTGGCATTTTTCAACATCAACAGGGTTGCCATACAACACGCAATCGCGCCAAAAACCAGCGCAGAACACATCGCCACATTTGGTGAAATTAAGGCGTATATCAGAGTTGTACCCTATATTTAGTAATGCTTTGCAACATGACCACTGTAAAAATGTGTATTTCATTTAGTATTTTGAGCTTCAATATAACATGTGAAAATAAATGTTGGCTATTTCACTAATATGTTTCAGTGTAACAGTTTCTAAAAGTATATTTGTAACATCATCAAAGTTTACTGCAAGTATTATAGAATTCCCACTCTGTATCAAAATTATTTCTTGTGAATGGATTTAATGACAAGAAATGAAAGGCATGTTTTTACATTAATTTCGTAAAAAATATGAGCCTTCTCTAAATCATCATCAGAAAATATATAAAAATCTTAGGAGCTTCCTGTTTTGCATTGTAATTTTCACAGGTGCTAAAGTCAGAACACTTGCAGTCACTACTGTTCAACATTGGAAATTGCTGACATATAAAAGTTAGGTGTATAAGTCATATCAGATTTAATCTATCTTAAGCAAAGCTTAAAATGCTACATTAAATAAAATAAAATTGCATTAAAGGAAATTTAAAATGGAAATATTCTAGTATTTTCATTTTCAGAAATGCTTGTTTAAATAAAATGTCTTTAGAAACGTAATTCAAAGTATTTTGGTTTTGAAATACTTTGAATTGAAATTGAAAGTTTCTTGTCAAATCAAATAGAAGAAAGTTTGGTGGTACTTTTCTGTTTTGTCGGTGCAAGTTTTGTGGTTAATTAATCACAGAATTAGTTAAAATAAATATATTAATAAAATAAGCATTATTAAGACGTGATATAAAAATATATATCAAAATGTTCATATTGTAGAAACATAATATAAATATTTGTCTAAACAATGGTACTTAAATATTAGTGTAACCATCTTATTAGAAGTCACCAAAATTTCAAAATGTGTCAAACTCTGGCTACAGTGCACATAATAATTATACAGATTTAGCTTGCAATCAGTTTGTATTCGTGTTGGTTTATTTATCTGCTGTGGAAGCTATAGTCCATGATGGCTGAAAATCTTTTAATCCAGCATTACAAATTGCACATATATTAAAAATATAGCTAAATTTGTTTAATTTCCTGTTTCAAGAGCATGTAAATTTACACACACAAAAAAAAAGAAAAGAAAAAAGAAACATTTTGTGCATAAGCAAAAACAGTGAGCAGAGGAACATATAAATAAATCTACTTGTTTTCATATTACATTACATGGATAGTGATTAGTGGAGACTAAATGCTAACCTGAAAACCAGGCTGCAAGTTTAGTTTCTATATAAGGCTTAGCTGTGTGAATATGTTCTTTGTTTCCATTTCATGTGCATAATAGGCTGCTTCCACAACAGTATCTTTGATGGTGATTAATGGATTCAGCATCACCCATTCCATATGAATAGCTTCCAAACTCTCTTCTGTTTATTAGAAAAATATTGGATTACCACTGAAGAACTGCAGCATGTCCTGCCCCGAAACATAAGGAAGATTTTAAAAGAAGTTTCTTCTGGGAGGAAAAGGTTCATGCTTACTGCAGCTTTTGAGGAGCTTCCGAAGAAATGAAAATTAGACCCATTCCACATCTCTTAAAGTAAAATTTGATTTAATTAGAAATAAGAAGAGGTCTAGGACACAACTCAGCAATGTCATCCCACTAAGCTAAAATGAACCAAATGACCATTTCTTTTTTTTCCAATGTCAGTGCCATGAAGACCATACTGAAGAGGAGAAAAGCTATTGTAGATAACTTCATGAAATCTCAATTTCTGCCCCCAAAAAAGGAAACCCAAAGATGTTCCAAATGGAAAAAAGACAGCTGAAATTTTCACCTGTAGTGGAAGATTCATACTAAGCTGAATTAAAAAAACTGTGAGACCATGTGTACAAAATATATATGTGCATAGTATGTATATATATTGCTTACTTAAATATATTTATAAGTAAAATAAATTAGTAATTTCTAGCGCTTCCAACTTCAGTGATGTTTACGTTAAAATAACATGCCAAATAACGATTATTGGAGAAGTCAAACAACAAGAATCGGCGTAATATGTGTAAATTTTGCAGGACTAGTTTTGATGGTTTCACTACAGAACCATCGAAACTCAATACAGTCAAAAGTCGTTAATCCGGACTCGTCGGGACTTCGCTGATTCTGGATTATCGATTTTTCCGGATTATAGATCGTCAGTTTAAATCTGGTAAGATGGCATGCAGAAATTATAAAATTAAAAATATTAAACCGTAATTTATGAAATAAAGAACAATTATGATCTAAAGGGTATCAAAATTTACAAAAAGAAAAAAAAGCTTAATATTTATTTGTTTACTTTATTAAACATTTCTTTCAATGTAAGTTGTTTAAGTTGCTTCGTTTTATGTGATAATACTTTCTCTTTACTTTATCGGAAGCGAATTATAATGACGAGGAATTTGATTTAAATCATATCAAAGACGGAGTACATCAAGATGGAATACTACATTTAGTAAGGAATTATGAGCCAAATAAAATAAAAACATCTGCATTGAAGATAAAGATAGTGCTGACAGATTACCTTTCAATTCATTGTGCGCCGCGGCGTCCCCCCCCCCCCCCCCCGGGGCCGCAGAGCAGCAGGAAATTGATAAACAGATTTCGGAATAGTTTGAGAAACGAAGGATATGCCTTTATCCATTTCTTGCAGCAATTCCACTTTTGTTTAATGGACTTCTAAATATACTTTCGCTTTGTAGATCCTTTACATGTTATTAAATATATATCGGAAATTCTATTTGACATAATCGAAAGTTCAAGCTTACTTTTATAAAATTGCTCTAACAGTCTGCAAAAATATTCAGCCGGATCCAATTCGAAGATTAAGGAACAACGCAATCTGCAACATTAACTGAATTAGATAATTTTAGCTTAGCTTATACCGTCCGTTATACATTAAACGCGTAAACGTATTACGCGCACACGCATATTCGCAGCCGCAAAAGTCTTACGCACATGCGTCAAAGCGATGCATGCGCAGAAAGTTTGTAGCTTTGATGTCAGAATTAACGACTTTTGACTGTGTTACTGTATAAGGTATTTCTCCCACTTTCATGATATGGTGGTCTGCACACTGTATGCGCATTCCAGAGGTCTGCAGTTCAATTCTCGCCAAAGGCATTACTAATTTTTCATCTCTCTGGCCTCGAAATTATCCTAATGTCTCTACTGTGGGGCCCAAACTAAAAGGGTGGCATGTGATAATTCTCCCCACCCAGGATTTGGCGATTGGGTCCGCTAAAAATCCCTTTAAAAAGAGGAGTATATAAGGTATATAGGTAAAAGTTTAAAATTGGGCACCCCTTTTTTTTTGGCGCCAGGAAGGCACGATTTGAAGATGACCGCTACACAAAACCAAAATAGGAAGTCAAAGAATTGCACAAACTTTGTGGCTATGTACACATCGATGTGTTTTCAGTTAAAAAAACATCCTAGAATTGCACAAACTAGGCATTGTGCTCTGCCTTAAATTTGGCCATGTACACATCAATCTATTTTCATTTAAATAAAATCAAGTAAGCTAAAACAAAGTTAAAACTATCGTGGTAACCAGAAGTGAGGTTTCATTGCCAAAATTTTAAATAAATTGTTGTTAATCGAAGGGGCACCCAATTCTACACTAGAGTCGGTACATCTCCTGCCTTCTCCACTTTCCTAGCGTGCCTTTGTGGTGTGGTGTTCTGCACGCTGGGTGCATGTTCCAGAGGTCCGCGGTTCGATTCCCGGCAAAGGTTTTGCTAATTTTTCATCTCTCCAGCCTCGAAATTATCCTAATGTCTCTACAATCATCTTTCTCAGCTGCCTATGATTTATTTTTACCTTACATTTTTTTTACCTCATTTTGATACATTCTGCTAAATTTATATTAGGAAATACAGTCAAAAGTCGTTAATTCGGACACCCATAATCCGGAATGATCTATAATCCGGACCTCAAAGCTACGCGTGTACGACCTTTATGGCTGCGAATATGCTTGTGCGCGTGCGCAAAATACGTTTATGAGTGTGCGTTTAATGTATAACGGAAGATATAAGCTAAGCTAAAATTATCTAAGTATCTATTTCAGTTAATGTTGCAGATAGCGTTGTTCCTTAATCTTTGAATTGGATCCGGCTTATTATTTTTTGCAGACTGTTAGAGCAATTTTATAAAAGTAAGCTTGAACTTTCGATTATGTCAAATAGAATTTCTGATATATATTTACTAATATGTAAAAGATCTACAAAGCGAAAGTACATTTCGAAGTTCATTAAACAAAAAGTGGAAATGCTGCAAAAAATGGATAAAGGCATATCCTTTGTTTATCTAAACTTTGTTTATCTTTTACGGCGCGTAATGAATTGGAAGTTGATCTGTCAGCACTATCCTTATCTTCAGGGCAGATGTTTTTATTTTGTTTGGCTTATAATTCCTTACTAAATGTAGTATTTCATCTCGATGTACTCCGTCTTTGATATGATTTAAATCAAATTCCTCATCATTATAATTCGCTTCCGATAGCGAAGAAAGTAACAGAGGTTATTGAAAATGAAAAAATTTCGATTGACAAAGTAGTCGGTAGATACAGCAATTATAGGACTTGAACAGCGGAACTTTGTAACTGAACAAGAAATTATGTCTGTTTATAGAATTAAAGAGAATGTATTATCACGTAAAAAACGAAGCAACTTAAACAACTTACATTGAAAGAAATGTTTAATAAAGTAAACAAATAAATATTAAGCTTTTTTTTTTGTAAATTTTGATACCCTTTAGATCATAATTGTTCTTTATTTCATAAATTACGGTTTCATATTTTTAATTTTATAATTTCTGCATGCCATCTTACCAGATTTAAACTGATGATCTATAATCCGGAATCGCCGAAGTCCGGATTAACGACTTTTGACTGTAATACAATCAATATTTCTTTAGTGAATAAATTATTATACGTATATTCTCTCTCTCTCTCTCTATATATATATATACAGAGAGAAGGAGAGATGAAAAAATATATTTTCAATTCATTCACGGATAATACTAGAAACATATTCATACTCATGAAATATACGTTATTAATTTTTGTATGGTCTTATATTGTATGTTTACAGTTAAAATAATGCTTTAAAGTACTGGTTGACTTTTGATATGTAACAGTAAGGAAAAGTTGGAATCTCCATCCATACTAATAATATTCAAGTCGCTTAAGTGCATAAAAAATATATAGGAAGGATGTAGGAAATATTTTAAAGGATATTAGAAGGTTTTAAATTTTAGCAAGGCAGATTTATAAGCACAAAAGCTTCCATTAAAAAGAAACTAATTCTATATTCACAAGTTGTATTACAATTCTTTCTTATTTTTAGTAAATAGCAAGGTGTTAGCCAATGTTTCCAGTCCTTGTCACCAGAGTGTATGTAGTAGAGCCTAATTAAGTTGGGAAAAGTGCTATGACATAATAGGGTACCGGACATCCCTTGCATTAACACTCCATCCCTCCCTCCTTCCGTAATGAAATCCGTCCAATTTTTAAATAAATTTTCCTCTGCTGTCATTTTACCAAGTATTTTGATAGCATTCTCAAAATGTTCTTAACTGCATTTTCTTTCAATTGTACTTGTTTTAGTGGAATTTCTATTTTCTTCCTTGTTTTTATATCATAGTATTCAGAAACGCGCTGAAAATCTTTCTTGTGGAAATGTAATTCACAGAGCTAAATCCCGCAAATGTAAAACTAGACCTAATTACTAATTTTAAAGTAATAAAAGTAGGATTTCTGGTAATGCAATTTATTTTTTAACAGAACAGTTAATAGCAAGCATATGTGTGTTCAAGCATATATGTATGTCTCCCTAATACAAAAATATATTAAATATTAAATAATTTCATTTTCTGCCATATGTGTATGAAGTTAAAAGTTCCAAGTTATAAATCAAAAAGTAAAAAAATTGGAGATTTTTAAAAGAAAGTGAATATTTGCTTATAATTTGATATAATTCAATGCATAATTATACTAATTGATATGTGATTACACAATACATAATGTATACTATAGAAATGAAATATCTTAATATTAACGTGTTAAAAAAGAATCCTGTGTTTGGCGCATATGGCCTATTGAGCTTTGCGCCATAAATCTACTACTACCACTACCACTTAATATTAACCGCACCCATGCAAATATCTTAATTTAAATTTCAAGTTAGGCTTAACTTACCCGAGAATACTTTGAAATGGTAAAATTTTCTCGCAGTATCGATTTTAAACATCTATGTAATACATTTTGTTGTTTAAGAAATGTATATACTGACACTTTAGGACCATCATTATAATTTCCTTGGCATAACAGCACACACAGCACTTTAAAGGCATAATGAAATCCGAAAAAAAATATCAAGATTAAATTAAGCAGACATTCAACCTACTAAAACAATGCTTTGGTGCCTTTTCAAGACCAAGGATGAAATTTCCCTAACTTGGCCTTGTTTTGTCCGAAGGGGCTATCTTTTACACCCCATCGAGATAGCCAAAAGTTTATCACATCACTAAACTACAAGCCTTCAGTAGGGAGGCATATATTTAAGAGGGTTTTGATAATACTAGTCTGCCCCCCCCCACACAGAACAGTATTCTTAAATGGATTCAGCATCAGCTATTCCATATGAATAGCTTCCAAACTATCTTCTTTTTGTTGGAAAAATATTGCATTACCATTGAAGACCCTGCAGCGTGTCCTGCCCTGGAACATAAGGAAGTTCAAAAAAAGTTTCTTCTGGAAGGAAGTTGTAAGAGAAAAAGTTCATGCCTACTGCAGCTTTTAAGGCCCCTCCGAAAAAATGAGAATTAGACCGATTCCACATTCCTTAAAGCAAAACTTTGTTTAATTAGAAATGAGAAAAGGTTTAGGACACAACTCAGCAGTGGAATCTCACTAAGCTGAAATGAACAAAATGGCTGGTTATTTTCAGTGTCAGTGCCATGTATTTCTACCAGAACCATTGAAACTAGTCCTGCAAAATTTACAAATATTACCAGTTGTCTAAGTGCAAATTACACTTAAGCAGCTGAGGGAGATGGTTCCGTAGTTTAACCATCGAAACTAGTCCTGCAATATTTACAAATATTGTCCTGATTCTTGTTGTTTGACTTCTCCAATAATTAGTGATGTTTTTATTATTTTCTGAAATGTTATATGTGAGTTTGATGATTTTGGACCAGAGTTTGGAATGATTAAAATTTTTTTCATTGTAACTTATGGAAACAGTGTCTACAGAATAGATTAGCATGATCAATGTTGCCATGGAACAGATTAAATTTGTTATGCAAAATAGCATTGTATTATTGCTAAATTGAAAACTAACTAGAGGAACTGCCTAAGTCCAGAAATCATTAATATTTACAAGCTGTAAGACCTAATTGCTTTTTTTAATTTATTTTTCTGATAACATCTTTGCTCATAATTAAGATAAAATAACATGCCGAACAAATATTAATTTAGAAGTCAAACAACAGAAATCAGCGTTATATTTGCAAATTTTCTCAGGACTAGTTTCGATGGTTTTACCAAACCATCATCCGCAGCTGCCAAAGCGTAGATGAACGAGATAAGATATAGTGATTAGATAAGATAAATTAAGAATGGATGGACAGGAGTGAAGCTTTTGGCACCATCTATTGAGGAAATGAGAACTAAAACATAATTTCCTTAAAAGCTGAAGGCAAAGATGGACTGGAATTCGTTAACTAGAACAGAAACATTTTTTTTGAGTGTTAAATGCCTCCAGAAAATCCAATTCACCAATGGAAGATGCTTTTTTGAATAATTTTGACTGCATAAAAATTGAAAGTGTGATTCTCGGACCAACAACGCTGGGCAACAGAGGACTTCTGTGTTTCCTTTTTCATAACCTATGCGTCATGTTCCTTAACCCTTTCCCAACAAGTTTTTTTTTTTTTTTTTTTTTTTTTTTTAACAACAGAACAATTTTGGTAGCATAAACTATGAGTAGGGCACAATAGAATGCTAAAACTAAGATGTTATATTTTTAGGAAAATTTTAAACACTGATTTAGGACTGCAAATTGGGTGCTGGATCTTGAAAATCGGGATTGTCTATTTCATCATCCAAATCAATATCTTTGTCATCTGACTCTTCTAAAATTTTTTTGATTTCTTCATTAGTAAGTCCTCAGCATCAAATCATTTTAGACTGAATTAATTTGTGCTTAAATTAAAAATAATAAGCAACTATTTCAAAAGTAACTGAAAAAGATAATATCAATGAAATGATCACATAGGACTGTTGAGACAATGCGTTCCCACTACCCAAGACGAGAGGGACACATATGTCCTGATAATAAAAACAGAAGTAAAACTTTGCCACTTACCAGTTTATCCGCTTCATGAGTAACTTATCTGGCCTTAAATTTATGGATCAATCAAAATTTAATCGAAAATATGTGGTATTTTCCAAAACTAAACTATTTATGTTCGTACCGTATGGAATGAGCTATTACAACACTTCAAAAATGCAAGAATTGCATTATGTACGGTAGTGCCATCTATGTTCTGTGAATGAAAATACCTTAAAAAATATTGGCAGGACTGGGTGGGAAAGTCTCCCATTAGACAGAGAAGCGTTTCTGTCCTAAAAGTATTTTTTGAAATTTACTTGGGACGTATGTGCCCCGTTAGGCGCAAAAGTGTTAATGCAAAATTTTCGATGTCGAGGAATGGATAGAGAACTTGAGACATGCAATTCTCTTCCATTGCTTGACATCTTGGTCACACGTAACACATCCAACTTCAGTACTACAGTTTACCATAAACCTTCATCAGTTTGCCTTCCACCACACTTCAAATTATGTCATCTAACTATACAAAAGTTAGCTTCATTTTATTTTTTTGTTTTCAGTGCACTTCAAGTTTGCTCCTCCAAATTGGCTCTTCATCAAGAATTAAATTATTTAAAAGCAGTAGCTATTGACAGTGGCTCTTTCCCGAACATTATTAATCAAGCAGTAATAAAATTCTCATCTCAACACACCAAAAGGCATGCTCTTGTTTTAGGAGATTATAAGAATTATGTTGTCATTCCTTTCATTCCATCAATTAGCTGTAAAATTGCATGTATTTTACAGAAATTTAACTTTCGGGTAGTTTATTTTCCTATCAATAAAATTCTGAGTTCCATACTCAAGGACCCCATTCCGGATATGAATTCCTGGAGTATTTACAGGATTCCTTGCCAGTGTGGTTTAATTTACATTGGTCAAACTAAGAAAACCTTAAAATTTTGCATTAAGGACTATGAAACATATGTTAGGAAAAAGGAAACACAGAAGGCCTCTGTTGCCCAGCATTGTAGATCCGAAAATAACACTTTCAGTTTTTCTGCAGCCAAAATTATTCAAAAAGCATCTTCCATTGGTGAATTGGATTTCCTGGAGTCATTTCACATTTAAAAAAAAGTCTTTCAGTTTTAGTTAACGACCCTAATTCCAATCCATCTTTGCTTTCAGCCTTTAAGGAAATTATGTTTTAGTTCTCATTTCATCAATTGATGGCACCAGTAGCATAACTCCTGTCCAGCCATTCTTAATTTATCTTATCTAATCACTATATCTTATCTCGTTCATTTGCACTTTGGCAGCTGAGGCTGATGGCTCGGTAAAACCATCGAAACTAGCCCTGTGAAAATTTACAAATGGAACGCTGATTTTTAGTGTTTGACTTCTAAATTAATCTTTGCTCATTTGACTTCTAAATTAATCTTTTGTACTGAGAAAGATAATTTAGCTAATATGCATTAAAGCATACATTCCAATTTATGTCACACTTCAACTTCCTTGCTTTCCGTTATTATAACAAATATTAAATTTAATTTTTCTACAACATTTTACGTGAAACTTTTTTTTAAGTAATCTTATCCACTCTTGCATATTAAATTGCATTTGCACACCCATATGTATATTAATATACAGTAAAAGGTCGACTATCCGGAAAATTCAGAAAACATGCCGAAGTCAAGATAACTGAGCATATAAAAATTACAATTCATGATAGAAAAGCCAAATAAATGGAAGAAAACATACATTTAAATTATGCGAGATACTGAAATAAAAAAGGGAATTCAAGACATAAACAGCAAAGTAAAACATCATATTTGATTATGAAATTCTGTCAACCAGGAAAATTGGGGAGATTTTGACAAACTTGCACCAGTCATTCCGGCAGAAGTTTGAATGAACAGATTGTTTATTTAGTTAATCAACGTCTACAAGTTACAGACATAACATATAAAAAGCTTAAATCCTCTTTTTATAATTTTTCAATTTGCACAGCCAATGGTAATACAGTTTCTTTTAAGTTGTACTTTTCTTAATGCCAGATTCCCATAAATTTGAAAACACTCTGCTGCATGCTGTTCTGGTGAAGACAAGTGCCAAATTTTAATCATTTTTTCAAAGTTGAAAAACTCACTTGAAAGTTGGCATGAAATGATGGCACAGAAGAAGTTAGCTCTTTTGATTCCACATCTTTATTCAATTCAAATGGCAAATCATTATTCTTTTAGATTCTTCAAGATTACATACATGATAGTAATTTAGACTTCGGATTAACTTTAATGGTAACTTAGACTTAGGATTAACTTTAATGGTAATTTAGACTTAGGATTAACTTTAAATTTGCTGCACCATACTATTCAAAGAAAGAAAGACAGACGGGAAGAGTGGCAGTAAAGTTCTTAATCAGCAGGAGGAGAAAAGCAATCTGATGAAAAATAGTGTGAACTCTTCATTTATAGTAGCGATTATGAAGCATACCAGAATGTTCTCGTAAGTACTGGTCTAGGGGGAAGATCTTGAAATTGCGGAAAGTTAATTAGAGGTTGCCTGTTTGCGTAGAGCAAAGCCATCATATTTTTTGTATTTACATATAAATAAAAGTCTAGTTTTCAGCACGTCATTATATAGAGAAAATACAATGGTCAATTTAAAATTTTTTTTATGTAACAAAGCCAAACAAGTTTGTAAAAAAATTCCAAAATTTATTTAAATTCATTTAAGCCTACATCATAAAAGTGGGAAACTTCTCCAAGAATAAAACTGTAGGTTAAACAGTTAGATAAAACACTGGATCAAAATTAAAATGTCACAATATTTCAGCTTGGAGCACACACACACACATATATATTATATGTATATATATATATATATATATATATATATTCTTTAGCAATGTTGTTCTCAACTAGTACTAACTGCACTAATCTGTGAGCAGAGTCGTAGCTAGAGTTTTTAGGGTTTTCAGCGCCAAGGGACAACTGAAGATTCCACGCCCCCTACTGCTTGCCAAGGATGGAAAACATTTAATTCTAAAATGTCCTAACATCAGTTTGGCACCCCTTGGATTCTGCGCCCGGGGACAGATGTCCCCCTTGCCCCTGTCCGTGAGAAGGCCATGTATTTTAATGAGAAACTAATAATTACCATCTAATGTATTATTGAGGAAATTATAATAAATCCTTTTTTTTCTCTTAGTGTGTTTTTGAAATTTGAATTTTTATCTTGCGTGCTTTTAAATTTTATTTTGTATGGTTGTAATTCCTTTTATGTTTCGTATTATGTGTTTCTACACACTTGTGAATGATCTTCTATCAACAACCATTGCTAGAAATTAAAAAAATTCTTCCTTTGCACTTTTTTATGCTTTTTTTCACAAGACCTCAGTTGTTAATATCATCAGAAGTTTTACTGCTTTTGTAATTATAAAAAAATTTAAATGCCTTCTTTTTGCCATAATAAATAATATTCTCTGTTAAAAATAACCATATTAATTATGTCATTAAGCCTGGCCTTGAGATATAGGTAGCAATACAGTCAAAAGTCATTAATTCGGACTCGTCGGGACTTCGGCGATTCCGGATTATAGATCATCAGTTTAAATCTCGTAAGATGGCATGCACAAATTCTAAAATTAAAAACATGAAACCGTAATTTATGAAATAAAGAACAATTATGATCTAAAGGGTATCAAAATTTACAGAAAAAAAAAAAGAAAAAAAAAAAAAGAAGAAGCTTAATATTTATTTGTTTACTTTATTAAACATTTCTTTCAATGTAAGTTGTTTCGTTTTATGTGATAATACTTTCTCTTTAATTCTATAAACAGACATGATTTCTTGTTCAGTTAGAAGTCCCGTAATTGCTGTGCCGAGAATACCGACTAACTTGTCAATCGAAATTTTTTTGTTTTCACTAACATCTCTGTCACCTTCTTCATGTCTTTATCCACTTTTTGTTTGACGGACATCGAGACATACTTTCGTTTTGTAGATCCTTCGGGAGCTCCAGAATCGGAAATTGACATAATCAAAAGTTCAAGTTTACTTTTATAAAATTGCTCTTACAGTCTACAAAAAATAATAAGCAGCATCCAATTCGAAGATTAAGGAACAACGCAATCATCAACATTAACTGAAATAGATAATTATATAATTTTAGCTTGCACCGTCCGTTATACATTAAACGCGCACGCGAAAACGTATTCTGCACTTGCGCACACGCATGTGCGCGTAAATGTCTTACGCGCACGCATAAATGCCTATGCGCATGTGTCAACGCGGCGCATGCACAGAAAGTTTTAGCTTTGAGGTCCGGATTATGGGTGTCCGAATTAACGACTTTTGACTATATAAGGTTTTGGAGAGTTCAGCCAAGTTATTCTTAAGAGTAACAATCTCTCAGAGAAGTTATAGGTCTAAAATTGTAATGCATAATACTCTGTCATTAAATGGAAGAGTTACGGAAACAGTTTTTGAGTCTAGCTTTCAATCTGATTTTCAAAAGAAAAATTCTTGACTCAGTATATAGATAGTTAAGCTAAAAACATTATAGTTGAGGATGAAAAAAAAAGATGCTGAATATGTGATGTTGAACACGTTTTCAAAGTCATTAAAATTTAGTAAAGGAAATGAATGTTCAATTATGAACATTCCAACTAAGCTCCAACAGATCCAGAAAAGAACTTTAAAAAAAATTTGATACTTTCTAAGTGCTTAAATTGCGCCAGAGACCGGCTCTGGTGCTTCTCAATGTTTAAGATAAATTACAATTCTAGCCGCAGCACACCGGAGCCCTAAATAAGATGAGCTCCGATACTTCTTTGTATAAAACTGAGCCACGATTTCAAGGAGAAAAATTAGAATTCCTAACGTTTTAGTTTAACAATAAGCAGACCTTGCAATACTCTATTTCCCTAGAAATATGAACTCATGAGAACATGAGACGTTTAAGTAAAGTCCTCTCACTCACATGCGGAAACCTTTCCCTTTAAGAAGGGCAATAAATTTGGGGGAGTAGTTTGTTTAGGAACATGTAAATTTCTCGCCATGTCATCGTATTTAGTGTATTGTTATCAATGGTTACAGTTAGTTATCCTCGCTGGAAGGAAAATTTGTGTTCCTGTATATGCATTAAGTGACAGCCAGTACAATAAGAGTGAAATACTGAAATAAACTGCTCAAGCACGTCCTATAATGCATGCTCCTATGCTCAAGCATTGTCTTCCCACAGTATTCACTAATGTAACCAAGTACCGGGGAGGGGCGAAAAGTCTAATTTACATTCATCCTTTGGAATTAGGTTATATTGCTTTACATTCATCCTTAGTAATCAGATTCAGGACTCATTTTACCCCGGACACATATCTGCTTGATGGCTATAATTATATCAGCAGAGAGCTGCGGTCAAAGAGAACATTCTCTCTCACCAAGATTCCCCTTCATTTTTTGTTTCCACCCATTCATACCCTCACGCCCTCATTCTGTTTCACCATGTTTTTAGCATTATTTGAATTTTCATCAGCTATACTTTAAATATATTTAATTTTTGTGATGATAAAAGAACTTTTATTGCCCCCTACGATCAGAGCTTAAATTGGGCTGGTGCTTCTTAGTTTTTGTAAATCACAATTCTAGCTGAAGCACACCGAAGCCTTAAATTAGAAGGCTGAAACACTTCTTTCATGTAATTGAATAACAATTTCAATAGAAATTTTATCTCGAAAATTATATTTTTTGCAATAAAATTATATTAAAAATTGCTTATTAAATTTTAATTTATCTCTTCACATTTAATTAAATTTTAATTATCTAATTTCAATAAATAATAATTAGTTATGTAATAATTATTGATTAAATAACAATTAATAAACATTAATTAAATAACGATTAATTAATTTGATAATAATTAACTATTTAATTTTAAAATTATTAATGAGTTTAATAGTCATTTTATTTATTTATTTACTCTTGTTCGCCTTTGCTGACAGTCTTCCATAGGGCTCCAGCACTTCTAAATTTAGAAATTAAGCCCTGCTTTCTAATGATCTTCACCTCACCAAAAAAAATCACAGGCTCGTTGGCAATTAATTTTCTATCAAGCTAATGCACAAAAGGCGACAGCCAGCTTACAAATGGCAGTTCACTAAGAATTGTATAAAAGAACAACCAATCAGTAAAATTAAAAAAAAAGAAAATATTGGTAATAAAACTTATATTTTTCAAGAAATGGTTTTTGTAGTTTAAAATTAAAAAAGGAAGAAACATTGGGAATAAAACTTATGTTTTTCTAAAAATCCTTTTGTAATATTTTTTTTTCCTGATGCTATGTATACTGATCTTTTTGAGTATCAGAGAATTGCATAAATCTGGCATCCTGCACACTTTCACTTTTGACATTGCACAGCAGCAAACAGCAAACATTTGTTATCAAGATACGGCTATCTTCAAACCAATTTTTGACCTCTATTCGAACACTTTGCATGCAATTTTTCATATTCCATTTCCATGAAAATTGGTCATTCATGATGCATAATTTTATTGAATGCGAATTTAGTACTGCCTGTTGGTGGGCAAAATGCCATATTTCTCCAGAAATGCAATACTTTCTTTTTCATCAGCCAGCAAACCCTGCAGTCCTATTATGTTTCATTCTGATAAATGCAAAAAGGAACACTAATCAGGAAAATACCAGTCACTGGACAATGTTCATGGAAGTTTATCAAATAATGGCTATCCCCAGAGCTTGAAGAGTAAGGGGGTAGAATTTCTCTGGCTGATATTTCGATCGGAGACATCTTTTTAGGACATTGCAACTTTGACCTATATTTTAGCCATTATCTTCAAAGTATTAATAAGATGATTGGTATTGCATTTTATTATTGATGATATACTTAACATTAGGTTTTATGGATGAAAACTGAATTTTTCTGTCAGGTTTGTCATCAAGTCTGTGATATTTATTTTTTATTGACACATACAGCTGAAAACTCAGTTATGTGTAGTTGCAAATGGTAGAAGTGCCAACATGGCCTTTTTGACAAATTAGAAAATTTATCTCTTACACTGCACCAGAATTCAACTAATAGCATTAATTTAAATTTTACTTGCAACAACGAATAAGATGTTAATTTAAATAAAAGTTGTGTATTCTTCTGATAACATGATCAGTTGACAATTAATGGGTTTTTAATGCAAAATTCACTTTGATATTTAATTTGATATTCATGTCGAAAGTACTCATTAAAAGCTTCACTGAAACCTCTAAGGTGCTGAATAATTTCTTCAATACGTATCTACCATATTTCTACCTCTTCCTCTTCTGAAAAACCCATAAGTTGTAAAGCTGTAAAATAAAAAGAGCGTGTAAATTACTCGGAGTGAATTCGTTCCATTGAGTGATTTCCATGGAATTCCGATGTCCCGTGGAACACAGTTTTAAAAACATTGTACTAAACAAACAGATTATACAACAAATAAATTTATAAACATGTTTAAGTAAGAAATTAGAATATTTTCTTATTTGAAAACTAATTCAAATGTTCATTATTTTTTATGTTTGTTAAGAGCACATGCAGGTTCTTAACTAATTGGTCTTGTTGCTTCAATACTTGATTGTGAGTGTATATCAAAAATCTATTCCAATTCTAAAATTCTTTTTTTTAAATATTCTATCTATTTGCTTATTCAGAAGCACAAGGAACTGTAACATTACTATACTTAATAATGATTCTATATTATATTTAGTTGCATTATTTGCAATTTAATAATGAACAAGGGACATAAAATACAATATATTTAAATACTCAATAATTCAATATATTTCTTTGTAATCCACTCATATCTGTATGTATATTAGTGTCAATATCATAGCTTTGATATTCTACAATTCATGCCAAAATTACCCAACTCAGATATTATTTTTTAACTCAAATCCTCATTTATATTATATCACACTAAAACAGAGGAAATGTTCATGTATTACTCACATTTCTGCACCTAGGCAATTGACTTGCCTAATGTAGTATGGCATCTCTGAGCTAGTTTTATTATTATAAGCATCTGCTTAATATCCAATATGTGTACTTTTTGCAATAAGAATTGCTGCCAACCTTTGTAAGAAAAACTTAGTAATTGTGTTGTATTTTATATGTGTTCGGTACGTGCTCAGTGATGATTACAAGATGTACACAAACATCGTTTATTCTACATTACTCATCTACTATTCTATATTACAGTTACGATTAAAGATAATAATAGATACAGTTACAGTTACATATATAACATCTCCCTTTTTTATAAAAAATAATAATAGTAGTAAAATTAAACATATTCTTTTAAATAATAAGGTTTCTTAACAGTCCTACCAGATCGAGTGACGTAGTTATGTCCATTTGAAAAATTTGATGATACTATACCTCTTTCACTATTTGGTGACACAACATTTCTGTTAGATTTTGAAGGACTTACAGGCACACCTAAATTTGTAGTGCTCCTACTATTTTCATGTATCTTGGGTTCATCTATAACTTCATTCTCATAGTTGTTTTGTATTGCAAACTCTTCCTGATTAGTTCCTTTAAGAAGGTCTCTTCTGTTCCTTTCTACAATTCTTCCATCTCTTCTTATAATCCTATATGAACGTGGTCTTTCTGCTTCTTCTATAATTTTCTCTCCTGTTTTCAGTGGTTTTAATGGTCTTGCATTCCTATCATAATAACTTTTTTGTAAGGTTTGTCTCTTCAGTAAATGTTGTTTATGGTCTTCATATCGTTTAGCTTGGACAAAATTCTCTTTTATAGGCATCAATCCATTTACTTTTCTTCCAAACATCAATTCTGAAGGTGACTTAATTTCATCTGAAATAGGAGAGTTATGATATTCCAGTAAAACTAAATATGGATCTTTGTTGTCAACTACAGCTTTTTCTAACATTTGCTTGACAGTTTGAATATGTCTTTCAACCATTCCATTAGACTGTGGGTATTTTGGACTTGAAGTTCTGGTTTCAAAATTCCATCTTCTTGCAAAATCTTTATATTTCCTGCAATTATATTGTGGCCCATTATCCGAATATACTATTTTCGGAATACCATATCTTGCAAAAATTGATTTCAATTGCTTTATCACTGCTACACTTGACAAATCTTCCAAATGTCCAATTTCAACATATTTGCTAAAATAATCTATAACTATTAGATAATCCCTTCCTTGAAAGTAAAAGAGGTCTGTTCCCAATACTTCCCATGGACCATTAGGTATTTCTTTAGATATCATTGGTTCTTTAGTATTAGCTTTTTGTAAACTTAAACATGTTTGGCAATTCAGTACCAAATCTTCAATTTCTTTGGACATTCCTGGCCAATATAATATTTCTCTTGCTTTGATCTTGCATTTTACTACTCCTAAATGACCATAATGAATTCTGCTTAACATATCTTTTCGTAAACTTCTTGGTACAACAACACAGGAATTTTTAAATATTAATGCATTTGCTTCTGATAGTTCTTCTCTGAAGTTAAAATATGGTTTTGCCAGTTCTGGAACCATACATTTTTCATCTGGCCATCCAGTTTTAATTAATTTTCTTAAAACTTGTAGTTCTTCATCTTTTTCTGTTTCCAGTTGAAAAACTTCCATTTTACCGTTAGACATTGGTATACATTCTACAACTAATCCAACATGAGCTTCTATTTCTCCTTCAAAGAAATCAGATCCTTTATCAGTGAATGATCTTGATAATGCATCCGCTATAAAAAGTTCTTTTCCTGGTTTATGTTTTATCTCAAACTGAAATAGCTGTAATCTTATACGCATTCTTTGTAGTCTTACAGGGCATTTGTTTAATGGCTTTTTGAAAATTGATTCCAGTGGTTTATGATCACTTTCCACAGTAATATTTTTTCCAAATATATACTGGTGAAATTTCTCACACGCAAATACAATAGCTAAAGTTTCCTTTTCAATTTGAGCATAATTCTTCTGTGTATCTGTTAATGCCTTAGATGCATATGCCACTGGTAAATTATTCTGCAGTAAGACTGCTCCTAGTCCTTCTTGAGATGCATCTACAGATAAAACTACTGGCATGTTTATATCATAATACTGTAAAACTGGTTTATTTACCAAGACATCTTTTAGTCTTCTAAATGCTTTTTCATGTGTTGCATTCCAGTTCCAGATAACTTGTTTTTTCAACAAATCTCTTAAACATGATGTCAATTCTGATACATTAGGTATAAATCTAGAAACATATGTAATCTTTCCTAGGAAAGTTTCTAATTCTTTCACATTTTTTGGTGGTTTTATATCTAGAATAGCCTTAATTTTGTCTTCATCTGGTTTTAAACCATCTTTAGAAAATATATGTCCCATATATTTCACTTCATTCAGCCCAAATTTACATTTATTTAAATTAAATTTAACATTCTTTTCTCTGGCTCTGTCCAACAACTTCTTTAATCTTGAATCATGTTCTTTTTTATCTTTACCCCAAACTAATAAGTCATCTATATATATTTGAACTTCTTCTAAATCACTAAAAATTTCAGAAAAACTTCTGTGGAAAACTTCTGGTGATGAACTCAGTCCATATGGCAACCTCAAAAAACAATATCTACCAAACGGAGTGTTAAATGTAGTAAATTCACAACTTGAATCTGACAGTTTAATTTGCCAAAAAAAGCTTTGTTTGCATCTAAAATACTAAAGACCTTTGCATTTGTCATTTGAGATGAAATTTCTTCAAAGGTTGGTATGTGATAATGTTCTCTCAGTATATTTTGGTTAAGGTGCTGAGGATCTAAACACATTCTTAAATTTCCATCCTTTTTCCTTACTACCACTAATGAATTCACGAATTCTGTTGGTTGGTTAACTTTCTTTATAATACCATCTTTTTCCATTCTTGCTAATTCCTTTTTTAATGGATTTAATAAGCTAAGTGGAATTTTCCTACAGGGTTCTATTTTACCAACAGCTCCTGGTTTTAATTTAATATGATATGTATATCCAGTTAAATTCCCAGTTCCTTTAAACAAATCTTGATATCCTTTTAAAAGTTCTGGTAACCTTTCATTAGAATCAGGATTTACTGTACAAATCCTTTGTATTAGGTTTAATTTTTGCATTGTAGGTAAACCTAAAATAGCTGGAACAGTTTTATCACATGCTACGACTTGAAATTCTATTTCATCCTTGTCCCCTTTCGATGTTTCACATAATAATTTAAATTTTCCAACTTTATCAATTGTAGTACCATTGTAATTATTTAAAGTGACTTTTGATTTAGTCAAACATTTCTCTCTTAAATTTAATTGTTTAAATTTAGGCAATGGTAGCACATTACACTGAGCTCCAGTATCCAACTTAACAAATAAATATTTAGATATGTTTACTTTTAGTTTTTCAAACCATTCGGTTTTATTTTTAGAAAATGGATTTATATCTTCTACTGACCCTAAAATATATTCATTACCATTATTATGTAACTCATGCTCTAAATTATTCTGTACAACATTAACATTTTTATAAGTGCACATTTTAGAAAAGTGATTTTTCTTTTTACAGTACAAGCAAATCTTATTATAAGCAGGACAGTTGTATAACTTATGAAAAGTTGCACATTTTCTACATGGTTTTGGATTACTGTACTTATTTCCTTGATAGTTTGAAGAAGATTTAGTACTTTGTTGCTTTTGTTTTACATGAAAGTCTTTCTTACAAGGCTGACGTTTTTCCTCTGAAGGTCGAAATTTATTACGTTTGATAGCTTCTATTTTATTTTCTTCAGTTAAAGTTTTCAGCTGAAGTTCTGCTAATTCAGAAGCTTTACACATTTTAATACATTTCTCCAATGTTAACTGATCTTCCCTTAATAATCTATCTTTGAGATTTTTATTTAGAATTCCACTTACTATTCTATCCCTTATTAAACTATCTTTTAATTCTGCAAATCCACAGTTGCTACTTAATTTCTTTAAATCGGTTAAGAAATCATCAAACGATTCACCTACATGTTGTGTTCGACAGAAAAATATATGTCTATCAACACTTTCGTTTGCTTTCGGTATGCAAAAATTTTCGAAAGCTTCAATTACTTTGTCAACATCCTTCTTATCTTCTTCACTTAAATTAAAAGTATTAAATTTTTCAAGTGCTTCTTCACCAATTATATGCAATAAAATAGCTACTTTAATTTCAGGTGATTTAGTAATACCACCAGACGCTAACATATAAATTTGGAATTTTTGTTTCCATTTCTTCCAATTTTCGCTTAAATTTCTTTCGAAACTTAGATTACTTGGTGGCTTTAATCCATCCATATTTAATTTAGGACTTTAAATAGTTTATATATACGTATTTTTAGCCACTTCCAATAAAAATAAACAACTCACTTACCAGCGATATAAGTTTCGATTTCACAGTAAACAACTTCCCATGATGTTTTTGTTTAGAACATCTTTACCGAGGCTGCATGGTTCTTCAAAAAAGATTTTCTTTTTTAATCAACAACGGGCTGCGCCATGTGTTGTATTTTATATGTGTTCGGTACGTGCTCAGTGATGATTACAAGATGTACACAAACATCGTTTATTCTAGATCGTTTATTCTGAATTGCAAAAGGTATCTATGACTAAACAGCTTTTATTTCATCCTATGGATCCTGTAAATTTCTTGATTGAGGATTCATTCTTCCACTGTACCAAGGTAGTCCTAAATATCTTGAATTTGGTTGGTTATGGAGCAGCTTAAGTAGCCAAAGGAGTAGCTTAAAGTCTTTAGCATTCTTTTCAAACTATTTGCTGAGAATTCTAGTATCACAGCTTGAAATTCATAGATACTTTGCCATTCAGCTAAAAAATCTTGATCTTTGGATATTCCTAGTCTGTGATTATTAAGAGCTAATCATTTACACTTAAGCCATTGAAAGCATTAGCTGACTCAATCATTCTATCATAACATATTCAAAAAATAATGTTGTTTTCTCCAGTTTATCACAGCCATATCTAGGTATCTATTCTCAAATGCTTTATTCCTAATACACAATTTCCACTGCAATATTATATATAAATCATGGCTTTCAAAGAAAATTACTCTTTGCCTTTTGGTCAGGGTGCAGTTTCTGCAAACTGATTAACCTTCTTTGCAACACACAGCTGTCACCATGAGTATTGCCACTAAATTGGTTCTGAACTCAGTGTCTCGTAGGTTATTTTGCATGCCTAGGTTAAAGGCCTTCCAGTGGCCTTTTACTTAAGTTGGATGGCTAACTGAGCTACATTAGCTCATTAGTTAATTCTAATCAGCTGTTCCACTTATTATTCATTTCTGTATTCAGTGAAAGGGAAAACTCCACAGTCAATGCATTATCAAAGCTGTCTCATTACACCATACTTAGTTCTTTTACCACTATATCTATCAAAGTATTAAAAAAATCTATTATTTCTAAAATGCTAACATCCCTGACCTGATAACTGACCATAAACCTTTTTCTAATTTTGATAAATTATATGCTCTTTGGTATGTATTGGTGAAGTACACTCCACCATTTTTAGTGGTATGTGACATCTGCTTTGGGTTATAATAAGAATAAATTTTCACTCAATCCTCTATATCTTGGTAGCAATATTTATGTTCTTGAAATTTAGTTGATGCATATATGTTGCATATCAACTTGGTTCTGCACTTTTGCCCTCTTAAAGCATTCGTTCATTACTGTCAGCAAATATTTACATAGTATCTAATACTCTTAGTATTAGTATTGTGTCATTAGATCATCAGTATTGTTAATGCATTGTGCAACATGTCATATTTGGATTTGTAGAGGTCTCTAATATAGTTCTGCATTACATCATACCATGCAGATTGAATTCTGGCTTATTATTCGTATAAATTTTGTGATGGCAGTATCTTGATAAAGTAGTCTGTAGCATCCCAAAGGTTTTCAGTTGAAGACAGGTCTGCCCATGTGGCTGGCTACGGCAGTGTCCATAGTGGGAAAGTAAGACTTTTAAGATGTTGTATAGAACCGAATGTTGTAGGATTGGTAGAGTCATTCATAAATGGCAGGGTTACAAATAATTGAAGGACCTCGCATCTGTGTACCTGTGGACTGTCAAGGTCCTATGATAAAAATTAATGGTGATCATGTATCATGTGAAAATCACATATTTTTGCATACCATGATACCCATCCTTCTAGACATGTGACAACAAAATTTTGTAGATTGGTGCTGACTATGTTGTTCTTGCATGTAAATACATTGGTCATCCAGACCATGTTGAGACTCATCATTAAAGATTACATGGTTGCTTGATGCTATCATGAAGATACATTACGATCTATATTAACATTGCTATGGCTTCAGAGGCAGTCATCATAATGATTTGCATTTCTATAATACAGTGGTATATATCAATCTGTCATGGAGAATTTCTGGTACTCGAAGAATCCTGTATGGAGGAGATCACTGCTGACCGAATATCTGCAGCTAGAACACATTGAGCAGCTCATGCATGGCTACTTTAATTTTCCATAAAATAATGTTTATTAAGTTCACTCTTCAAAACTTTACACGTTTTGAGTACATGCTTTCCCGAATCATACCTTCCATAACTTCCTAAACCAATTCCTGCTAACAACTTGTGACACTAACAGCTGTGTGACTGGTAATTAGCACAATACAGCAAAATGAGCTTGATGCAGTACATCCCTTTTCGAATGTGTGCAGCTGTTCAGATTGCTCTCAAATTCATCTCAAAGACATATTACATTTTAAAGCAATGGTTTTAACACAACAATGCTGTCAAAATAAGAACGGCACACTGAGAGGATATTTTAAAGTGTGACAGAAATTATGATAACTTGCTGACATGACCAAAGAGAGAATACATACTTTCTAAAAAGAATCGCATACATTTTTATTCTTTGTTGGGTACTTTGTTAATTAATGTTAAATTTTTTTCCAGCAATTCAAAATATGTTAGTTTAGAATAATGAAGCTGTCTTCGTGGAAGCATGTTTACACAAATTGTAATATACTTTGGTAAAAAATAAATGCCTAGTAAAATATGCATTAAGTTTTCCTCTTCATGTTTTTTACCAAGCATATTTGTTGTTATTTAAATTAACATTACTATGATTTTTATTAAATTATTGTATTTGGGAAACAATTGTTATATATTTCAATTTTTTATTTATTTTTCAGCTTACCTGTTATTTTGCTGCTAGAAAATCTAAAACAAAATGGAGCTGGATGTAATAAATAGTGTGTCAAACAACAATATGAATATATCAACAGAAGCTTCTGTTATGCAAGATACTGTACCTGTTGTCAGAATGGAAAATGTATCAATTCTCTCATCAGAGAGTGGTAACTCTGTTACTTCAGACTTGTCTGCTGCCCAGTTTATAAATGTTCCATTTCTGCAAGAAGGATCTATTTCTGGGTCTGATACTCAACCTAGTTACATTCTTGCAACCAGTGCAGATGGAAATACTATTCTTCTTGATGCCTGTCAGTTAACTATGCTGTCTGAGCAAACTATCCCATTATATGATGGAACTAATCTTTTCCATGTAGCTTCTGAAACTTCTCAAGCATCTGATGTTAATATTAATAAAGAACCTGGATTGCCTTCAGAAGTGGAATACTCTAATTCAGTTCCACTTCAGAATGAGGAAGCTGCAAGAGAGCCTCTTCCTTCTCAAATTAATGATGAAATTTTACCACCCGATCGAAAGGTGAGACAAATTTGAACTGCAGCCATTTTTTAATTAAAACCTATTATTATTGGAGTTTTAGGATGTGTATTTTACAGGAAAAAGGTTAAATAATACTTTAATTTTCCATAAAATAATGTTTATTAAGTTTATCTGTAACTTTAATTAAGTTTAATAGATTTGCTTTTTTCTAAAAACTAATCAGTCCTAATTTATGCTTGAATTGTTTCAAAATCATTGTTTCTCTTTTAGCTAGTGTAATCAAAAAAAGTTATTTTATTAATAAAGCATTTAACTACTAATTAACAGTTTGAAAAATCTACCTATGTTATTACTGCCAGAACTAATTTTGTGTAAATAAAATTCAAAACTTGTTACATTTTGAAAGATAAAAAGTAGTCTTATCTTCAGTAGCAATTAATCCTAATTTTGCTGTGTGTAGAATGTATATGCATTTTACTATAGAAAACACAGAAATAATGGGAGGAAAGCAAAGTTATGAGTTAATTCTCATAATTCAAGATTGTATTAATACTCTGATCAAAGTAGGAGAAAGAAAGAAATGTTAGGAGCTAATTCTTGTGTCTCAATCAATAAAAATTGTCAGATTTTTTCTATCATAATTGTCATATCATATGTATAAATAAAAGAGAATTTTTAATTGGCTTTCATTGAAAGCAATCATTATAATATTGTTATTGCTTCCTTTCACTGGTTATACTATTATTTTAATTGTACCAAGACTTTGAATATACTTGACAGCTGGAATCATTTACTTCAAAAGTGACTTAATTAGTGTAACATAAAAATGGAAGAGGAATTTATTAAAAGCAATCCTGGAGAACAAACAATTTTAATTGTACCAAGACTTTGAATATACTTGACAGCTGGAATCATTTACTTCAAAAGTGACTTAATTAGCGTAACATAAAAATGGAAGAGGAATTTATTAAAAGCAAAAATAATCCAAACTATTAAGCAGAATGAATGTTATTCAGGTAACTTGGTAGTGAGATTTGGTTGAACACTAAAGAGCCAAAACATTATGTACTACCTAATCAAAAATGTATTGTGTGACCTTTGACCTGCAGAACGGCTGCAATTTGCATGAATGCCACATATTCTTAGTAAATGATTGGAGACAGGTTGTATCAAATGTCTAAGCAGGGGTTGCACACAGTTGAGATATTCCGACATGGTGGTGTTTGAGCTTAGAGTTGCCACTCCATGACATCCCATGTGTGCTCTATCAGGTTAAAATCTGCCAAGTTAGGTGGCTAGGCCATTAACTGGAATTAATCCTTATGCTCCTCGAACCACTCCAACATAACTCGAGCCTTGTGACATGAGGCATTGTCCTGCTGGAAGATTTCATTTTCAGTTGGGAAGACAGATGCCATGTAAGGGTGCAACTGATCTGCTGTTATGTTCAAATAGTCTGGAGCTTTCATAATCTGTTCTGTTGTTATTGTGTTGCAACTTCTCTCATATGTGTGATGGCAACATCAGAACAAGCGCATGAAATACATTATGGCAAGGACAGCAATATTTCACCTGTTGTTGGAAAGAGCCTTGAGCACCATACAGGTGACAGTATGACTTTGCTCAGTTTTGCCCTCAGTTTTAATAGAGAGCACCCGGGGAGGGGGGTCCAAAGGTCTCTACCCCTTTTCCTCTACCACCAACACCTCGAGAGGACTTTTGGCTCGCCGCATATTTAGAGTGCCCTTCCCCATGCTGCACAGACACTATGCATTTACAAACATTCATGCCTTTTCTGGGATTCGAACACAGGCCCTTTGGAATGACTGTCAGCATCGCTGTGACTATTCACCAATAAAACGGCATATCCTGCCACGACCATCGATGTGATAATGAGAAATCACGATTCATCCATCCATCCACTTATCCATGGTCCAATTTCAATGTTCCCGGGCTCACTGTAGGCGTAGTAGACAATGATGCTTAGTCAACAGAGGCACATGAGTGGGATGTCTGCTGTGCAGTCCCATATTTAACAGTGTCAGCTAAGGCATTGTCTGGCACTGATTTTATTGTACCATGTGAGACAGTTTCTGACATCCTTTTTCTTTGATGAAGCATTGATGTCCAGCATCTTTGCATCTACTGCTAGTTTTATTGTCATTTATCTACTTTCATAAATACTAACAACTACAGATTGTGAACAACAGGCATGCAGTTTCAGAGATATTCGTTCCAAGTCTTCCAAGTGACCTTTACACTCTGCCCTCCATCAAATTATCTCAGATCAGCAGGCTTTCTCATCATTTGCAAAAGTAAGAGCAAGAATGTTTCCTTATGGTGAATTACAGTATTTACAAGTTTTCGGCCCGAGTACCTTTACTCAGAAATTTTTAACCCTACTGGGTAAGTCTTAGTGGATCTTTTGTTAAGTTGAAAATAGTAATCTTCCTTAGTGAAGATAGTGTGGTGCCATCTATTTGTCAAGTATGAAGCAATTATTAGACAATGTGATAGGCATGGTATAGTGATATAAAATTTTTAAGAGATGATGATAATGCATATTATACATAGATGAAAAATATTTACAAGGTTCTTGAATAATTTTTGTTAAAACAAGTAATAAAGTTTGACTATAGTAAGCTAATTGTAGAGTTTGCTCTAGTCATGTGAGTCACGTGAAAAACGATTCAATACAATGCTAGTAAATAAACTTAATTTTGACAAAATGAAAGTAAATAAATTCTTCAGTAAATAAAAATTACAAGTCTTTATCTTGCTTGCACAGGGAAACATAAAGTCTTTTAGTCTGCTTAAGATATATACAATATACATAACATAAGATACATACACATAAGGACATAAGATGTATACAATATTTACATGATGATTTGTCTATTTCCAATTGTTGTTGTAAAATATAGTTCTTAGCCAAGATTGTATGATGCTGTGATCGTAAGATCCAAGATATTGTATGACTTGATAGCTGTGGTTGTCACATTTGAGGTGGAAATTTCTGGTGGTCTTTTTAATTTCTTCATTGATGGTATTAATTTTAAAACTTTTTCTGATAACTGTATTGCGTATGAACGAAGGAGATTTAGACATTATTTGGTGGTGGATATTTTGTTGACTTTGTAGCTTTGACCTATGTGTGTTTGCTGTAGCTGCCCAGGCTGGTACTGCGTAAAAGACTGTTGATCTGATAGGCTATAGACAGATGAACCTTTTTGTTGTTGGTTGAAGTTGTGAATTTCTTCCTAAGATCGGATAAAGTGCCATAAAGGCTTTTTGCGCTTTTACTTTGATGTAGTCAGTGTGAAATTTGAATGTGAGCCTTTTGTCAAGATAAACTCTGAGATATTTAACATGGTTAACTTTTGGGATGCTTACATTATTTATTTTAATATCTTCAAAATTTCCTTGATGAAATTTCTTGCTGAAAAAGATGACTGTGGATTTTTCTATATTTATTTTAATTTTCCATTTATTGAAGCACTCGATTATTTTGTCTGTAGATTCTTAGAGTTTGATGAGGGCGATGTGAGGATTCATAGATTTGCATAATAAGGCAGTACTATCATCCGCATAACAAGCTGTTAGGGCACAATCTATTGTGGGTAAATCATTGATAAATGCATTAAAAAGTTTGGGGAAGATAATCGCTCTTTGCAGTGTGCTGGCACTAATTTTTCTTGTAGAATAGAGAAGGTTATTAATCTGGGTTTGAAGTGTTCTGCTTTTGAGGAAATCCACAATTATTATTACAATTTCAGGAGGAAATTTGTAGTTAATGAGTTTGATAAGGAGAGCATCGTGCCATACCTTATCAAACACTTTCTCTACATCAAGGAAGAGTCCCACCACTGATTCTTTTTTATTAAAACATCCCCCGTTGAACTCAATTAGTCTTGTAATTTGATGGGTAGTAGAAAACCCGGCTCGATTCCTTACCTTCTCCAGCAGCAGTTAATTACCATTCCCACTTAATCACATGACCTCCATGTCATCCAGATGAGTTCATTGAAAAATGTGGGGATGATTGCAATGTTTTGGCTCAGTGTAAGTTTATATATAGAGAGATACTGTATATATTTATCTGTCTCTGTAAAGAGAGACAGATAATGTGAATATATATATATATATATATATATATAAAGAGAGAGAGAGAGAGTGTGTAAGTGTATTCTATCTGTATTTATAAAGACATACAACTAGATAGTTATAAAATATAAATTTAATTACATGGTAATTAAATGAAATTTTAAGTTATATTTATGAGTTTTATTATAAAGCAAATGGGTCTTGATGTATCATTGCCAAGTTAGGATATTATTATATACTAATTTTATTTCCTTGAAATATTTCAGGGTCCTCACAAATGTTCTTTTTGTGGCCAAGAATTTGCCTTAGCAAAGCAGTTGCACCGGCACTGGAAAGTCCATGCAGAAGATAAGCCAAACAGATGCACTGAATGTGATGCATCATTCAATGAGCGATTTAATTTAATTTTACATCAGGCCACACATTCTACTTCTGATCCAACTTGCCCTGAGTGTAACAAAAAATTTGCTAGGATGGCAGGCCTTAAATCCCATCTTTTAATGCATCAAATTGAAGAAAACCTTGTTTGTACTGAATGTGGACATGAATTTAGCACTCAGGTATGTTTTCATAAGCATATTTAAAAATTGATACTTATGTGTTAGCCAAGCACAAGTAATAATTCACAAATATATGATCATGGCAAATAATATACGTAAAAAAAAAATAATAAATCTTCATTTTTAGAACCCTGTTGAAACAGATGAAATTATTTCGATGGTGTATATTTATTTATTGTTTTACAATTGCCTGGCATTTGGCATTTCAGCCATTAGCCATCTTGCCTCCAAGTTTCTTATTGTTACAGAATTAAAATCATTAAGTACAGAGCATGTTCTCTGCTCATGAGTTATCCAGAGTTATGAAGAGCACACACTGAATACTTGAGACTAATATAATTAATTAGCATTAATGCAATCAAGATGAAAAAATGCCATAACATGGTAAGAATCTGGGATAGTAAATGTCCCTTATCCAGAAGACATTACCTAATCTCTCCTCTAATCTTTGTGCAGAAGTTAAATCGTGAAGTTTGCTAAAGTCCATATTTTTCCTTCTCCTCATAGAAAGAAGGGTCATCAAATTTCTGCAGTTCTGGAGGAATTTCTTTCTTTATGAGAAAGAGTGCATCTTTATTTCGCTCTGCTCCATAACTAGCTGTCACTTGCTGTAATGCTATGGAATCAGCAAGAAAATTCAGAAATCTGCATTCATAAACAGGATTCCACTCTCAAATTTTGCTATTGGCAAGGACCAGAAGGACAGATCTAGAATCCAAGAGAAAATACCTTTGGAGAAGGACTTTTATAACAATAAAAACTATTCTAAAGCCCTATGAGCTCCTTCCCTTTTATCATCATAGCTAAAGGTCCCATCTGCTTTATTAAAAAAGAAAAGCTTGCTGTCTGCACCAGCTTCAACAGTCTCATCCCTCCCTGAACCTTAGTATAAACATGAATCCTCTTATTCTTGGGAAAACAAATTCCTGTGATTCTCGTACATTTCACTAATTTATTACTAACTTCTACAAAATTATGTAAAATTTATTAGTTTACAAGAAAATTAAAACTGAACAAATTAAAATTAACAAAATAATTTTTTTTATTTATAAAACTTTAACAAAAGTAAGTATGTCTGGTAATTTTCCCCATCTTTTAGTGTTAAACATAATGGAATTATTGTGCTTCTGGCCAATGTGCAAGTACAGTGAAATCTCGATTAGTTAATATATTATTCATATCAAGCTATGCAGGTGTTGGATTGCTAACACAGAACAAAATAATTTTAACAACATACAATAAAACCTTGATTATAATAAATAAACTTTAATTACAGTAAGAGTAATAAAGTACAATAAACACTTGATTATTTAGCATATTATTTATATAAAACTGTGCAAGTGTTAAGTTACTAACATAGATGAATTATAAAAAAAAAAAAAAAAAAAAAAAAACATATTCTAAAATAAAATATAGCATAATTAATGTAACAGTAATAACGTAGTTGTGTAAAAACAGTGGTGTAAATAATTAATTATCTTATACCTTAGTACAAACTGCTGTATAAATTTATTGCTTATATCAAACAATTGTAAATCAGCACTTGTTTACAATAATAATTTTCTGTAGTGATATAGATTCCCCCCCCCCTTATGAAGGAAGTGTTACCTAATATTTACAAAATTTCTGTTTTAGAAGTGTAATTTTGAAGAAGTTTGTAAAATTATATCTTGCATCTTATTCTTCTCAGTTCTGAAATAGTCTCCACTGGATTATAAATGTAGATTCCAGTGCTTTTCTCATGATTGAAAACATTTCACACAGTTCTGTTTTGTAAGAGCATTCAGTATTGGTTATAATTATGTCTGAACTTCACTTATAATGCTAAATTGTTTCCTCTTTAGCCTTATTTTCAATATAAAAGAGTTAAAAGTCATGGAGCATTAACTATGAAAAAGATGAGAGACAATATCCAATGTTTTTAGCTGCCAAAAATTGCTGTGCAGCAAAAGGAAATACCTACTTTAGAATCCAATTCTTTGCATGCTGTGTTTGAACAGTTAAGTTGTTTTTAGGTTACTATATAACCCGAAGCATTTTCATTGAAAGATTGGAGCATTTAATATTTAGCACTTTTACCAAGTTTTGGAACAAAATTTAATGTACACACACCGTATCTTCTAATCATCCATTTTCATTATTGGTTAAATTGCAAAATATAACATTCATGGCATTATAAAAACATGTAAAGCACAGGAAAGTCATTATCTTCAATAAAAGAGACACAACAATCTCTTTTTATAACCATAACATCAAATACACTTAATTGCATATGTAGCTTCATTTTAATTTCATCTTATTTTTAATACATATGTAATTAAATATTTGTTTTCAAAGGCAGAGACTTTGAAAAAAGAAGGCTATCATATGTACATGGTCAGTGTGGAAAAAAGGCATCAAGTGGGAAATTCATATAAATAACAAAAATGTTTAAGAAAAAGTAAAATGTAATAAAATTACACTTAGATTTACTTTTTGCACACATCACAGTTTTGCCTTTTTTTTTTTTTTTTTTTTTCTCATAACATTTTTCATGACTTTATATATTTACAGCTGCTGTTAATATGGCTTTGAAAACATTTTTTCTTTTGTATGTTCTGCTAGGTATGAAAACTGATAATATGTTATACATCAGTATTTTCACTTTGTTCATAGCATGTAAAATGTCTTTCTTGAAAGAGCATGTTGAAGTGTATGAGATATTAAGTGGGGTTAGTTTACAACTAGTGATTAATTGTGGAGGTTGCAGGTGTTTTTCACAGTAGCTGGTATAAAAGATAAGTAAAAAATATTTCCTTTTTTGGTTTCATTTGTGCTGATACCACTTCATTGAATCCATTTGTTTGATTTTTATGAATTTTAGAAATATTTACATATTTTTTAAACAACCCTATGATTAAAATAAGCTTTATAAATAGCATATTTCCTTTTGGGGGGTCAATAAAAATAATAATTAATACATTTGCTATTAATAGAAAGTGATATTTCAGAGATTAAACAAAAAATGTGAAAAAATTTTTATATCAAGTTTATGTGCTATTAATTTGTTATAATTCATGAGCAAACTGAAAATGCTTTTAATTATTTTGCTATTGTTGTATGGAAATTGGAAGAGTGAATTTGCATATGCCAAAATTATATGAATAGAATTTCCTTTTTTCTAATTTATATACATCCCATGTTAACTATATATTGTTCTGAGTTAATGTCAAATAATTAAAATTAAAAACAATATTGTATGCTCCAGTACTATTTCCACAAGATAATAGTGCATTTCTTATTGTATCTAGTTGGTTGTGGTTTTTATTTTTTAATGTATTGTTTTCATGATTTTCTTCTCATTTTATTGCAGTTTAAATTAGATAAACATATGCAAGAACATCTTGCAGAGTTGGCTATGGATAAGAGTTTTATTTGTAGAATATGTTCAAAAGGATTCAGCAAGTTGACTCATTTGAAAGAACATATGAAAATTCATTACAAATTAAAGTATGTTTACATTTTTGTCATCTCAATTTTTTTTAGTGATGCTTAAAATCAATGTCTGTAGTAGCTGTCAAACGTTTATTCAAATGTGCAGGCAAACTTTGTCTAGTTTTCATCTGAGGAATTAAAGTATATCTTTTTCCCAGTTTCTTGCAACTTAGCATATTTTAAGTTAATTTATTGGCTGTAATCCCCCCCACACACAATTTTTTTTATCTGACTATATTTTTAGAATTTTGACTTGTGATATTAAAGAATTGTAATAATGTAGATTTTCTTAACAGAATAGACTCTTTGTGATTAGTTATACAGTAGGCTAATTAACTGTCTCATAAAGAACTGATCAGTTGATCCAAAAAAGGAAGCAAAATGCATATATAGATTGTAAATCAGATTTAAAAAGTATGTACGTGTGTTGCTTATAAATGTTAATTAAATAGTTACTTGTTTTGTTAAAATATTTGGTAATTTTTGTTTCCTCCTCTTTTTTTGTGTGTTCTATTTTGTTTTAATTCTCGTTTTGAAGAAAATCATGATACTCGTACAGATATAATATCAATAACAACTAAATTGTTTTGTTATTTAATATGTAACATGATGTATATTCGTAAAGCATCATCAGTAATTCTATTTTGGGTTTCTTGATTGCGTACTTTTTTCAGAGCACCTTTTCTAGTTTCATTTGCTTATTAAAATCTTAGCAGTGTTTATTCACTGAAGTTTGTGCAGAAGGTTTTGTGTTTATTGCACTTACAGTTTAGGGAAATTTAATTTTGCGTTAATTAGATCAGTAATCTTAAACTTAATTTGCATGTAGGAAAAATGTAGAACTGAAAACAGCTGATGAGCCAGATTTTTTTTTTTTTTTTTTTTCCTTAGCAAAATGAAAATGTTTTAACTAAATTTAAAATTTTATTTACTAAATATTTATCAGAGCATACACAAACAGTAATAATAATAATGCAATAGAAAAATTGAAATTTATATTTATTTTCTATCTGAAAATCTAAAGTTGGTACCTGTTAGACATTTTTGTTGGCTACACTTTGTAATTCAAACATATTGACGGCTAAGTATATTAATATTTCAGGTTGAAATTTATTTAAAAAAATTCTAATATATTTAATCATTAAATAGCTTATTTTAATTTAGACTTGCGGAGAATTATTTAATTTTATTTACAGTTAATTTTTAGTTAAGGCAACTTTCCTTTCATTTTCATTTTCACCAGTGCTTTCCTACCAGTGTGCTAATCAGATAACGCGTGTGTACTCAAATTAAGATAGAAAGAAGTGCTATTTAAGCGAAGGTTTTCGAAGGTGATTTTAGAGTGTAGTATGCCTGCATAAAGGCAACATTGTTATTTTGACTTACTAGTGATTTGATTCTGGGGTGTTGAGTGCTTCTAATCATTAGGCTTGTTTCACTGGCTTCTACAAGTCAGAGCCTTCCTGTGTGTTAATTTATCCTGCAAGTCGTTAGGCTAATTTAATTACATTTTATTTGAAGTTCAATATCACTTGTTTGAGTTAAGCCAAAAGTGTTAGCTTTATGTAGCCCAAATGGGGCTGTCTGTTCAATGATATGTGACTGAATATAGGGTGACACCGTTATTCAGTCACACAAAGGACTACTACACTCTTCTGACTTTCCTTTTGGTGTCAATACCTGGGGATAATTCCTCATATAATCTTTTGAGAGCTTGTTAGTTTGTGCTTCCTAAAAGAATGAGATTCTAAAAATAAACAAATTATGAATACTTTCCAAGTAGAACAAAACTTGAGAAAACATAATGACAATTTAAACTCTTTCTCTTATTTATTACGTTTTTCTACGAGGCATAAATTAAAATACACATGTTTCTCTGTAAATATTTTAAATTGTTGTATTATGTAAATATAAAATTTGTTTGTATAAGGCACAGGAGAAAAATTACTAGAAATTATCTTTATCATGGATTGTAGATCCTCATTGGTCCATCAGACTCTATTCTTATTAATTTTTAATTGTAAAAAAAATGCTGTTCACATATAAATGTATTCTCAACGAAACAATTATTTTTAGTGTAAAAATTCATAACTGAGAATACTTTTTTTTACAAGTGTGAATAAAATTAATCAAATATTCTGATTCTTTGATTATGAGCTTACATTTTTTAATAAGATTTGTATCACATTATAAAATAATGAACTCAATTTATAGATTTTCTCATGCTTTATTCATGTTCATTGTTGTTGTTGACTAATGCTCACTTGTCTGATGTATAGTCAACCCAAGCCCATGAAATTTCTCGTGAGAAGGAGCACAAGATTGCGCCAAGCCTTGAACAGCTTACGGATGATACTGCGATTTAGCTCAGTTCCACTCCCAATTTTGATCTGGAACACCCCAGGGAGATGGGTCCGAGGGTCTCCCAATCCTCTTCCCTTACCACAACCTCTTGAGAGGACTTTCGGCTTGCTGCATATTTAGAGTGCTCCCATGCCACATGGACACTATACATTTACAAATATCCATGCCTTCTCCAGGATTCGAAATTCGAACCTAGCCTTTTTTAAATGTCAGCCAGTGATGCTAACCACTATACCAGTTGGGCGGCATTTATGTTCATTTTTAATACTAATGAATATATAAATTCGTGCTTCAAATAATTAAAATCGTGAAATCTTTGTAACAATTACCTAACTGAAATGTATTCATGGACCACATAAATTTGCTTCAGGTGTCATCAATTTGAGACCTTTGCATTAGATGATAATAGAGTAGTATGGGATTGTAAAGAGTTCTGTAAAAGATTTAGCAATAGGTTCTTGTAAAAGATGTAGCAATAGGCATCAAATGATTAGCCATAAAGTGGAGGGAAGATTAGAGGTACTAAAGGAGTACATCAAAAGCACATTGAATGAGGCTTACATGTACGGAATGATGCTGGTAATGCATTGCCATCAACATATGATGATTTCCTAGCAGAAACTGATGTTACAAGAGAACTGGATACATCAGAGTTTGGTGACATGAAGAACTACAAACACTTTCCCCCCACTGAGGACAAATGACGACCTGTGTCACACACATTCCACCTCAACTTAACAGTGACACATATGCTAACAAATGTGGTTTCTCAACCATGCTCCACCAGTCATCAACGAATTCAACTACACACATCCACACACTGCAGTCACCACCCATCAAATGCAACAATCAATCACATCAACTCACTGAGCTTGCAATCAAGCCCACAAACCAAACACCTCCTCGTAGCACATGAGAAATGCTTGGGAGGGAAGTGTATGGTGATCTTTGAGAGCAATTCAATGTGTGCAAATTTGAAACAGGTGGAACTCTTGAACTTGGCACATGGGAGCTTTTTTGCACTAGTGGTAGAGAATTCAACTCGTATTAAATGGACCCAGGTTCGAATCTCAAGATCATTACCATCTTCTAGGGCATGCGAAGCTCGTGCACTGCAGTTCTTACTGTTGCTAATAATAGATGGTGACACAAGCAAGCAGCTACTCATTAGAAGCCACAAAGGTCTCTCACACCATGTGATCATTACAAGTTCATCAGCAAATTCTTATTGAACATTAACAGATGCTGCACATTGTGCCTGGCAGTCAGGAATATTCATAATCCCATCCAAGGACTGTTAATTTAATTACATTTTATTTTAAGTTCAACATTACTTGTTTACTTGTTTGAGTTAAACCAAAAGTGTTATCTTTATGTAGCCCAAATGGGACTGTCTGTTCAACTATATGTGATTGAATATAGGGTAGCACCTTTAGTCAATCACACAAGTAATTATTATGCTCTTCTTCTGACTTTTCTGAAAATTTTCCAAGTGGAACAAAACTTGAGAATATAAATAACGACAATTTAAACTCTTTCTCTTATTTATTAAGTTTTTCTACGAGGCGTAAATTAAAATACACACGTTTCTATGTAAATAATTATAAATTTTATTGTGTAAATATAAAATTTGTTTGTATAAGGCACAGGAGAAAAATTACTAGAAATTATCTTTATCATGGATTGTAGATCCTCATTGGTCAGTCAGGTTCTATTCTTATTAATTTTTGATTGTAAAAAAATGCTGTTCACGTATAAATGTATTTTCAACAAAGTAATTATTTTTAGTGTAAAAATTCATAACTAAAAGTACTTTTTTTAACAAGTGTGAATAAAATTAATCAAATATATACCTTCACATTTTTTAATAAGATTTGTATCACATTATAAAATAATTACCTCAACTTATAGATTTTTTTCATACATTATTCATGTTCATTGTTATTATTGTTGACTAATGCTCACTTTTCTGACGTATAATCAGCCAAGCCCACGAAATTCCTTGTGAAAAGGAGCACAAGATTACGTCTGTCGCTGGCAACAGACTTGAACAACTTATGGGTGATTAATTTACTCACAGGATACATATGTAGGCTGCCTGAAAAATTTCCAACCTAACAAATAGAAAGGATATTATTTTCTCCAAAATTCTCTTTATTTTTCGACATAGTCTCCTTGTAAGTCTATAAACTTACAAGGAGCGACTCCTATCCTTTAACCCACCCAAATAATATGTGAAATCTTGCTCTGTAAAGTCTCTCCATTTGATGAAAATCTTTGTCTCCCACGTGCTTCTTTTAGCTTAGCGAACAAAAATAAATTCATTTGGTGCTGGGTATGACGAATAGGGCGGATCATCAAGCAGTTCAAATCGAGATTCATGGAATATTCGCCATTGCAACTGCTGAGGTGTGAGATGGAGCATTGGCTTGGTGAAACAAAATATTTTCTTTTGCAAATGTTGCCGTTTTTCCACAATTTCTGCCTTCAGATTGTTAAGTAACGTTGCATAGTATGCTGTGATAATGGTTTTCCTTTTTCAAGATAATCTATCAAGACAATCCCATGGCTGTCCCAGAAAACTGTTGCCATCACTTTCCCAGCAGAAGGAACAGTTTTTGCCATTTTGGGAGCTAATTCTCCATTAGCAGTCCACTGTGATTTTGTTTCTGGGCTGTAATGATGAATCCAAGTTTCATCTACAGTGATTAATAGTCAAAAACATTCTGATTTATTGCACAAACAAAAGGTGCAAATGTTCAATCAGACACATTTTTGGTCCAAAGTGAGCAAACATGGCAGCCAGCTTGCGTGTATCCAAATCTTGGTTCAATATGAGGAAAAACATTCTTTCGACATGCTAATAGCCTCTGCTACCTCTCTAACCATGATTCGATGGTCGTGAACAACATTTGGTGGATTTTCGCGATGTTTCCGTCAGTGGTTGCAGTTTTGGCCGCACTGAATGTTTATTGTCATCCAAGCTGGTATGGCCACATTAAAATTCAGCTGCCCAAAATTTCACAGTAGTAAATGATGGTGCAGATTTTCAGTACACTGTGTCCAACTCCTCTTTAATCTGAGTAGGCATTTTACCTTTCAAAAACAGGCATCTAACAACAGCAGGATAAATCGATTTTTTTTTTTTTTTTTTTTTTTCCATTTTCACAAAAACAGCCACATTAACTTACAAAAGTAATTGTGAAACAAAAAATTTGCCTTCAAAATAGCTGAAATTTTGATTGGTAGTTTTCGAGTGATGCCCAAACAAGTTCCACCCACTTCTGTGTATTTCAGTTGCCATCTACATATTGAGGTCAGAAACTTTTCAGGCAGCCCTCGTACTTCTTACTTTATGAACGAGCATCTTGCAGTCACCAATAAAAATTCTGTCCCTTTGATATCAATTCATTGTTCATCTTCTAAAATAATTATGTACACTTATCTTTATATCAACAGAAAGTAATGAGTTCTTTAATACAAATGTAAACTCATATGAGCAGAAGCTAATTTTAAAGTTTAATGTTTTAAACAAGTTTTCTTTTATTAGAGCGTCGCTTCATCGCAGAATTTATAAGAAAAATATTGACAGATCTGCATTTTCTCACAAGTGTTATTTTTGTGGTAAACAATTTCAGAAGCCCAGTCAACTGGTCAGGCATAACCGGATTCATACAGGTAAGTAAATTTCAATTTTAGTGAAATTTTGTAGCTTGGAGTTAGCAACTGGAGACTATTTGTTCTTTAAAGTGTTTAAATTTTGTTGTTGTTTTAAATAGTTTGTGATTAGCTGCAACACACTGAGAAGTTGCAAACTCAGTTGTAACTTTGCAGAGAAATATTTGTTTAGGTACCTTTGCCTATTTCAATGATGCATCCAGTGCTGCCTATTTTTGTATTTTAATGATGCATCTAGTCCCACCTGATTTTTTTACATTCTTCTTTTTCCATACAAGACATGCATACTTCACATGTTTTGTGTTATTCTTCTCTTATACACATTGATCTGTTTCACTAAAAAAAAATGAGAGAGAAAGAGGGAATTGCAGGAACTTGCTATCATGCACAATATCAACACTCAAATATCAAAACAAGGACAAATTTCTGGACTGGATCGTTACTTGTGATGAAAAGTGAGTTTACTTCAACAACACAGGCTGAAAAGGGGGTTGGTCTGCACCTGGTGAGCCCGTCGGCAGCATTGCTAAGTGTAATTTGACTAACAAAAAGATCATGCTTTGTATTTAGTGAGACTGCCATGGTATTATCCACAAAGAGTGTCTGGAAAATGGTAAAGCCCTCAACAACAAGGTGTATAGTGAGATATTAGTCTATGTTGACACTGCTATCAAGGAAAAATGTCAAACTGAGTTCCAGCACATCAGGGTAATGTTCCATCAGGATAATGCAGTGTCGGCATTCACCAGCTGGACTCTGTATGGACTTAAACTGGATCATTTGCCACACCCACCATATAGCCCCAACATAGCTTCTTTAGACTTCTACTTTTTTTTCTTCACATTTGCAGCTACATCTTGCTGATGCTATCTTCCATTCTGTAATCCAAAATGAGGTTGATCTGTTTTTGGACTCGTGGCTACAAAGTTTCTGCACCAGAGTTTTTGAAAACCTATCAAAATGTTGCCAATAAATCATAAATTTGGGAGGTGATTACTACCCACACTAAAGGTACTGCTGCCATGTTTTTTTTTCTAACTATCTTAAGAGCGTTTTTTGGTGGAAATCTTTTGTTAGAACCAGATAGATATATGTATATATCACAATCAAATAAGAATACAAAATTCATTCACTTAATTACCTTTTACCGTGCTATATAAGATTAAAATTGCAATTAAATCTGTTTTGAAATATCTGAGTTTTTAGACATCATGATCATTTATTTCTTTTATTGTTTTATATTGTTGACAAATTTGTATTTAAAAATAAAATTCCCCTTATATTCGTTTGGAGGTTTTTAAGCATTTTGCAGCTCTAGAAAATAAAAAAGGGAACTACTCTTATATACGCCCTCGCTTGGCGACAAATTTCTCACCAAATATTTTTGGCAAGAAACTCCATGGTGCCATATTACTATATAAATTTTTTTCTACATTTTCAACTTTAAGCCTAAAATGTCTCCAAATGTTTTCACAAATGCAAAAATCACGTTTTGAACACACAATTTAAGGTAAAAATCTGAAACAAAAACAAAAAATTTAGATAGCAAAATCGTAAAGTTTCTAACCAAAAATATTTGACAAGAATCCATGTACACAGCAATATGTTTTAACTTAAAAAACATATACGAATTGCACAATCTAGGCAGCGAAGGAATCTATGACTGCGCTCACCTCGCTTTAATAAATTAACATAAGAACAATGAATTTCAAAGAATACCATGTACACTGTTGAAACTTAAAAAAACATCTACGAATTGCACAATCTAGGCATTGTGCACAAATCAATAAAATAAACTAAAATAAATTACAAACAATTCAAAAAACAACAATAACAACAGAAATTCATAGTAAAAAAACAATGAACATAACATTCTACAAAATAAAAACAATAAAAAAATGCACTTACCATAATGAATGCTTCTTCGGGCAACAGAACGTAGCTTTAACATGCTGCCATTTACGCTCTGTTGTATTTATATGACAGCCAGACTTGCTATCCACAAAATTGATACTATGGTTCACAAATAAATGTTCAAAACCTTCAAGGATTTAGGATGTTTCTTTGCACGCAATCTAAAATACGCAACTGAAATCTTGCCACCACATCTCTCATTGCAACATAGGCCATTTCAAAACACGCATGACATGAACCAATGAGCAATTAAACCAGTGCAGCAAAAGAATAAGTTTCAACATCAAAAGGGTTGCCATACAAACAACATCGTTTCCAAAATCATCGCACAACACGCAATCGTGCTAAAAACCAGTGCAGAACACATATCGCCACATTTGGTGATCTTAGGCCGTATGTAAGAGTAGAGCCAAAAAAAGTTAATTTTTTATTGTATTTTTTTTTTTAAATTGTAGTGTCAAATTTACATATATTAAGCATTTGTTTGTTCTGAATAAAAAGTAATTTATAGTTAGCTCTTTAGGCTTCTGATTTTTGTTAGATTTCATTTAGAAATCATCAATTTGTGGTGTTGCCGTAGAAACCCCATATGTTGTGAGTTCTGCACATGCCTGCCTCTGGTGAGCAGCGGATTGAGGAGAGAATGGCATGCATGCAGTGGCAATGTCATTATTGATGTGTTAAATAAAGTTTATATATTTTATACTTTTGTTATGCCTCACCATGAAACCTCTACGTTGGTGACCCGGACGTGATTTGAACATTCAACCTTCTGAGAAATATTTTAGTTTCATTTATCAGATGATTTCAGAATTTAAGAATATCAATAAAGTTCTAGAGGTGCAACATGAATTCTATGTTAGGAAAACTTTGAATAACCAGAAAAATATTAAATAATGTTAGATACTGATCATTCAATATTCTTTTTCATTTAAAGAATCAGTTGTTGTTTTAAATCATAATTCAATCTTTTAATATTTAAATATGACTATTATTTTTACCACTGCTCTTACTATTATTATGTTTATTATGTAATGAAATGCTAATATTAAATGTAAAACTTCTTGAAACAAACCAAAAACTGTATTTTAAATAGTGTAGATATATTAGAGGTTAGAAAATACAGAAATCTCTTGTTGTGAAAGTAAATTTTACCAATTGAGATGTACCAGATATATTATAGGCTTATAAACTGCCATTATGATCAATATTTATTAGACGTTATGAAAAATTTTTAAACATAACATAAGCAGTATGCAAATAGAATATCAGAAGAAAGATTTACATTCCAATAAGAATTTTCAATTTATCAAAAGTTTAATATAAAACTAAATGATGTTTCTAATTACAGTTAAAAGCAAGGTATGGTTACTTTCAACATAGTATTTTTAGGGAAAATTTCAGATTTTGAGTGCTGATCTTTAACAGCTTGTATACAATAGTTTTACTCTGTGTTGCTTATCTGAGCTGTTTATCTTTTAGGTAGGAATAGTGTAATGATGATGTTATATACAGTTGCATAGAAATTCTGAAATATTGTTAAAGGATGTAGCAAGTTACTTGTATACAAGTTGATATTTTCAGCCAAATAAAATTTATTCAGTGCTTTCTCTTTTTCTGCACCAAAAAGTTCTTAAAACGTATTGATGAGGCAAAGTCAAAATAATCATATGTAACCCACAGTGTTCACTTTTTTATGTTCTAGACAGTTTTATATTATGGTTATCATTTGTGGTATTAACTTTTCATCATTCCACAGTAAAGAAGAATTTGTTTTTGGACAGCCCATGGTTCATTTAAATTGATTGTGGAATGAGTAGCTTTGATGCAAACATAGTTGTACAGAAAATTTGGAATTTGCTGTATAATTGTCTTCGTATCAAAGCTGTACATTCTGTAATCACTTTATAGTATTATTATTTATAACTGTCGATTATAGCATGTTGGTTCATTTTTTAATTTCAGTTCATAGTTATTGCATGATGCTGTGCAGCTTTGTAATTGATTCATTTTCTTTAAAATGACTTTGTTGTAGAGTTATATTTGATAATGTAGCAAATATCCTAATGTGTGCAATCTGTAAATCTTTTCTGCAAAAGAAAAGTGTGAACACAGACTTTACTTTGGACTATAAAGTAGCATACTTATATCTATACTAAAGTGCTGTAGATTTACTATAAAGAGGAAATGAATAATATTGTTTAATAACTAATGAAATAGGGTTTTAAAATAATCATGTTAACTTTTATTGAATAAAAGCATGAAAATCTGTAATATTTTCTGTAGTTTGAGATAATGTAATTCTAAGTTTTAATTGTACCTTGTAATAGTATTACATTACAAGCCATCAGAGTATTTGTCATGAATTTTCTAGCTTGGTTTGTAATATTATTTAACTATCAAGATTTCTGGACATCCATAATGAACTTTTTTGACTGAAATATATTTTGCCTTAATTTAACTCTGGCTGGAAGTAGTGCCTCACTGACAAAAATTAATTTAATAGTTTTTGCTTAAAATCTAGTTTTAAGATCAGTTATATGACTAATTTTCTGTATTCGCGAATGAAACTAAAATATAAATGCACATTTTAAATGTGTAAATTATTATTGATATGTCAAATGAAATATTGTCAAAAGTTTTACTGTGGCTTACTGTTAAACCCAAATTTTATTTGTTTGTTTCACTTTCTTCTCCTGTTTGATGCATGGAGTATTTGCTAGAAATAAAGAATCCTTACAGACATAAACTTGTTATTTAATAAAAACATTATATTGCTTTATTCTCTTAATAAATAACCATATACTGTTAAGCATTAATATTGATTTTCTTATCCAAAGAGGGGCATGACTCTAAAGATAAAAATATGTAATTATTGTTTAATTATTTTGATGCTTTGTGTCTTATTTAACACTTGTATGTGTTTTAAATGTTTATGATAAATGCTTAGTTTTTTAGACCATAAAATATAAAGTTTTAAATTCTTAACATTTATAATTTTGATTTTGTAGGAGAAAGACCATTCAAGTGTGAAATTTGCAATCGTGCTTTTAATCAAAAAGGTGCTCTTCTAATACATAAAGTAAAGCATACTGGAGAGCGGCCTCATCTTTGTGAGTTCTGCCCAGCATCCTTTGCTCAAAAGGGCAATCTTCGAAACCACATTAGGAGAGTCCATTCTCTGATGACTATGGAAGGTGTAGATGGTGTACATAAATGTGATTTGTGCAGTTGTGTGTTCCGAAAACTGGGGAGTTTAAATGCCCATATGAGCCGTGTCCATTCTAGTGCAACAACTGCTTCAGAACCTAGTACAGAACTAGAAAAATCAGATGATGCAGTGACTAACCAAGTGAATGATGTCATACATCAACTTATTGAAATGTCCAAACAGACAGAAAGTAATGATTTATCTCAAGAAAGCATCAAGAAGTTTGCTGCTGATACCAGTGTAAGTGCTGATATCTTACAGCAAGCTTTGGAAAACAGTGGTTTAGCTTCTACAGAACAGCCAAAAAATAAATCATGGATGGTTGCAGTTGCTGATTCGGCAACAGGAACTGTAAAACATATAATGAGGAATGTTGGTGGGGTTCGATGGTATCAATGTATGTATTGTTGCAAAGAATTTAAGAAGCCAAGTGATCTTGTTCGACATATTAGAATTCATACTCATGAAAAGCCTTATAAATGTGATCAATGTTTTAGAGCTTTTGCTGTTAAAAGCACGCTTAACGCTCATCTCCGAACACATTCAGGTACTAAAGATTTCTCATGTGAACATTGCAAAAAATTATTTTCAACCTCAGGTAGTTTAAAAGTTCATTTGTTACTTCATACTGGAGCCAAGCCTTTTGCTTGTAATGTGTGTTCACGTACATTCCGCACATCTGGTCACAGAAACAGTCACATGCTATCTCACCAGAAAGAAAAAAGTCCAAGAAAGACAAAAAGAACTTCAAAAACATCTAATGTTAGTGATATTAATGTTTCCAATATACAGTTGCAGGAACCAATTCTTATTACTGATACTGGATTTGTACAGCCTGTTTCAAAACATAACCCTATGTATAATCAATTAGTGCAGTCTAAGTATCCTAATGAACGTCCATATCTCTGTCACCATTGTTTGAAAGCTTTTAAAAAATCAAGTCATTTAAAACAACACATCAGATCACATACTGGAGAAAAACCTTTTGAATGTAATCAGTGCCATAGATCATTTGTCTCAAATGGTGTTCTAAAAGCTCATCTTAAAACTCACTCCGGTACAAAAGCTTTTGTCTGTGAAATATGTCAAACATCTTTCACTACAAATGGTTCTTTAAAGAGGCATATGTGCACACACTGCACTGATAGGCCGTATATGTGCCCTTATTGTCAAAAAACTTTTAAAACTTCAATGAATTGTAAAAAACATATGAAAACCCATCGCTACGAACTGGCTTTAGGAATGGCATCTGGATTAGCTGTGACAGTTATATCGGATGGTGTCGTTGGGGTGGAAAATGAAGAGGTTAATAAAAGTGGAACTCAACCAGTTCAAGTCATTGAAAATATTGAAAGAGTAACAATTCAAGATAATTGTGAACAGATACAACCTGTTGTTACTTCATCTGAGAATTTTTCTTCTGAACAAGAGCCAGTCATGTCAACATCAGTAAGTTCAGAAATCATATATATTTATTGAAATTCATATAATAATTTTCATTTGCAAGGTAATAATTTAAAGCACTGAATGAAGTGTTAGTAAAAAAAAAAAAAAAAAAAAAGTAAATCTAACTTTTCATCTTTTTTAATTAAATTAATATTTAAATTTATATAAGATATCCATTCCAAAATAGGTATTAAGTTTTTTTTCCTGTCTGAGACAGTAAAAATTCTTTAAAGTTTCAAGTGAGATATTTAAGACACTGAATATTGTAACACCGTGTTTCTCCCCAAACAGGATCCAGTCTTATATTAATTTTTGTTGCAAAAGACACACTAGAGCCTATTTTCAGGGAATGCCTTACTTTCCATGTGTAATAATTAACATTTGTTCATTCAAGAAAACACCTCTCTTCAGTTTCAAGAAATATATTCATTCATGTTCAAGAAAAATTTAAAAACGAATGAAATAATTTATTCTAATACAGAAGAGTTGTCTCCTTCTGAAACATCATCCTAAAGCTCCAAATCGCAGATTCCGGCCTGAATTTTTCGCAACTTCATTTCCTGTAAGAAATGAATGCCTTATTCTCTCATGCTGAGCAATAGAGCTCTCCTCAGATGAGCCCTTGTCCATGTAGCCTGCTCACAGGGCAATGGCAACACAACTGTCCTTTATTTTACCCTATACATTCTTCATCCTAGTAACAATTTTTTTTTTTTTTTTTTTTTTTTTTTTAAATTTCTCTCCATTCCATTTTCAGTGTAATCATTGATTTCTCGCACAGATGGTCTTTAAATGGCTTGTCTATTGCAATATCACAAGAGAGAGATAGAGAGTTTGGAGATATACAGTCATTCATGCAGGAATCATTATTTTATTCTTTCTGCAAGGAAGTTCTTCATGGTTTAGTGAGCGCTGGCAGAATCCTATACCACTATTCTTTGGCCACCTCACAAAACATTTGGTAGAAATAGAACCACTTTCTTATTTCTGCTTGTGTGCTCCAAGCGTTTTCAGTTGCAAGAATATAAGTACCTGAAACACGTTGAATTTCCTCTTTCTTGGCCTTAGAGATGATTAGAGGTGGATTCTTTCCATCAAGGCAAATTGCCAAAATACATGTAATGCGTGCACTTTCATAACTAGTGGAGGGAATGTATATTGCAGATGCACCCCTCTGATTAATGGTAGTGTGAGACCCTTAACCCATAAATACTGCAGTTCCATCAATAGCAGTCATGCTTGAATGTATAGGTACTTAGAGAAATTGATGCAATCAATGAAATGCTCTAATTCAAGTGCACATTTAATCACTTCAATATCTTAACTAGGGTTTACATTAGGAGAACACTGAAACGTGATCCTAAGGCTCAGGGCTTAATATCTAAAATTAGAAGTGGAGGAGCCCTACAGAAGACTGAAAAACAAAATTAAAAATAAACAAAATAATAACTGAAATTTAAAATAATTAAATTTAAATCAAAAGAAATGATAAAATAAAGAGAAATCTAATAAATTATTAATCAACCGCCAAAACTACAAGGAATGTTTCTTTTCTCATGAAAATAATAACAAATATTAACTTAAGCATTTATAACATAAATTTACATTGAAAATTTAAAAAAAATGCTCTTGCTTGTGGAAAAAGGGAGTGTTGCGTTCGCGCAACATCAGCGGAATAAGACTACGGATGTTTAGTAAGTAGGATTGTACTTGTGTGACGTTTCTTTTGAGTGGAGCGCAGGATTACTTTTTAGCTGTATAATGTTTTATTAATCTACAAATCACTTTACTTGTAATTAATTTAATATTAAAATATACATTGTATTTCTTTTACAAATGCAGATTATTTCATTTGAAAGATTCAAGCATGAAAAGCTTGATTACAATCATGATGTAAAGCTACATTACATACTTTGCATATATAAACAGTCTGGCTATGGTACTCTTTACAACAAAGTCTTTTGATAAAATGTCTACCATCTCCATGCAATGGTTTTTGAATGCTGAATTTACTAGGTCTTCCTGTTGCTGATATATTTCTGGCTAATTCTACACTCTCAATAGGAGTTTACAAAAGAAATAATGCATTCTCGCATTTGAAATCTAAAACAGACTTTATATTTCCAGTAGTAAAAAGTGGTGATATTTAGTAAGTTTAGATAGGGTCTCACCTCATATAATTTATCAGTATTGCCAATTTGACTATTGTCAAATGCAAATTCTGCTTAATATTCCTGTACTGCAAACGTGATATTAATTCTCATACAACAGGAACAGAAATGTACTTATCAAAAGACCAATACATTTTTTCTTGAGGTAAAGAATGATATCCTGTAAGCAATAATATTCCAATAAATTTTCTCATATAGGCTTCAGATGCAATAAATTCTGGGCATTTTTTTTTTTTTTTCCTGAGCGTATATATTTGTCTGTTCAACGAGAAGAGAGTAAATGTCTAAACCAAACAGAAACTCGAAAATACGTGCACTAGTTTTACCTTGTGTTTTGTCTTTTATAATTTCTCTTCTATCTCTTTCTTTGTGTTCTTCCTGAGACATAACTAACAGTTCCTTTTTTATCCACTTCAAGATTTCAGTCTTCTGCTTTTTAAACTTTTTAGTATGACTATAACTGCTTTTAGAAGGCTGAAACTTACTTTTTATGTGAATTTCAACTTCCCCAGCAGTATCATTTGGTAAAATATCATTATCATTATTTAAAACATTGCCATTCCTTTCTTCTTCGTCAGTAGCCTCTGCAATTTCTGGGGGAACAACAACAATATCAGAGTCATTCTGGTCATTATTAACATTATCATCATCTGTTTCTTCATCAAAAAATCTTTGAAGGGCTTCTTCTAATGTAAGATACCTAGTTCTAGGCATCTTTAAAAAACCAGAACATGAACCAGAACATCGAAAAGAATGAGTGAAAAAGGAGATTGACTATCTGTTCCCTGTTGACGTTGCGTCAACGCAACACCTGTTTTCCCTTTCTTCGCAACACAAATATCTTACTGATGTAATGTTCTGATAAACAGTGACCTTGACTAAAAATAGATCACTCATAAGGACGGCGATTCTTTCGTTAAATATTTTTAGCAAAGATACCTGGTCGAAAATTTTTCTTAAAGTATGAGAGTAATTATTATAAACAAAATGATTATTGAAGGCAAATATTTTTTTACAGAAATAATCTTCATAATATTCCCTACACAAAATCATCTGCTGGTATAAAATATCTTAGGTAGTTATATTTATATACGCATTTATTTTGACCATTGCATCAATGCAACACCAGCAGTTAATGGGTTAAATTAATTTTAAATAGTTAAATAAAATAATTTTTGGACATTGTTTTATTTGGGTCTCTGGCTGCAATTACAATTCCACTTAAAAGCTAAGAAGCAGTTCAACCGATCACTGTCTTGTGTATAGTGTATTGCTTCAAAGGATGACAGATACAAAAGCTATTTCTTTTTTGCAGCACACCAATGAAAACAGATAAATGATTAAAGCATCACTAAGCAGAATATTGACAATTCTAGAAACAGCATGAGGATATGGAAAGAAATTTTAACGGAAAAATGTGGCTTTGAAAATAAAAAGGGAAGAATTCAAGACTTTCTGATCACTATGCCCTATCAATATAATTCTAACCATCAAGAAGAAATTTTCCCTGAATATGATCCAATAACAGCATAGTAATAAACGTAATACTCCTCTGTACAAGTGACAGCAGTAGTCACTTGTACAGAGTTTTATTATTTATTACCTGGAATTTGTTTTATTATATATTTCCTCTGTTTGGTTGCATCATTAAAAAAGTCTACAGGAGCTCTGCACCAGAAAGTCACTAACCTGGAACATGCACAACCAGCATATCACTTTTAGTACTTTCAGCAAAAAATTTACCCGCTGTCATAAATTCATCGCACATCCTGGAAAGTAAGTCTTTGATATATGATTGGGAGCTTTTCTTCCCTTAAAAGCCTCAAACTCTGTGCAAGTTTTGAGTGTGAAGGTAAGACAGGCCTGCATTCAGAAGTTAGAATCAATTTTTAAGGCATGTTTACTATTAAAACAAAATTTATCTGCTAAAATTACAGTTCACTTGCATAAAAAAAGTGCAGGAGCCCTTTCACTCATCCAGCGCTGGATTTCACTTAGGGATCCAGAGCTTAAATTGTGCTGGAAAGCCAGCACAATTTAAGCTCTGTTAAGGCTTATTTTCAGGGAAACATGGAATTTTATCTTTCATTTAAAAATATCATGTAAAATAAGAACTGAAAAAAAAAAAAAAAAAAAAAAAAACAGTGCAATTTAAGAATTAAACTAATTTATATGGATTATCATTTAGACTTTTTAAAAACTTTAGTAACATATTTTATTAAATCATTATATAGTTTACTTAATTATTTCCTTTTGAACAGGAGACATTATCCCAAATGCCTCAGCATCTGAGTCAAGAAGTCTTTAATACTCATACTGGACTCATAGAACAGCCTGAGATTATACCGCATGCTCAAGTATTTGATCAAAGTCAAAGCAATATATATTCCGTTTCAGAAAGTGATTTGGTAGGAAACCAGTTAACATTGCAGGTAATGTTTGCCATTTATTGAAAATAAAAGTCCAGTTCTTTTCATTCATTTTCACAGGAAGTTTTCAAGTAGGTTTAGTATACTGATAGAGTATCACAAACAATTAAATTTAGATATGACTTAGAATTACTTTTGAATTATTTTCAGTTTGCTGAAATATTAAATACTTTTATAAGAACTTAATATTGGAAAAATTAATTTCATAATGTACTTTTCCCAAATATCTCTTGTTACATGACTGAATATCTCTGTTGCCATTTCAGATGAAGTTAATATACACTAGAGTTCAGAGTCAAATTATTAAAATTAATAAAAAGTCAATTAATTCCCTTTTAAAATTAAATGTGTGCTTATTGTATGGCAAAGAGATTATTATTTATTTGAAACCTGAATAGTTTCTAATTTATTATTTATTTGAAACCTGAATAGTTTCTAATTTATTATTTATTTGAAACTTGAATAGTTTCTAATGGAAAATTAATTAAATTTGTATCATAGGATTAAAAGTGCATGTTAGAACACACTCCATGGTTGGAAAAAACCATAAGAGAATACTTTTAAAAGGAAATTGAGAGATATGGCTGCATTAAAAATCCATTTCAGAATTAAAATTAATCAGCTGATTTGTTATTTTTTGTTGCAGACAAGTACTATATTCTAAACTTTCTACCAAAACATTAGAGATCATAATGCCCTTCACCACAATTTATTTGAACGAAAGTATTTTTAGCCTGTGTACCAACAAAAATAAAAAAGGGGACAAAAAAACAGATTTAAAATTGGATAGTGTTAGATTCAAAATGTACTTACAGATAAGAAAAAAAGACTTCTATGTATAATTTTTTATTTTCATGATATAGTTTTAATTATTATTATTTAATTGCAGCTAGATTTAAAAAAGTAACTAAAGATAGTTATTGTAAAATTTATGTTTTATATGCTTGGTATCCAGAATATTAATATTGATTATTATTTCTAATAACAACTGTAATCATCTTTTTCATAAATTATTAATTGCTATGAAATCTTTTGTGTAAAAGAAATGCAAGCACATCCAAGTGATAAACTTGCATAATGTCAAAGAATTTAATCTAATAATTACACAAATAAAACTTGTGTTTAAATAGTTCAGTTAAGTTTTGTAACAAAATAATGATTTTTCTTTTCACATTCCTCATAAAGTGTATATGACATTGATACAGTTTAAAAAAAACCCTCCCATCTTTTTTTTAGTCCAAAGGGGCTTTGTCCTTGAAGGACTATTGTTTTCGTTTTGCGATTTTGTATTGGTTCACTATAAACGTCCGTTTCGCTTTTCAAACTGTTGCCACCAAATGTTAGAGTCTTTATTATCTATTTCATATTTTGTAAAACGTTAACGAATTTATATTAAGAAACTCGACGATTTTGAAGCGAGCAATGGCAACACTGTACGAAAAAAATTTTTTTATCTCCAGTGGGTGAGACTGCATATCAAAAATCCTAAAAATATGCTCAATTTAAAACTATTTTGTGATATTGCTCTTGAACTGAATTTTATGGTTTAAGTGTGAAGAACGTGATATTTAATAAATAAAAGTAACAGATAAAATGTTAAAAAAACGCCCCTTTGCACGTAATGTAAAATCTTTTTTTTTTTTTTTTTTTTTTTTTTTTTTTTAAGATGATAGAGGCTATGCAAAAATAATTATAATTTTAAAGATTTTGTTATATGATAAAGTTTGTTTGCTGTTGAGTATATACCCATAAAAGAAGACCAAGAGGCTGATTTAAAGTGACTTAGTGGTGAATGGTAGAATATAACAAGAATTAATAAAGAGGGACTCAATTGATATGGATGGAGGGAAAGATTGAATGCTTTATGTACTGATTTGGCCTAAAACAATAATGATGAATTCATTTGTTTCCTGTAATAAATAAATATGAGATCTTGTTTATCATAACAAAGCCTTTGCTCTACTTTTACAAATGCTATGACAAAAAGATAATTAACTTTTTTTTCTTTGTGTTAAAACTAAAAGCTCTGTTTTTCCTTCTGAGGTTATAGCTAAAAATTGGAAGAGCCAATTTTCCTTTTCATATCAGTGATGTCTGAAGATATGTTGTTGGTTATATTTTTAATAAGAAGTTCAATTTTGGGGCAAAGTATAATAAACCCATAATTAATAAATGACTGAATACTTGCTTTCATTCTGAGTTCAAATAAATTTAAATTAAATAAAATGGTATGAATCAATAAAAAAACTTTAAAATTTAGCCTTTAAAAAAATAGTTTTAAATTTTACCACAAACTCACTTTTTAGTAAAAAATAAATTATGGGCTTTCATCTTGCAATCAATTCTAGAGGAATGAATTAAATTTTTAGAAATATAGTTGTAATAGCTGAGCCATTCTGAGAAACAATTAAAATACTTTTTACTACTGCATAGCCTACAACTGTAACTGAAACATTTGGAGAAGCACCTGTCACTTCAACAGCTACACCTGTAACAGAAACTCTTGTAACTGCAAGATTAGCAAATGCATTGCATCCCACAGAAACATCAGCAGTAGTAACTAAAGAAAACGTTGTTTCCATCAATGATGGTGAAAAAACACCTCCGAAAAAAAGGAAAAAATCTAAGAAACCTTATAAGTGAGTATACATTACATATTTTTAAAATCACAATGAATTAATTTAATCTAAATGTTTTAAATTTTTTCTTGGCAAGCATCTTTTATTTTTATAATATATTTTTGGTCATTTATCGTAAAGATTAAAAATGTTCTTAAAAACTATTGTAAAATTTGTGCATTTCATATGTTTGATATTCAGAACATTAGCATGAATTTATCATTTCCAATAACAACTATGATAATCTTTTTCATCAATTATTAGTTGCTGTTAAATTATGGAAACATCATTATCACATATTCATATTGTAAACTATGCTGTGAATGCATCCTCTTATATGAAAAAATCATTTAATTACTTTGTTAAAGAGGATACATTTTTTCCAATTTCCTCATTCCCTAGCAGTGGGAGGAAGGTATATTCATCACCAAGCAGAATTTTATATCTTCAGTTCTTTCCGAGTATGTTGATGTGAGAGTACATTGACGGTTTTAACTCACATGCCTTTTTTTTTTTTTTTTTTTTTTTTTTGTGTGTGTGTGTGTGTGTGTGTGTGTGTGTGTGTGTGTGTGCTTCCTATTAGTATGAGCTGATCAGAAACTAAACTAATGAAACAGCTGAGATGGCAGGTTGTCGAATGTAAATAAATACAGTTGTTAGTTTGCTTAAAATGCATAGTTATCTAAAGAATTAATTTTTACATGAACGAGAAATATTGGTATTGTACATAAATCATGAAGCAAGTGCATATAACTTTTGTGAGCTTCAGAAATTAAAATAAGAATAGTTATTTATTACCTCAATAGATAAAGTTCTTTTTATTTTTTGCTGAAAGTTTTGAAGATTTTTTAATTCTGTTCTATATAGAAATATTTCTTTTTAAAAAAAAAAACCTGCATTTTAGGTTTTCACTACTTTTCTTCCTCTGGTTTATTGTAACAAAAAAAGAAGTGAGGAATCACTTGTGAGAGTGGATTTAGAAAGGAATACTTTTCAGGAAATCAATCTTTGTCAGTGGCATGAAAACTGTTGACTGTTTCTGTCATTACTTAGAAGTTACTGAATTTTGTAATCATAACTGAGAGCATTATTTGAAAAGTTATTGCTTTTCTAATCGTAAGACATGCTGTAAAATACCTAAAATGGTTCAACTAAAGTGTTCAGTTTTTAGATCAGAATGCTGTAATGATCCTTCCTCACACACACACAGAAAAAAAATGCCTTGATTTAAATGCCCACATAAGTGCAAATTCCATATCTATTGACAAATTTAACCAAATAAAAACATGGGGCTATACTCAGTCATGCAGTGATTAGCAGATGTTATGGTATATGCAGTATGGGAAATATTTTATGAGATTTTTTACTTTTGATTCCGTTATGTGAACTGCTCTGCCAAAATTCAAAAGGTCTTCGAACATGCATGATTCAAGAAGTGGAAAAAAGCCTCTGAGCATTATTATCAGGATTAACTCCCATGTTTTCTTCTGTTCTTAAATGAGTGACTTATTGACCAGTTTACTAATTGACAACTTTTTCTTTTGATTTCCTACATTCTGTGTTACTAATTTTAATAATTCCCTTATGTTAACAGTTCCACATTACAAAATCGCTTTTTTCATACAGAAATTAAAAATTGCTTTTTCATAATTTTTGTTAGTAACCATATAAATATCAATGAACTCCTTAACTCAACTACCTGGTAGCATAAATTATGATAAATAATGGAATTTTTCACAGTTACTCAAGTCTTCATTTTCATGAATTTTTTTCAACTTCTGCCCAAAAGGGCAAATAGTTTAAGAGTTCACTGTCAAATTTCCGTAAGACAATTTCTGGTAGTTTTGTTTTCTTTCTCTTATCGGCCCCACTAGATGATTCTGTTTTATCGTGTCCTAATGAATCATTAACTCCTAGTTTCTATTAGTAATAAACATATCAGAATATTCTTCCGCCTTTTTTTATTCTGAATTTAATATTCTTTGTGCAACTTTTTCATTATCTAATAGAATGTTCAAAATTTCTTCATTATCATCAGTTAATTCACTATTTATTTATTTATTTTTTTTTCTAATTTCACAAATTTATTATTTAAAATTCCATAGAATGCCTTATTCTTTCCAACTTTTGTTTAGAACCTTAACAGAGTTTTGTAAATGAACTTCTCATTGAGCCATATTTTTTTAACTGCATTATCCATTTCTTCTATTAAATACTATTCATACAATAATAAAATAAATGTCACAAATATTCAAATATAAAATACCAGAATCCTGGCTGGCTCACCTTTTTATGTTGAAAACAAATAACTGCCATCTACCCATCATGGAGCTGTGCCATTAAGTTTCAGACAAAAAGTACTTCAATTGTGAAAAGGATCATATATACCTAAAATGTCAAAATCTTATACTAAAAAAATGAATGAGCAATAAATAAATAGATATGAAGGGGATTGCTTATCCCTCTCTTCCTTCTTTATTATCCAAAATAACTATGCATGAGAAGATGACCTTTCGTCTTTCATATTATAACACAAAATCTCAATACAGAACCATCTCAAATCTCAATACAGTCTCAGTACAATCAAATCTCAATACAGAACCAAAAGACTTCTGCTTCCCATCATGGCACCAGTCTGTCCATCTGTTTACAATAAACTTTTCTACTTTTGAATGCCTAGTGCTATCTCTGGGGGAAAAGCTGAGTCAAACATTTAAATGTAACAACATGCATGCCATGTATGAAATATTCTATGGTTCAAATTGTGCTAAATTTGCATATGTGATTATGTATTCTGTACATATCAAACTCATGAACTTTTCTTGCTAATAAATGGTTGGGTGCAATTTCAGAATATATTATTATTATTATTTGTTTTTCCTTTCTTTTTGTCTTCTTCATTGATCCTAATTATTACTTTAATGAAATTTAAAATTATTTTTTAAATGAATCATAATTTGTATCATTTTAATTTTCAGGTGCTTACAGTGCTCCAGAGTTTTTAAGAAATCATCTTATTTAAAGCAACATGAGCGCACTCACACGGGAGACAGACCCCACAGATGTTCTAAATGTGGACAAATGTACAGCACATTGAGAACATTGTATGAGCATATGAAAAAACATACATATGCTCCAGTTCCAGACCACAAATGTACAATTTGTAATGCTAAATTCAAAGCAAAGAGTTCTCTTACTCGTCACATGGTAGTTCATGATACTGCCAAGCCTTTTCACTGTGCATATTGTTCTGATGCATTTGCTACTATAGAGTTTTATAGAGAGCACCTAAATCAGTTTCATCAAAATGTTGCTTGTGGTACTCAAGGTAAAAAGAAATACTATTCCTTTGTTAAAACTATTCATATGAAATACTTATTGGGAAATTCTTTTTGAATGTGAAAAATTATTATACATCATTGTCTGCTTAAGTCCTTTTATAGTCTTTAGCTTCAGAATGTCATCACAGACATCACTTCCAATCATAAGTATGTTCTGAATGACACAGAAATTTATTTTTTTTATCATTTTTAAATTTAAAAAATACATTTTGTAAAAATTATGAAATTTAATATTTTACTTTGTTTTCCGACTCCTATAATTATATAAAGTTTATACTTATTCGGGAGAATAAAAAACTTTACTCTCATATGATGAAAATTGTTTACATGCAATCTGAAGAGAAAAATAATTGCAGTTGTACATAACTAAAAGGGAAATATCAGTTTAGAGACAGTTAATAAATAAAGTGACAAGCACTGCTATGCAGACTGTCATGTCTGTTAGTGTGCCAATTCTAATTAAATATATAGCATTAACCAATAAATATTTTTCAGAAAAAAAGATCTCATTTGCAGAATCTTAGCTCATTTATGTTTTTGAAAACAGTAGCAGACTTCAGTATTAGCATATAGCCAACTCTTAAGAGTATTTTTGTATATTAAAATGGAAGGTATTATGTACTGAAGTGAATATTAAAATTTAATAAATTTGTATGGTTATTAGAGTATGATTCTAAAGTAATAGAGCTTCATGAGAATAGTGTATTCTTAATATTTGAAAACTCATTTACTTGGGTGAAAATTCTTCCAGCTTGCCAAATGTAACAATATTACAAATTAAATAAAGTTACAAACTAGTAAATCACAAAATAATACAGTATAAAATCCGTAATCCAGACTCATTGGGACTTTGGCGATTCCGGATTAAGGGATTTTCCGGATTATAGATCATCAATTTAAATCTTGTAAGATGGCAGGCAGAAATTATACAATTAAAAATATGAAACCGTAATTTATAAAATAAAGAGCAATTATGATCTAAAGAGTATCAAAATATACAAAAAAAGGCTTAATATTTATTTGTTTACTTTATTAAACATTTCTTTCAATGTAAGTTGTTTAAGTTGCTACGTTTTTTGTGCTGATACTTTCTCTTTAATTTTATAAACAGACATAATTTCTTGTTCAGTTACAAAGTTCCACCTATCGGAAGCAATGTTTTCTGAATCTAGAACCATACTACAGATTTCGCCGTCCGTTAATTGATTGATGATTGGGGTATTGTCGTTCCAATGAAAAACTTCTGTTATATCATCTTCATTTATTACTGCTTCTCAACATTTCTTTACAAAATCCAGTAACTGGAAAATTTCACCTTTAGTTTGCGATGTCCGAAAACCTTCAAATTCGCGGCTGTCGTCTTCATCATCCTCACAATGAAATATAGCAGCTGACCGTAAATTATGCCAAGCATTTTTTAACGTATCTGGAGACATATCCTCCCAATGCGCATTAATAGCATACGCCCCTCAAAAAAAAGTTTGTGGCTTTGAGGTCCGGATTATAGATCATTCCGGATAGTGGACGTCCGGATTACAGACTTATTACTGCATTATTCACATTAAGAGGACAAATTCAACCTCAAATTATTCTAATTTATTTTTTAACCAACCAATCAAGACAATTTGAAAATGATATCTGAATCTTAAATTTTGAAGTTAAATATCTCGGTCAGTTTTTATTGTGTGGGAGTCAAACTCTTTGTGTTTCATTTTCTATAATAATTATAAACTTCTACTAAACAATACAGACTGTAGCGAGAGAATGTAAAAAGTTAGATATTGTAATTTTTAAATCAAAATTGATTTTTTTCTAATTTAAGAATGACATAGCATAAATATCTGCACCATTTGAAACATTTTAGTAATTTGAAGTCTATGTCTATAAATCAATCAACTATTGCAAAAATACGGACTTTTGTGGACATAGTGAATAGTCACTTTCAAAATAACATCCATCAGAAACACAAATTTAATTAGAATTGGCACACTAACATTACTAGAAGCGTTCATAGAATGCCTTTTTTTTTTATTTTCCTTAGACTGGCCATCACTTTGTTTTGGATGTATTGAATTGTCTGAGAAACATTAATCCCATAGTACGAAACAGATACGAAGATGGATTGATAAGAAAAACAGCAGAGTGGGATAGTGAGAAATTTGGGGAATGAGATTATTGTAGCATGACATGGTATCTGTTTCTTATCAGAAAAACCCAAGATTCTTTGCTCAAAGTACAATATTGTACCAAATGATCAAAATTTGCTTTAATTCCAAGAACACAAACTATACTCTAATTACAACTAACTATAAATGATGCCCTAATGATATTACTTCATACTGTAGAGAATATGCTAATGCCCAGTATGACCAAATTCGATTATGGCAAGTTTCACGTAGGTGGTGTGACCTTTTGGCCAGCTTTTTTAACAGTTGAATATATTTTGTGATATGCAATGTTTTTTCTATTTATTAGTTTTGATTAATGTTGTTAATATTATGTACTTAAATACATGTAACAAAAAACAGCAAATTGTTTTAGTTAATCAAAAGTTATCTCAGCAGTGTGATTACTGCTATTAATCCAAATCAAACTTTTCCAGGATTCAAGGAAAGAGACAGGAGATAGATTTTGAAGGACATATCCTTTAAATAAATCAGTGCATTGCATTGTACAGGATGTTTTAAGTTTCTCAGGCTTTATTTTTTTTAATATTGATCCTAGATTAGTATTTGCAGTTACAAAGTTTTTCAAATAAAATAGAGAATTTTATGGGAACATTTTCGGCTCTAGGAATATAATTATTCTACAATTCAAAATCTGACTTTTTATATTTCCTCTGTAAAATAAAGTTTTCAATATGCTTAAAAAGTTAAAGTCAAAAAGTTCTGTAAATGTTCATGCAGAATTCATGGAAATATTAATAAGTCATAGTTTTGAAGGGCTGACAACAAAGTTAACATTCAGAGCTGTTTAATTTATTGATAAAACAAATAGCTTTTTGTTTTGCAGTTGTTCCCTGCATCTCATGAAAGTATGTTCAGAATTGCTTAGCAATAGGCATTGAAAAGTAATTCAGGTCTATAAATTCATTCTCAAATTTTGCATTTTAAGGTTGAGAACATAATGTACTTAATATGTTAAAGTGAAACAGATATCTTGTTGATTGGCTGTTTTTGTGTGTGGGAATCCTACAAGAATATTTTATAATTACAGAACCATTCTATGTCTAATGGTATAACTGTTCAGATTAAATTATTTACCTTTTATTAAGAAACTATGTGATAACGTCTGAGATAAATATTTAAGGATTTAAAGTTTAGTTTATCAGTCTATAGTTTGTCATCTTCTGATATTTGTGTAGTGTATTAATTATAGCTATATTAAAGCTCTTATTATATAGCTAGACATTTTCAGACAGTCAGTATTTTTCCAAACTCTGAAAATTTTGTGTAACTTTTCGACTGTTGTCACTTGATGTCTCACTCATTCAACCTTTGTAAACTGCTTAGTTGATAGTAGTCATTGTGCAAGGAAACTCATTTTATTCAGTGAACCTCTGTATTTTGGATTGTAGTGATGAAAAAAATCTTAGTTCTTGCATCTCATTGACTGAAAAATGTACAACATACAATTTTTGTATTACAGACAATTAAAAGAAGGAAAAAGAAAATATTTCTTTCTCCATAAAACATGCTGTAAATGTTTGCAACAAAATACCAAATTATTCTAAGCTAATCTTAAAATTTGATTAATTTATCTGTGAAAAGAAACTGCAATTTGAAATACATGTTAAAATATATCCTAAATGATTTCTATTTTGCAGTAGAACCATGTTCCAAATTGCACATATATAGAGATACGTTTTAATGCATGTATTTAGTGTTTATTAAAAATCTGTGTATTATCATATGTTAATGAATAAAATTAAAGAAAAATAAATGTTATTAAATAATGAAAGTGATTAAGTGGAAGAATTTGTGTGAGCTCAGTGAGAGCATAAAAAACCTTAACAAACACTTTTGTGTAACCATTAAAATCTTTTTTATATATATATATATATATATAATTGGAAATAGATCATGAGATTTGTTCAAATGCCAGAGTTGACTTGTGCTAACAGCTTCAATGTAACAACTTGCCCAATATAATAACCAATAAGAAAGTCTCGGCTGATCTTATTTAAATTTAATGTACTAATTCTTTTCTGAATATAGCAGTCTGGTATTCTTTTCTCAATATAGCATTAGACTGGTAAAAGTTGAAGCACATTCTCTCTGAAGGCCAGAAGTAAATAAATACAATTGTAATTATGTCCAGCCTCTTCCCAATAGAATAGGAAATAAAAACAATTTGAACGCGAGAAAACTTTCACTTCTTGTTATAGGAAAATCTTAACATATTTATTTAAAGGTATTAAATCTTTGCTTGTACTTCATGAGGTGAATATAAAAGCATGGATGAAATATAGTCAGCAGAATATATGCTGAATTTTGACAAATTCATAAATCTTTTTCTGACCAATATCCTACATAACTCTTTAAAATACCATCTTTCCCACTAGTTTTTAGACTGAAGTCCATACTATAATTGCTTTTTTTTTAATGGATTTGTTTATGTCGACATAGTTTATGCCTATATGACAAAATTAAAAGAAAATGTGGATGCCACTTTTTCAAATTATGCATGATGGTTTTTTTTCATTTACAGAGATTTTCGCTGAATATGCTCCCAGAGTTACTACAATTAATTTTCCTGAAGCGCTTATTGGACAACCCATAGATGCTTCTGTTATAGAAAAAATTATCATGGATTCAATCAACAAGGTAATATTGTTTCTGCACATTTGATGTTTACTAAATATACTTGGAAAACTTTCAAGTTATGAGTTTGATTTCATTTTTCTTAGAAATGTTCTGTGATACTGTTTTTTTAGACTGGTCGCAGCGCTAACTTCATCGCGCTCTTACCAGCACCTTAGATTTCCCTTAACAGAGATTCCTCGCACATGATGGGTGAAGATGGGCTAATGGGTGAAATAGATGTGGGAGAAATATGTAGGCCCTTGCCTATAATTACTGTGTTGCAAGAACACAGAGAATATTTGCCGGATTGTTCAAATTAGACATTAGTTTAACACGATAATTCTAGGATACTCAGAAATTTGCATATTATTAATGTCTTTAATTTCATTTCCATATTTTTGCTTAAATTTTGAGAAATAATACATTAGCTATGGAGTCAAAGTATGAGAGAGATTAAATGCTTAGTTTCTTGTGTATAATAAAATATTTTATTTTTTAAAATGGAAATGAAAGAGAGTGAAGGAGGGAAACAAAAAAAAAAAAAAAAAAAGGAAAAAGAAAATCAACTATTATGACTAAAAAGAAGTAGTTAACTTTATGGAGGCAGTGGCCTCATTTATGCTGTGTCCTTACTGTTGTAAATAATTTTATTCTGTAAAAGAAATGGCACACCATCCAAAAACTCTGAAAACTGTCATATGCAAGATGAAGGAATGAAGTTTGATTCTTTCAATTCAAGATTTTTAAAAAAATGCAAGTCTTAAACCATGAATTATGTTTGGTGTATAAGTTATCGATAGAGTTTGAAATCCAGCATTCTATAGAATGCATTGTATATAATGCCTAAAACTAGCCCACAATGTATGAAACTATTCATATTTCACACATTTCCTGGGCATTCTGTAGAATGCCAAATGACAAACCAGCAAAGTATGAAATACATTTAGGATTCGTTTCAAAGAACCAAAACTACTTATCAGAACTAATTCAAAAGTCAAACAACAAAAATCAGCGTTATATCTACAAAATTTTGTAGATATAACGCTGATTTTTGTTGTTTGACTTTTGAATTAGTATTTATTCGGCGTGTTATTGTGTCTTACTTATCAGAAGTTAATAAATGATGTAAAAAAGCCAGAATGATTACTAAGAAGGAATCAAAAGACTACTGACCACTGAATCGCTAGGATATGATGTTTGTGGAAAACAAAAGTACATTCATTTTTCCTGTTAAGGAGAATGTCAGTACTATACAGTATTATGTCACGGACGTTGAGTTATTTCTCGTACTTCATTAAAACTCACATGAGTACTGGACAAGGACGATATGACAAAATGTTTGAAAGAACTTTTAACCAAATACAAAAACATTGCATTGTACTGTCACCTTTGTGAGCCCTGCCAGAAAAAACAAAAAGCTATTAAAAAGGCCATTATTGTGAAACTTATGACTGTTTCTGAATTTAATTTCCGTTGTTAGGTAAATCTCATTGATTCCCAGTCTCAGCCAGATCGAAAATATAAATTTTTTATGGAGTATCAAGATCAATTAGCTATTGTTTTTACATATTTTGAATAACATTTTTTAATGGCACTCTTTCATTAATTTTTCAAAATAACATTTGTATTTTTGAGGAATGAACGTCTTAAATAATAGTCTTATCATAACCTTTTTTTCATACTTTGCCTAAAGAGCATTTGTCATTGTATAAAATGTCCTGGTACAATCAAAAGTCGTTAATTCGGACACCCATAATTCAGAATAATCTATAATCCGGACCTCAAAACTAAAAACTTTCTGCGCACGCGCCGCGTTGACACATGCGCATAGGTGTTTACGCGTGCCCGTAAGACTTTTTACGACTGCGCATATGAGTGTGCGCAAGTGCAGAATACGTTTTTGCGTGCGCGTTTTATGTATAATGGACGTATAAGCTAAAATTATCTAATTATCTATTTCAGTTAATGTTGATGATTGCGTTGCTCCTTAATTTTCGAATTGGATCCGGCTTATTATTTTTTGCAGACTGTAAGAGCAATTTTATAAAAGTAAAACTTTCGATTATATCAAATAGAATTTCCGATATATATTTGTTAATATGTAAAGGATCTAAAGCGAAAGTATGTTTTGAAATCCGAAATCTGTTTATCAATTTCACGCTGCTCGGCGGGGAGAACGCCGCAGCGGGCGCGTAATGAATTGGAAGTTGATCTGTCAGCACTATCCTTATCTTCAGGGCAGATGTTTTTATTTTATTTGGCTTATAATTCCTTACCAAATTAGTATTTCATCTCAATGTGCTCCGTCTTTGATATGATTTAAAACAAGTTCCTCGTCATTATAATTCGCTTCCGATAGCAAAGAAAGTAACAGAGGTTAGTGAAAACGAAAAAATTTCGATTGACAAAGTAGTCAGTATTCTCGACACAGCAATTATAGGACTTGAACAACGGAACTTTGTAACTAAACAAGAAATTATGTCTGTTTAATAGAATTAAAGAGAAAGTATTATCACATGAAACGAAGCAAAACTTAAACAACTTACATTGAAAGAAATGTTTAATAAAGTAAACAAATAAATATTAAGCTTTTTCTTTTTGCAAATTTTGATACCCTTTAGATCATAATTGTTCTTTATTTCATAAATTACGGTTTCATATTTTTAATTTTAGAATTTCTGCATGCCATCTTACGAGATTTAAACTGATGATCTATAATCCAGAAAAATCGATAATCCGGAATCGCCGAAGTCCCGACGAGTCGGATTAATGACTTTTGACTGTATTATATACAATGCCTAGGGAAAGTGTGTAATAAGTCTCATATTTCACACTTTACCTAAGAGACAACCAGCATTATGTAAAATGCCTGATAGAATGACGGCATATCATACTTTGGTAACATATACGTACATAAGTAAGGAAGCTAGGGTCTAGTTATAACAGTTTGGGTAAAATGTTTATATTTTAAAATTTATTTATGATTTTTTTATTATAACTTCCTTTTTCTTTGTACTATAACTATTTATTCATCAGATGCAGTAAAAAGGCATTCAGCAATTTAGTTGATTTTAGCTCAAATATTTTTTTTTAATCTATTTGTTGTAGACCTGGGGCAAATAGTAACAAGTAAAAATTATGAAATTTTAAAATATTTTTATTATCATTCTTTTAGTAATTAAAGCAGAATACACATTTAATAATTGTTATTATTTAACATGGTGACAATGAAGTATTTTGAGTATCTTACTGTAAATTTAACATAAAAATTATGTAACCAATCAACGTAGAATTCAGTCTTCATCAGAATTGCAGCTAACGCAAACAGTGGTGTAAATACACTTTGTGGGCCTGTATGCAAAAAAAATTTCTGGGCCCTTCCTGATTCTGTATGATTTATAGCACCTCAAAAATGTGGGAAAAAAATTCAAGAGTTTTTGAATGACTTTTTTTTTTTTTTGTTGTTGTTGTTGTTGTTGTTGTTGTTAAGGTTGGATTAATTATCAAGCAATATAAACATGTGCTAATAAGGTACTGAGGTGGAAAATGCTCACAGAATCATTTTGCAGGAAAAATTATGAAATATCCCTGTGTCTTTTTTTCTTTATCTCTGTTTTTAGGTCAACAAAGTTCAGAGAATTTTTTATTTTTTCTGGGTTCTATTTCAGCTTTTCGGGATCAGATTTTTACGAGATTTTTCATTTCATGTATTGGGGACACTTGAATAAATTTATACAAAAAGAAAGCATGCCATGCAAAATACAGGCTTCAGAAAAAAGTGCAAAATATTGGATTAAAAAAAAGAAGCATTAAATTAACAGGCAGTTTACTTATTTTATATAAAATTTGCACCAATTTAAAGTTTCTTTAAAATTATTATTATTATTATTATTATTATTTACTACATTTAAGAAATGAATAATGACTGGTTAAATTACAAACTAACCGAGAAACAGCATAATAGATAAACAAACAAAAAGAAACCACACTAATAGTATACCATACTTGACTTAGCTCACAAATATGAATTATTCAAAAATTTGCAAAATTAATAAATATATGACCTTCTTATAACATTAAAGCACACATTTATATTAGAAGTTTCATAAAAAAATTGTTTGACTGCATAACTTTTATAAAAGGTATATTAAGTGTATTGAAATTTTTCCCTTCCCTACTGGCTTAATAGCTCTACGTTCCTAAGTCTCTCCTTTCCATCCATCAGCTCTAATTGTTTTGGTAATTAAGGTAATAATGTGATGAACTAATGTGATTGATAACACTGCTGATGAAAATCCATAAATAAATTTTAAAAATCCTGATTTTTTAAAAATTTGAATTTTGCCATTTTCATTTCTGCAAAATCGTTTATTAATTCCATACACATCCATCATTTTCTTAGCCATATGAATATCTGTGCATAGCAGTGACAAATTTGAGTGAAATTAAATGCATAGCAAATTAAAATTAAACTCTTTTATCCATTTCTTCTATAATTAATTTAATTTACAGACTAGTAACAGCAAAGTAACCAATTACTGAATAAGATTGGATTATATGAGTTACGGCCAAACACATGAAGGCTGTCTGCCTAACGGAAGGAATGCTTTTGTGGAGAACTTTCTTAGGGAACCTGGCTAGTGTCCACATTACCCATGGTGAAAACACAAAAACTCACGAGCAGCCAGACCATTTGTCAGAAGCTGAAGGCTGAGTAAAAAAAATTGCTGAAAATTCTTAATTGCATCCTGAATTCAGTTCCTGAAAACAGTATTAAACGAATGCATTGATGAAAGCACTTGAATACATTGATACTTGTTCTTGCATTAAGTCAGTTTTTCATTTAAAAAAAGAGAGAGGGAGAGAAAGAAAGAAAAAAAGTTTTTAAAAAGTTGTCAAATATTTCTCTTGTGGAAGTTGAGATTTTGAAAGCAAACTGAGCATCAATTTTCAAGTTTTGCCACACAAGATATGGAAAGAAGAAAAATTTATTTTCATTTGTGTACTGTATAACAAAGTGTGTTCGAAAAAGGTTTCTGTACAATTATTTCTTCAAATATTGTCTCTGACTATATGCATCCAGTTACAGAGTGACAGGAAACATAGAAAATATTATGAAAAAACTTAACTTTGACCAGTAATTGAGTTGGATTGCATATGTAGCAAAGTATAACATTTTATAGTCTTCTTCGAGTAAAATGTTCAATTCATAAAATATTTAATACATTTTAATTTATTAAATAAGAAATTCCTTACCTGCCCTGCAAAATTAGAACATTTCTTTCATACTTCCTTAATTAGTAGATTATGATGTTGACTCGGAACAAATTTGAGATGTTGATTTATGATGTTGACTTGGAAGAGAATAAAATATTCAGTGGTGTTGAAGAGACCCTCTACACATTTTTAACCACTGCAAGCACCTTCCTTGCCAAAAAATACATATAAAATCAGTCATTTCACAAGTTTGGAATATTACTCTGAGGGATGTTGATCTAAGAAAAAGCACATCGCCATGTTTTTCTCAGAATTGTTTTTAAATACCAAAAATGTGGGCATCAAATGCAATGTACTCCTGTTGGCTGTCTCATTTAAAACTGGACTGCTGCTGATTACTTCTGTCCTCAGGCTTTACAATAGTCCCTTCCTGTTTCTACATCCTATGTCAGAAAAGTTCCGAGACAAAGATCGTAAAAATAATAAAACTGCATTTACCAAATAATGATCCTCATAAAAAATAGAAAACTGCATTTATCAAATAATGATCCTATTTGCTATCAAAGTAGTCCCCTGGCTATCTATACACAACTGCCATCATTTCTGAAGGTCTTAAAAGCAAGCAGGGAAATCTTCAACTGTGATGCTTGCAAGCTCATTTGTCACAGCCCGTTGGGTATCTGCACTAATCTTGATGTGCTTTCCTTTCAGTCACCTTTTACTCATGGAAACAAGAAAAAAATCACAATAATCTTTGACACAAATGTGGGATAATGTCTGGCTCTATCCAATAGTTTAACCGAAATTCTTTGTCTTTCCTCTTTCTGTTCATCTGTTAGTAAGTGAGGGACGATTCTTGCATTAAATTTCCCTAAATCTTCACATAAAATCTTATGACACAGATCGTGGTTCAAATTCAGCTCTTCTGCTATCATATGCACAGTTACATGATGGTTTTCTTGCAATAACTGCCTTACATGCTACACGTTTGCATTAATATGTGCTATAGCTCTGAAATTGTCTTGCACTGAATCTCTGCCCTCATGAAACCTTTTGTGTCACTTGAAAATACAACTTCTTGGAAGTGCCTTGCCTGCATATGCTTGCTTAATTCATTTTCCACATTTCACTAGGGTTTTCCCGAGCTTAATGCAGAACTTATGTTCACTTTTTGCTTACAATCAGCATCCATTGTGTCACGTTAACGAATGCGATAACAATACGAGCACTGTGTTGCTAAGCACAGCCCTACCACCTAGTAAGTTTGCGTAGAAACATGGCCAAGGGCATGTCAAGTAAGAATACATATCAAGTAACATAAAAACATTTCTGCAATGCATTTAGACCTTTCAAAGATTATATGGGCAGCATATCTCTAATTCTACTTGTCTCAAGATATTTTCTATGTTGGAATTATCTCATGAGATATTGGCAGTATGTTATCTATACAAGCTTCTATAAAAATGTAGGAGATAAATGCAGTCATGTTTTATTATTTTAAATTAAATACACAGTTAAAATATGTTAAGCTATGATAAGAAATTTTGAACATATTTTTCATCATATTGGAAATTTGCATTTCTGGGTTCGCACTGGTCTATTGGAGCGAAAAGCAGAAATGCGGAAAAAAGGCTTTACTTTTGTAAGGCTTTTTGTGTTAGTTCACAACAGGGTAGAAACTTTTGCTTTAAAGGTTGTCATATGCACTCACTTAGATGGGTCTGCATATCAGAAAGTTGGGAGAAAATGAGAATTTATGTGTGATATTTTGGTTTTTTACAGTTATGTTTTTTAATTAAAATAGATTCAATTTCTGCTAGATTGAAACACGTTTTAATTCTTGCTTAATATAAGAGAAGAAGAAAGCAGTGGTTTATATTAAATATATGTGTGATGTAAATAACTTAATGAAAGAAAATGTGCTTGAAAGATATGGAAAGATCTTTTAATTACTTCCTCATGATGCCTCATCAATTCGATGAATTTCTATCTCTCTTTGAACCATTTATCCAAACACAGAACACTAATTTTAGTCAGAATGTTACAGAATAGAATCCTTTGGAAGATAAGAATAGGATATCCCAGAAAAAGATCATTATATGTATATAATTTCTTTTATTTATGAATTCTCTTGAATGATAATTAAAAATTCATAATTGCTTATTTCGATTTTAGAGTGTAAATTTTTCATGGGGCAAAAACACCATAAAATTTTTTGCATGATGTATAAACTCCTCTTAATATAATTGCTTAAATAAATGTAATAAAAGTTATTTAAACGTATGTAGACACATTTAAAAAAAGGAAGCAATTATTTCAAAAAAAAAAATTAATAAACAGTACAAATTTAAAAAAGTGTTTTAAAACATAGTTTCTGCTTTATGCATATATTTTGTACCTTAAATGTAACTGTAATTAATTCAATTAATCATTCATATATTAATGAAGAGTCATTGCCTAAATTTTTATTTTATGAAGTCACTTTTATCTAAAACTCAGTGAAATAACTGTATTTTATATAATATTTCTTTTACTGTTTTAAAAATTACATTTCCCAATAAGTTAGTAAATTTGGTAATCTCATGCAAGTCTTCTTTAAAGTAATGAAAAAAATATCATCAAGATTAAGCCTCTGGCTAAATTCTTACATATGTTGTCTGAAAAGACGTCATACATGTTTAGGAAAACATACATAAAGCCATTAAAATGTTTAAAAGTATTACTTAACATCAGCTACATAATGACAGGGTTCTTTTCTTGAAAAAATAATATTCTTATATTTTTAAACAAAAGGTTTACTCATTTAAAACTAAAAATTCACTAAATTTTTTAAATTAGGTAAAATGGCAACTTTATACTAATACCCAGTATCACTAATAATACCAGTAATCACTTTTGCTAATCTTTGCATTAGTCAACACAGAATCAGATCAGACCAGTTAGATCATTTTATGCGTTGTGCTAAAGGCACATTGTCAAAAGAAGGATAATGCACACAATGTTGCCCAGATGCCAAAAATTACATGTATAGTGAGTGAAAATAAATGTAAACTTTTTGTGCACACACTCACACACACACACATAAAAAAAGAAAAGTGTCATGGTAATTAAAAAATGTTTGGTTTATTTGCACCATCAGAGTTGAGAAAAGCAAAGCCCGAACCCGCAATTCAAGTTTCTAGTATAAAAAAAACTGAATTTTTTACATTTTATATTATTGAATTTTTTACTCCGTACTAAGGTGTCTTGTGGGGAAAACTGGCTTTCAGATTTCACATTCAGGAAACTGAATAAGCACAATAAATTTTTCTGTAAATTTTTTTTTTAAATACCAACTCCATTACAACATTGCTCCTGGTGATACTTGAATCCAGAAGCCAGCGCCTTATCCATTAGGCAACAGGAGCAACCTTAAATTGATGTAGATTCAAAATCTAAGATTTCGAAACCCATTACAGTTTTCTCGTAACAATTTATTGCTTTATATTATTGTGTAAAGTTAATCAACCATGGATCATTATGGTTGATAATTAAGATTTATTACTCTTAATAAGCTTAAGAACTTTTCTTTAAATAATTTATTAAGATATTCTGTTAACTTCTTCATTTTTAATTATCATCTGAAATTTTTATTAAGATTAGTCCATTTGACTTTATATTTTCCTGCAAAAACTGTGGTATAAACTGAATATTTGTAATGAGATATTTGAAACTGACGTGACAAGTGGTGAAAAGTTGAAGTTGAGTCAACTCGCGCATGGCCCCTCTGAGCTCGCTTCTGGTTGGCTTGATACTGTGTAGAAATATTGATGGCGAAGAATGTTGATCCATAACAAAGAGCAAACTTGGCAGCCAGGGCAGATTAAATATTCCTTTTTATTTCAGTAAACATATGCTGCTGCAAATACTTGGCACATTATTCATGCCTGTTCTAGAACAGTTACATTTTTATATCGTTTTGTGGAAGAAGAGAAAGCGACAGCCTATCTAGACCGAGGTGCAGAAAGCAAGTGCCATGCGTTCAAGATAAACTCTTAATTCATAATGAGTTAGTTTTGGTTTTAACACATTTGACTGTCTAATTAAAAATGCTGCAAAATTTTTATTGGCTGTTTGATTTTTAGTTCTGTTTACCTCACCAGCTTTATGTAAAAGTCATATGATATGATTAGTCTCAAAATGAAGCTGTTCAGAAAAAGTTATTAGTATTTTTAAAATAGACAGGAGAACTACTGAAATTAAAATTAAACATTATTGGGCTATTTCTAATTTAAAATATAATTTGTATTTACATATTTTTATCTTACCTATTCCCCCTTTCAAAGAGAAAAAGGCTTAGTGACAGAGAAGCTTTTTTTAGAGAAAAAGCACTAAAGCAGTAGCAAATGAAAAGGAATGTAATTTTGGAAAATACATATCATAAAATTTTAACCTAAATAGTTATTTAAATAATTGCAAAATATAAATTTTGATACTATTTTGTCCAATTGAAAATTCTCTAAAAAGATACGTTTTTTAAGCTTTTCAAATGTTCTGAGCAAATATTATAAAGCCAATTCTAAATTGGAATCACGATTAGGAGTTTTTCACGAAATAACTGAAAACATACATGGTTCTTGTCTTTCTTAAATATCAAATATAATTTTGACAGTTCTTATGTTTTGAAAGTCTTTCGTGAAAAGTATGGTAATCAATATAAAACCTAAATATTTCTATTACATATTCATGAGATTATATGAAAAATTAATAATTCTCATCATAAAAATGCTCATCATAAAACAAAACCACATGTTATTATTATAAAGTAATATAAAATCAACTTTAGAAATTAATACACATAAATTAACAAAATACAATACGAAATAAACTTTGAAGATGAAAAATATATAAATTTAAATTTAAATCAACAATAGTCCCTTAATGTTTAATTTTAATTTGTGTATTTCCCCTCTCTATTCTAAAAATAGTAATACCTTTTATTGAACAGCATTATTTCTAGATCAATCCATGCATATGACCTACATAACACTGTTAACAAATCTAATTCTGAACTTAACTCAAAATTTCAAGAACTGAAATTTTCTTTTAATAAGCTGCCAAATTGGATAACTGAGCACTCTTCTTCTGCTTCTCTCATCGTTAAGATGCTGGTGTTGTTTCCTTCCTATCACAGCAATTTAAAAAACATAAGTATTCTTGAAAAGGCATGATTAGTGTGCCCATTTGTTTGCAATTATAAAATGTTTATTAAAATAAAAATGAATATGTAATATGTTGCAGCTGCCAAGTTTGCCCTTCATTATGAATCAGCATCTTCAATATGTACACTATCAATATTTCTACAATGTTACTTCTAAGTCTGCTTCATTACATATATTATTACCACAAAAACTTATTTTATGCTATTTATAATCTAGTATCTAAAAGCTAATGGCATAAAATATGCATATACATAAGAATTTGGATTATCTTATGCATAATATAGGTTAAAAATTAAGCAAAGTGTATGGTTTGAAAAATGTTAAGCTACCTGATTCTGGTTTAACATCAAGTTTTTAGAATACATGAAGAAGTTCTCTTACAAAGTATTTAGAATGGGGAAATTATTTAACAATTTTTACACATTTTTAATTTAAACTTGGAAAAAAAAGATCTGGCTAAAGATTGAATTTTATTGGAAAAACAAACTCTGGAAACTTTAACTTTTGGAAAATTTTTATAACCATAATTTATAGAAATTAAGTAAAAAGTTTATATTTTGTTCAAACAAAACTTATATTTCTGTCTGAGAACATTTGTCATAATAATTTTTCACTAATTTATAAGTATTAAACATTGATTTCAGTTTAACATTTAACATGACATTATTTAAAATTTAAAAGAAATACTCTAAATATTCATAACAATTATCCAAGCTAAAGGAGCTGTGCTTCTTTTTTTTTTTTTTTTTTTTTTTTTTTCCTATTTCTTTACATTATGTATGAAAAGCTTCTAAAGCTGGTTTAAAAAAAAAAAAAAAAAAGAATTATTCAGTTTTAAAAAAAACTTGTCAGATCTCTCCATTTTTTTTTAGAAAATCGTACTCTATTTATCTAAACAGTTGAATGTTGAATTTTCAGTTTATCTCTGATTTTGGCATTTGATATTTTTGTATCTTGATTCTAATAAGACAGACATCTGGGAAATTTCAATCACTACAGTACTTGTTACAATAATTGTTCCATTACAATGAACTGTACGATATGCCAGCTGTATACTAAATTGATTTTTGCTGTATTGACTACAAATAATAATATTTTCTTTCTGTTAGATGCAAAAGATCATCATAACAAGTGCCATCTGCATAATAAAATAGTGTTGAAAATATATTTTCCTTAATTTCTAAATAACTTATCACACTGAACAACATTCTGTTAAAAATTGCATTTGATTCTAAGCAAAGAACTTGAATAATTTTCTTAAAATTCAATATGTATTAATAAGTACAGGAATTTATTACTACAAAATTTCACCAATTATATTCTGATAACAGGAGGAAGAGCCTAAAGATAGTTGAGATTAAGTATATAATATAGATTTTTAAGAAACTGAAAAGGAAAAATTAAAACAAATATGCAGTCAACAATGAATCCAGAAATATTATTCATATTCACCCTAAACTAAGTAATTCCTTTTTGTGCATAGACATGCAGCAAAAGTGGGACCAGGAAATGCAAAAACATTTCCTGGGCCTCCTTTTTGTTGGAAGTCTTGTCTGAGGCTTGCATCCAGGAATTAGGAAATTTCTTTCACAATAAGCCTGATCGTAATATTGTCGCTGGACCCCACCAGCGTCCGAGTGGTTAAGTCGCTGAACACTGGTAGTTTGGTCCGAGGTTCGAATCCCGCGAACGGGCTGACTGCATGGGTGTTTTCATGGTTTTCCCCATGTGTAACGTGTATACGAGCCAGTTTCCCTTAGAAAGTCCTCCACGAAGGCATCCCTCCCCTTAGGCAGATAGCCCTAGTGTTCTTTGCCATAATTAAATACACCACACCAACACCATTATATTGTCGCTAGAGCAGAATCATTACTACCTTTCATTATAAATGACTTGAAAGCACTTGTGTCATGGGAATCAGAATAATAATATGCAATATTTTGGTTTTGTATTTGAATTCCTTTCAACTTACGTTTATGTGGTACTTGATGCTGCCTAACTGAAATGACACAAAAACAAAGCTGGAATGAAGCTTAAGGGCCCCCTATCTGTAACTACTCAACACTGCTTTTGTTTCTACAAAAACCATTATATATATATATATATACATACATTTAAATAAATTTAAATTTAAATTTTAACAAACACGTATAAAGCAAAAAAGCAAATTTAAAGCCAAAATAAAGGGGAAAAAAAACCAAAATAATTTTTAAAAAAAAATTTAAAAAATGTGCAAACATATAAAAGATTTAATTCTCAAACTAATCTATAATATCATTTAAATTCAGAAGCATAAGCAAATCGAGTGCAAAACCAATCCATGAAAATAAATTACTAATTTAGCAAATTAAAATTAAACCAAACAATTTTTTAAAAATGCATAAGTGAATGACTGTTGAGTAGGCAAGAGACAGACTTATCAAGGGGAAGTTGCCTCCAAACCTAACTCTCCAATCATTCAATTCGTGTTTCATCATTCATGCAGGCAAGGGTAAAAGTCAAAACCAAAAGTAAAAAGAAATACCAATAAAGTGGTACCCTTAGAAATTAGCATTTAAGAATTAAAGTTCTAAAAGGAAAATACTAATGAAGTCTTATGAGAAACAAGCAAGTAAAGTCAAGTATTAAATTAAACTTTTTTTAAAAAAATTAAATTTAAAAAAATTAATTTTTTATAAAAAATAAAAAATCAATGTATTTTAGAAACCCTTGTCTACAGAAACTCCCTGACACGAATATGCATATTAATAATACGCCTATATATATGAAAGCAAAATCCCAGCTTGCTTCTGTTTCCTTTCAAAATTTAAAAATATAAATCCACTAGTTCAGCAGAACATCTAAGGGCCTTTTACAAGCTTTGAGTCCCTCCTTATACTACTGCATCCCTTGCATACCTATATTTATGCCACTGAGCACAAACAAATAGTTTTCTCTCACACAGTTGATGCATGCCCATATTTTCCAAACTAAGCTTGTGTACTCGTTCTTCTTCATCAAAGTTCTGTAGGCATCCTCACAAAACCACTTTTATGTTTCATAATCTGTATCTCAGTTCAAAATCCTCTTGTTCCACCCATTTTATCTCTTTATTTTCTTGGAGTTTTCATTTAACTTTTCCCTTACCCTTTCTTATATTTTGTATTCTTTTTTCTGGTTTGTCAGTTAGGATGGTAGATTTTCTTTTGCATCAATCTCGATTGGCAAGCAAAATGCAAATTTCCAGCACATATTTGCAAAAATGAGCTGAAAAATGTATTCACAAATTGCAGCAACTTCATACTGATCCCCCCCCTCAAAACTTTCTAAGGAGAAAAGGTTAGGTTTCTATGGAGAAAAGTTAGATTAGGGTACTTTGGTTGCTATAAATCTTCTAAAATAACCTATTCTCCAATGAAGATTCCCATCATTATTTTATGTAAAGAATGCCACATGTTACATTCCTGTTGAAAATAAGCCATTTTGGAGCTCTTAGTAATTAATTTGATTCATAGACTACTATCTTCCAATCTCATATTATCATTATGAAGTTCTTATTTTCATATAATATTAAATGTCCTTAAGCTCAGGTTGCTGCATGCATCAGCAATTTTAGCCCTGAGCTGGGCATTGAACACTTCTGAATTATTAAGACTTGCAAAGCCTTTAAGAACTACTAATAGTTTTTAATGTTATTACCATGAAATGGAAAAATTAAATGGTGCTATAAAAATTTGATTAATCATTTACAAATATATTAACTACATTTTTTCAGCAGAATAAGATTAAAATCCAAATATAGTGAGCTTTAAAAAAAGAGTAATAGAATACTGAACTAATCTTGTTTAATGTTCATCTGGTATAACACTTTCAATTTATCATTAATGTTAATCTTTGCAAAATTTGGGTTACAAAAACAAGCATTAATTAATTAATTTCAAAATAGTCATTTTATAGATTAAACAGTCATTCCATTAACAAATTTGAGAAGAGTGTTGTTAAAACTTATGGACACAGAAAATAAAAAATTGATATAGAAAAAGAAAAGAAGTATTACTTTTTATTTTTACAGTAGTTTTATGCATTTTTTTCTTACTTTCATTTAGGATAAAAATGATTTTTTACCAAAAAATTTACATGCTTGCGTGCGATGCTCCAAAAGTTTCAAGAAGCCCAGTGATCTTGTTCGACATATGCGCATACATACAGGAGAGAAACCGTACAAATGTGAAACTTGTGGAAAATCTTTTACTGTGAAATCCACTCTTGATGGTCATTTAAAGACACATACTGGAGAGAAAAACTTTTCTTGCCATGTCTGTCGTTCCCTTTTTTCTACAAAAGGAAGTTTAAAAGTCCATATGCGAATTCATACAGGTAATAAAATAATTTGCATATTTTTGCTTAATTAAGATTTTGCAAGTAAATGATATTTACCATTTGTTATCAAATAGGTGTCATAGAATAATAACTGGTGCCTAGAAATTCTTCCAATAGTAGAAGAGACAAAATCAGGAATAATGTAAATTTATAATATTAAGCATGATTCTAATATTTAAATGTGAATCGTATACAGATTCAAATACTTCAAATATAATTATTAAAAAAAAAACCTTAGACTATTCCTCAAAAGTGATTTTAATTAAAGTTGCTTTTTTTCATTATCTTTTAATATGATGCCAGGCAAAATTCTGTCAGATTAGGCACATATATGTATACATTTTATATTAGAGAATGGATTCATGAAATATAAAAATTAGTTATATATAACATATTACATAAGGTGGTTACCTTGGCGCAATTTAGTGATTATTTTTAGAGATGAAAAGATAAAAGTTCTTTATTGGGTTCAAGTTTGTGATTTTTGCACCCTTTTTTTAGAAAGATTCCCAGATTGTAAGTCAGTAAACATCTGTTTTCACTTGAAAAAAATCAGAGAATCTTAGGGACTTTATGTAATCCTCTGCCAAGAGCAGCAATCAAGGAAACGCATTTCCTCATTGTTCCCTTTAGAAAAGTTTCTGTGAAATTCTGTATTCCTGCCAAAATTTTACTACAGTTTCTTCCATTGCTAACAAATTCCATAAGCTCATACTTTAAAACTAATGCAAACAAATATGATAAATCATTAGAACATATCGTAACCAATGGAACTTCGAATACAACAAAAATGAATGCATAAAAAAATGGCAGCATTGTTTGACTGAAGGCTTGTTATGAGAATGGTTATGTACATGACTGCCAGAGTTTGACACATTCTGAAAACTTGGTGACTTCTACTAAAGTAGTTGCATTAATATGCAAGTACCAAAAATTAATTTTAAATTTTGCCACTGAATATTCCTAATCATGCAGTGATTAAGGAATTATGTTTATCAAGTTAAACTTTCTTTATGAATTGCCAATAGATAACCTTAGTTTATTAATCATTAGCAATGTATATGTATGAATTGGTGCTATATTCTAATATAATTTGAAAAATGCTGCATACAAAGCATCAATATTAGTGATGACTAAAAACTAATAACTGGTAACCATTGCATTGACTTAATGAAACTTAAATTGTGAAAATTCCATTCTTCCACTCACAGTGATTTGCAGCTTAATTTTTCTTATGAAATTTTATTTGATCAGAATTTGCTTAATTTACTGTGCATGTTTTATGAAGATTCAGCCCGTTAAGTTTATCTGCTCAGTAACTTTCATATCCATTGTATTTAAAAGTGATAAATAAAAGCTTTCTTTCTCTACTCAGGATTTTCTCTGCAAAATGAAATTAGCCATAAATATAAAATTTATAATGTCTAATTTAATATAAACATATTTTAGTTCAGAATTATATATTATAAAGGGAATTTAAGTCAATCTGGAGTCACTTTGGAGTGGTATTGCTGCGCATCTCAAAAACCTCCCGAAAAACTCCTAGTTTTTTATGTTGTAAGGTTGGCGGCTATATATCAAGTATGTTAGGGATTTATTTTGTGTATTCATTTTATATGACATTAATTATCATAGAATGCTTACATTATGCAGACTACTAAGAAAATTAAACTCAATGCAAGTAAAGCACGTCTAAAAGATAAAGCTTTCAATACTCAGAAGTCGCTCTGAACTAACAACATACAACAGTATCAGATCGTATCAGTAACATTATGCTGCTATATTGCGAATTTTGCAATGTATCCGGCTCAATAAAAATGTTGACCTAAAAGCCCCTAAAGGCACTTCACATAAAAATGCATCAAGTGAGATTCCCAGAAGAGAAAATTTAACAAATGTAAAAGAGAGGAGAGCGTTTTCTCCTAAATTTTCCTCCACTTTTAGTTTGATGGACATCGAAACATGCTTTCCCTTTGTAGATCCAGCACCCGAAATTCTGTTTGACATAATCGAAAGTTCCAACTTACTTTTATAAAATTGCTCTAACAGTCTGCAGAAAATAATAAGCCGGATCCAATTCGAAGGTTAAGGAACAACGCAATCTGCAACATTAGCTGAAATAGATAATTAGATAATTTTACCTTAGTTTATACCATCCGTTATACATTAAGCGGGCATGCATAAACATATTATGTGCATGCGTAAAGGTATTACGTGCATGCATCAACGCAATGCATGTGCAGAAAGTTTCTAGCTTTGAGGTCCGGATTATAGATCATTCCAGATTATGGGTGTCCAGATTAACGGCTTTTGACTGTAGTAGCTTTTTTATAGAAATTTCTATTGATTTTGTTGAGAAACTTGTCAATAGTTTCAATATAGAGGTTCTTCTGCAATCTTTTAGTGTGCATATAGAAGTGTGCATTAGTAAATGATGCACAGATATTTATTTTGCTCTTACTGGAGTTTGTGGTAAGAGTAGTCCAAGCCAGTGAAGCATAGATAAGTACTGAATGCACAATTGAGATATAAATGAGATGTTTCTAATTGCAATAATTGGAAAAAGACAGTTGATGACTTTCCTTCTTAAGATTTTCCATGTGATCCTTCCAATTAAGTTTGCTATTGATAGTGATACCTAGATATTTGGCTTTGTGAACTTTCGGAACAATTCATCAAAAAGAGTTAGGTTTATCTTATGTAAAATATTTATGTGCTTTTTACAAATAATTAACAACTGAGATTAATGGGCATTGATGGATGCTCTCTCCGGCCTTATATAATTTTCACCCAGCCACCGATATATTTCTAGTACTTTCTGCTTCTTAAAATTACTGGAAGGCATACAAGGGCAGGATAATCAATTACAGTTATTCAATTACTATACCAATTACAGTTATTCAATTACTATATATATTACGGTAATACAGAGACTGGACCAAAATGTCACCAAATAGTCTCCAAGTGTGGCAACTTAGAGCAATTTACCATGAAATTAGGCAACAAAAATTACACGCCAAAACTGTTGCCAGCTTGACATAGTGAGATAGCCATATGCTCAGTGTTAAAACACTTGCCCCTATATTCTTATTTTTCTGGCAGAGTAGCCTCCTTCTAGGTCTTCATGTTACTTTATAAATAAAAAAACATAACAGTTTCCTATGTAATTTGACTAAAATTTTCCATATATTTTTAAAAAATTCGTAACAGTAATGTTATTAATCCTCATCATTACAGCAATTTTGATTTCCCAAAACAGTCTTCTTCTCTGAATTTAAAAAGCATGCAATGCAAATAAACAACAGAAAAAAAAAAAAAAAGAGAGGAACCCGAATATTAGATTCTTTAAAGAAATATCTAGACACTTGCCTATCCCTGTGTTATAATTAAAAAAAATTAAATAATAAATAATTATGTATGTTTGTTTGTATGTATGTTTCTGGAATTGTGATAAAACAATGGTACCTAGAGCCATCAAATTTTGAATAACGTTCGTCTAGACCCGAATATGGGTATCTGGAAGCCTGAATTTGAAATTTATTATATTATCGATTTCATATTTTGTAACTCTTTAACAGATTTTTGATTAACAAACTTAAAGAATTCAAAGCAAGCAATGGCAACACTGTACGAAATAAAAAAACATTTTTATCTCCAGCACGCAGGACTGTGTATTGGAAATTTGAAACATATGCTCATTTCAATATTACTTTGTGATATTGCCGTTGAATTGAATTTTATGGTTTAAGTGCGAAGAACATGATATTTAACAAATAAAGGTAACACTCAAAACTTTAAAAAAAAAAAAAAATGCCCCTTTGGGTCTAATATAAATCTAAAAGCTTTCAGATTTTATTTTTATTTGTTCGACAATACTTTTTAGATGAGATCAAAATTCTTTCTTTCCTCCCAGTCCGTGCTTGATACTATTGCAGACTTGCCGACTCTCCCGATTTAGGCGGGAGACTCCCGATTTTCGACCGCTCTCCCGCCAACCCGATTTACAATATATTTCTGCCAACTTTTTCTTATTCTTAAAATTTCTCACGATTTTTATGGAACTTGGCTTAATACTTTGTTATATGAACAAAAAAAGTGATTTTGGACGTCCGAAGCAAATGAATTTTCTCTAGATTATACCTAAAACAAAACCTTGCGAATTAGATAACTTCTGCTTTGTGAGTGAGAGCATATACGTATCCAGAAACGTCCTTCTCCAGTTCTCCAATGGGCATCGTGCTCCACTGCGTGTCATCTGGCATATATTAGCCAATGAGGACAAAACAAGCTGTTATTTGGATGTTCTTTAGTTATTTCGATAATTTTGTCCTGAGTTGTGTGAGTACACGTGCCTTTGGGAAATAGTTTTAGAAATTATCATCTTTTGTTATGTCTGTGAGAAAGGTGAAATACTCGTGTACGTTTCAAAAATCCTACACAGTTGACTTTCCTTCCATTATTTCCTCAAGGAAATGTAATAAATTTGCAATGTGTACTGCCTGTCGTTGCGATTTTTCGATTTCGTATGTAAGGGCGGATGTTCTCAAACATGTGCGTACACAAAAACACAAGGATAACATGAGTTGTTTTGAAAAAAACGAAAAATTAAATTTTTCTTCGGAAACAAAGGACCAAAAAGTTATTAATGCAGAATGTCTGTTCTCTGCCTTTTTATTGGAGCACAACCTGCTACTGAATGCATCGGATCACGCTACAGCTTTATTTAGAAAAATGTTTCACGATAGTGAAATCGCCAAGAAATACTCAAGGTGCAAGAATCAAAACAGGTGCAATTGTTAAAGAAATGGGTTTGAAAAATAAATCTTCAGTTATTGATTGCATTAAAACAGCTCCGGTCTGCCTCTCTACTGATGGAAGCAATAATACCGATTCAAAACTGTATCCAATTGTTGTTTCTTTTTTTAATCCAGAGTCTTCAGAAATTGAGTGCAGTTTACTTTCTGTCCCCACTTTGGAAGGACATTTGACAGGCTTAATTATAGCACAGCTACTTATTAAAACTTTAAAGAAAATGCAGTCCCTCTGGATAATTGCTTAGCACTAGGTGCCGATAATGCACCAGTATTGGTAAGCTTGAAGACTGGTGTTGCAGGCATCTTCAGAAAGAAAAATTCAGATTTGCAGATTATGAGGTGCACCTGTCACCTCTTAAATTTAGCAGCTGAAAAAGGAGTAGCTTCTTTACCAATAAATGTGGATGAACACATTGTTGATATTTATTATAATCTTGAAAGGAGTTCTAAAAAGGAGGAAAAATTGAAACTGCTATTATGCAGTTTCCAACAGTCCAACAGCTGCATAATAGCAGTTTACAATTAGAAAACTTGGATGAAGTTATAAAATCAGCTAGGATTGACACCCAGTGAAGTTTAATTGGAAAACTGAAAGATGCTGATGGAATTTTAAAATATAGAGAACTGTCTAGAATTATGTTGGCCATCTTGACAGTTCCCCATAGTAATGCAGAGTGTGAGAGGATTTTCAGTGTTATTGCGAAAACGAGGACTAAATTTAGATCTAATATTAGTGATGACACATTAGAAAACTTTTATTAGTGAAAGCAGGCCTACGTGGCAATTGCTATGAACAAAATTATGAAGTTTCTTTCTTAAAGAAAGCAAAATCTGCCACTGTTTTTACCATTTGTACAAAAACTGATTAAAGGTTTTTTTTTTTTTTTTTTCCTTAAACGATGCAAGTAATAAAAATGTTTTTTATGTGTAAGGTATTTTTGTGTTGCTTGCATTTAAGAATTAGTTACTATTTAAAGTTAATTCATTATTAAAAACTATATTTTCCTCATTTAAAAAGTCTTTTTAACATTGTGAAAAATCTCCCGATTTCTTAAAAACATCTCCTGATTTTTGAGTGTCATAGGTTGGCAAGTATGCTATTGTTATGTGAAACAAATAACTTGCTTTTTAAGTATTGTATTATGTAAGTATTGTAAAATGTATTGCTTTAAGTTTAACTACCTTTCTGTCTACTACTGGTGCTAGATAAATGTATTTAAAAAAAAAATATTAGAAAAAAATAACTTAAGAAGCTGAAACTTTTATTCAGTGAGGAAGATCTGGATGATCGATCTTAAACCAATTTAAATATATATACATATAATTTTAAAAGTAAGTAAATTAATTCAAAATTAAGATTATTAAATCCAAAACCAGAAAATCGAGAGGAATAAATCTTTTCCCTATAAATATGCTATTTCCCAGAATTATCTATACCATTACAGTCTCTACTAGAACTCCTGAAAACATACCAAATCATCAGTTTAACATTCCAGCATGCGGGCTTGGCAATTTTACATGAGCACACACGCGTAGTATTTTTTACGACATCCGTTATTTTACTGTTTTTGGCACGAAAAATGACAGAAATGAGTGAATATTGATAATAAATTTGTTAAGAAATAAAATATTAATATTATTATTGCAAAATACAAATGATATCACATTCAAATATAAGTAAATTATTTTTAAGTTCTTATGTTAGTGAGATGGAAATGCAATGATGTATTTTATTATTTAAAATTTATTGTTTAATAATTATATTTTAAAATCGAAGCTAATTTTAATATTCATTAAAGGCAAGTATAGACAATAAAAAAGGAAAACACCTTGGTAGGAAAAAAGTAAGTTTAGCATTACTTACTTCTGCAAGGAAATTTACTTCTTACTGGTTACGAAAACGCCCTTTAAACTAACTTTAATATTTTTATTTATTTCTAAAAAATAGAAATAAAAGAAAATAAGGAATGGAAATCGCTATTGTTCTCCCATCCAAAGGTTTCCTTGTCTTCCTTTTCTTCATTAGATAATTCTTGAAGAAGGGGAGCAAAATCAGCTGGTTGCACATATTTTTTTTGCCATGAAAATCGATATAAAATGTACAGAGCCAAATGTATTCAAATTAAAATAATACATGGAAATGAATAACACAAAATTACAAAATATTTTCCGAATTTTCACCCATGACCACACGCGTGTCGTAACTTTTACGAAAAAGTTGCCATGTAGCACAAAAGCCTAGTAAAAAAAAAAAAGTCAAATGACATACTGGTTTCACATTCCATGATGTGTGGAAGGGTAGAAAGGAGGAATAGAAATGACCTTCAGAAGTCTCAGCTTCGATATGTGAAAAATGTGCATTAAAAACTGAATTGGTCATAAATTTTGTGCATATGTACGTGCTGGAAGGTTAAAAACAAAAAGAAAAAAAATTTTTTAACTTTTTCTAGAGATAGCAACTAGTTCACTTCCATTAACACACAACTTCACAAACACCAGGAAAGAAATATTCAAACATATCAATCAATCAGTTCCTCTTAATAATAACAATACATCTAAAAACTCAATTAAAATTCAATTACTACATTGGAACTTTTTATTAAGCAAGATTAATTATTGCATTGTGTTTTTTTCTTGTAGACTCCATGTTTTCATAATCTTCCAGTCAAACAAATGGATTGACTAGGGTAGATCACAAAATAAGAACAAAAATAATGCATTCGAAATTCAACAATAAATACATTTATTAATTTTCTCTTGGTTAAATAAACATTAAGGCTATGATATCTAGATTTAGGTCCTTACAACATTTTGTAGAGACGTTAGAATTTTTGATGCAGGAGACATGAAAAATTGCATGAAAAAAGCAGTGCCCTTGCCGGGACTCGTACCTGGACCTCTTGAATATGTACCGAGAGTGTACCATTACACCATTACATGTTCAAGTGAAGTATCAGTTTTATTAAGTATCCCATTTATCAATTTCAACCAAAATCTAATGTATTGTTTTCATTGATACAAAAGTCTTAAACATTAAAATAAAAAAGTTTTAGATTATATTTTAACACATTTTTTCGTTAAAAACTATTATGAGCGTCATGTAAAGGACCATTCCCAGTTCATAATTTTATCTAAAATATAATCATTTCTTTAAATGAATGCAGAAAGCTTAAATATGGAAAATATGAATTTTTGAAAGTTTGATTAAGAGTTGTCATGGACAAAAAAATCGCCACACACAGACAGATGGGCAGGCATCATTGTAAAAATAGGAAAAAATGTGTTTTGGGGATCCCAATGTACACTTATTCATTGAAAACTCACTATCGAGTTTTTGGATTTACATCTGGGTATATTGGTTGGTGTACAGGTTTCAAAATATCGATAAGTAATAAAAAGGTTTTCCAAAAATAAATAAGTAATAAAAAGCACATTTTTTTTTTAATTTAATAACTTTTTTGGGGGTTAGGGACAAACTTTTGACTAGACAACTATAGATGTAGAAATTATAAAAATAGATGTTACATCTTAAAATAAAGTATTGTTATTCAGCATTTTGTGTTAGACCACTAATACAGCAAACTCCTAACTTCAAAGTACTAAAGTTTTTTCTATATTTATGCAGACCAACTACTGGCAAGTGACTTAAATTGTGGAATCATCTGATCTTAATAACTGAATACAACATCAGCATCATGGTCTCTCCCCATGTATAACATAGAGTCTTCCACAAAGACATCTCTTCTCATAGGCAGTTAATTCTTATGTGCTTTGTTATAAATTCAATGCTATATTTATTTATAAAACATTCTTGAGAAATTCAGTGAATTCTTTAATATTTATGATTTTTAATGGAGAAAAGCAAATAAGAGGAAATATAAAACCAAACCTGGAATTAAGTTTTGTTTTATGTTTAAAGTCTTATATTTGATATAAATACTATGTATGTAGACTAGAAGAGAAACACGCTAATGTGACAATCAAAATCGTAAAAACAACCTTGTGTTTAGCGTAGGTATAACGAAACACTCAATCGATTTCGAGGGCAGCTAAAGGTCCCTCCTCATCAGGAGAAAGAAATACCTAGAAAGAAGAAAATAAAGGAGAAGGAGTCACAGAAACACATGGTCCTTATCAGCACTGCACATGGTTATAACTAGATTTTTAATCAGAGTTGCACTGGCCGCCTACTTTTACTGAGCCAGGCTATCTGATCGAGCATGAAAAAATTAGCAAAGTTAAAATAGGGAGCGAGGGGCAAATGCACCTTACGCTTAAAATCTGAACTTCAAATAATGGAAAGCAACCACTAAACAGATTTTTATACCCTCTGGTAGTACCAAACGCGAGGTAACGCCATCTATCGGCAAAAATAACTGAATTAAGATAGCAGAATTTTAAAGGCATTAGGAAGGACTGGATTGGACTTCAAATCATTAACTAAACCTGCTAAATCTTTGTGAATGTGAAAAGCCTCAAGAAAATCCAATTCACGTACAGAAGAAGCCTTTTGGATAATTTTTGCAGATTATCCTTTAGCTGCCCTCAAAATCGATTGAGTGTTTCATTATACCTACGCTAAATACAAGGTTGTTTTTACGATTTTGATTACTATGTATGTGTCTAAAAATCTCAATAAGGCATTGTGTGTTATAAATAAGAATAATGATGAAAAAAATTGAAATCAATTAATTAAAAAATTAACTTTAAAAATTTATTTACAGGAGCAAAACCCTTCAAGTGCCCTCACTGTGATATTCTATTTAGGACATCAGGTCATCGTAAAAGTCATGTAGCTTCACATTTCAAGGAAAGTTCTGGTCGCAAGCGTAAAGGTATACGCCCTGGTGAAACACAGGTTTTACTTTCAGAAAAAGATTCTGAGCCAAATACAGAAGTCTTGCCAGTTTCTGTTGCTGAAGGAGTTTTACCATCAGAACCTTGTACGGAAATCCAACTGTCTGCTGTCAATCAAGAAGGCATGCAGCAAATTCAGACATCAAATTTCGTGGAACAGAATGTACAGATTGCAACGCTTGATCCTTCTATATTATCAAAGTCTATTCAAATCGATGCAAATTTATTTCAACAGCTGCAACAGCATGTTAATATAAATATTACAATTAGCCCTAGTCTTGCAGAACATTTAAATAGCCAGAGCATTACTGATCCTAATCAAAGTCAGCAACTTTTAAATATTGATGGAACATCATCAGCTGGATCTGCAACATTCCCTGTGAACCCAAATATGATAATCCATCACTATGGATTTGCAATGAATTCACAACCACAAACGGATGTTCAAACATCAGACAATGTGACACTCATAATGTCAGATCCAATGTCCAAAAATGGAAATAATGATATTTACCAAAGTGCTGAAACCATAGATTCTCAACTTCTTGTTGCTGAAAATAATCCAAATAATGAATTAGCTGTTGTGAACACAAGTAAAAACGTATCTGAAGTGTTTGTTACTAAGGGAAATATTTCCAGCTATCAGGTATTAAATTCTACTGCAAGTGAGCATTCCCTTGAACAATTATTTCCTTGTTCTGTTTGTGATAAAGTTTTTAAATCTGCCAATCAGTTAAATGGACATCTGAAAATACACAGAACAGCAAAAAGCAATTATCATTGCCAAGATTGTCAGAAAGATTTCCAAAAGAAAAGTCATTTTTCAAAGCATTTACAAACGCATCATTAAAATAAGCCCCCTTCCCCTCCACACACAAAGTTGCTGCAAACTAGATTTAGAAATTCATACATTATTAAAGTAATTTTTATTTTAGTAAATGCCTATAAATTACTTTGTATAATAATTGTTATATATAAATTAATAAGTTTGTTATATGTAAACTAATATTTTTCTATGCTCAAAGGATAAGTACTTTAAATATGTTTTATAGAAGTGAAATACTCTTTTCTGTGATGTAATTTATATTGTTATCATTGTCTCATTTGTGTTAAATTTAAGTAAACCATGTACTTAATTAATTGATTTAATTTTCTTTGTTCATGTTTTTGGTAACGTGTTGTTTCTTTGACAGTAAAAATTTATTCTAATCAGGTATGAGTAGTTCAATGGAAGAAAAACATTTTTTCCTGCATAATTCTAAAAAATATATATATGAAATTAATAGTTTAAATTTATTATATTTTATATGAAGAGTTAATAAAAGTTATATAGTTAGTTATTCAATTTATTTAATGTCTAGTCATAAAAATGAATGTAATAAATTGTGGTTATTTATGGTTAGAGCATTTATTTTCATCCATATGTTGTACTCTTATACATATGATGAGGTTTATTTTAAATATTTGTACCTAAGTACAGTAAAAATGAGAACATGAAAATCTGCATGCTTTCTCAAAAAATTGTAAACAATTATACAGTACAAAGTCCGTAATCCGGACTCGTTGGGACTTCGGCGATTCTGGATTAGGGTTTTTTCCGGATTATAGATCATCAATTTAAATCTGGTAAGAGGGAATGCAGAAATTATACAATTAAATATATGAAATAAAGAGGAATTATGATCTAAAGGGTATCAAAATTTACAAAAAAAAGCTTAATATTTATTTGTTTACTTTATCAAACATTTCTATCAATGTAAGTTGTTTAAGTTGCTTCGTTTTGTGTGCTAATACTTTCTCTTTAATTCTATAAACAGACATAATTTCTTGTTCACTGTTCAAGTCCTGTAATTGCTGTGTCGAGAATACTGACTAACTTGTCAATCGAAATTTTTTAGTTTTCAATAAAGTTCTCTGTTACTTTCTTCACTATCGGAAGCGCGCATGGGTAAACGCTTTACTGGTTTTGCGCGCATGCGTAGCGGACGTGAGCATCAAATGTGCATGCGTAAGTTCGTGTCTTTTGAGGTCCAGATTATAAATCATTCCGGATAATGGACGTCCGGATTAAAGACTTTGTACTGTAGTTTTTTATTGACAATCATCTTAAGAACAAATTTACATTTAATCTTGAAATGTCAAAAATTATTGAATTTATTTCTTTTCTAAAAGGTAGGTATCTATTTCCTAGTATAAAAGGTATTTTTATGTTACAGTGATCACCATACAAGAAAACTGCAAAGCACAAAATGTCAGTGTATATAAAATTACCAGGCAGAAAACACATGGCAATAATGAAAATATTATAGAAAAAAAAGTAAAATATATCATAATTAGTGTGACATATTTATACTGATATCTTGCGTACAGATTTGTCTTACAATAATATCTTAATGAACCTTCTGATGGCCATATGTCTGCAAATGCTGGGAATATAGCAAAAGTTTTCCTTTCCTATATACTGGCATCACACACATCATTCTATTCTGTGCAGGATTTACGTATAAGCTACACAAACTATAACTTAGGCCCCCACTTTTTTGGGGGCCCCCAAAAAAATTAAAATATAGTATAAATATACTATTAAATTGTGTGAACAGATCTCTCTCATATAACTACTCAGCATTTATTGTTTTTTGCAGTTTTAACTGCTTCTTGCACCATTAAATGACTTTAGCTGTACCCAAGGGTAAATAAATTAAAATGTTGTTAGAAATTATCAAGGAATCATAGAACCTCTCTTTCTTTGGCATTACTAAAATGCTATTTTTAAATATGAAAACAAACACTTGTAATTAAGAATACATACATAAAAATGATTCCATTAATTAATTTAATAACCTATGAAATTTTTAATTTCTATAAATTTAAATTCTCTCCGATTTTATGAAACAAAAGCAGGAGTGGTTTTTAAAATGACCATTTTTATGAGTCATGTTTGTATATGTTACAGATGTCACACAGCATGGCCAAAAAGTAAGCGCTTTTATTAATGGATTTTGCAATATAACACGGAAACATTTGCAGTATGGTACTTCAAATTTTAGTAGCTTCATAATTCAGTAGTAATAACTTCATAAAATAAAAAATTGATAGCTTTCATATTTGAGCATGTGATTAAATGGCATGAAAAAGAAATGATTTAAGCAATATTAGTACCACTTACAAAATAAATAAATAAATAAGAACAGTAAATTACATCATTACCCTATTGTTTCATCTCCAAATGTTTTCATTTTTGATGTTGATCATTTTTACATATTTTATAATGAAATAAAATATTTTTCTTAAAAGAAAGAATTTTTCTTTGTGGTAAATCAAAAATTGATAACATGTTTTTCATCCAAAAGAGTGAAGACAATTATCATTATGCTCTTTGAATCTGTCTGTCAAACATCTTTCTTGAACAATATGTTATCTGTAGAGGTGTCAGGTAGTTTAGTTTTCACTTGATTACCAGCTTTCATGATTAATTGCATGGATTGTGATGTTCTTTCGAGGTGGGCGCTTAACACAAAAAGAGCATAAGACATTTTGCAATGCATAATTGCAAAAAACGATAGCAATACACTGACCTGCATGATCTTTAATTGTGATACTTTATGATGAAAAGTATGATTTTTCTGTGTTTAAAGAGAAAAGTTATTTGAACTATTAGTAGCAATTTTTTCAATGTATTATATTAATTTTCTTTGAATTAAATACTGTGTTAATACCTGAAAGCTAAGTTGTGTTTAGCCCTCAGCAAAATAAACACAGTCAATATTTGATATAAATATGTGATATAGTATAAATGTTATGATTTTTCATATTTTTACTATTGAGATTCATATTTTGTAATATGTACATTTTTTAAATTTTGATCTTAAAAAATTTAATAAAACGGAATTACTTGTTGTATTAAATATAAATAGTACAGGCCGAAAAAAAACGATATTATTATGAAAAAAAGAAAGTCTGAAAGCTTTCAGATTATGCCCTGAAGGGCGTTTTTTTAACGTTTTGTATGTGACCATTATAAATATCATGTTCTTTGCATTTAAACAGTAAAATTGGTAAAATCCTAGTATACGGTGCAGCCTTGACGAGACTTTGAAAATTATCGCCAACACCAAAAATGATCCAAAGAACGTCTATATATATATAAACTATATGCACATAGATATGTATATACACACATAGTATATATACTATATACAAAGTATATATAATATTAATACTTTATATTATATATACTATGTATATAGTACTATATTACTATACTATGTAATACTTTATATTACTATAATATGTATATAGTAATTACTATATACATAGTATATATATATATATATATATATATACTATATTTAACTGCATATTTTCTTTGAATGACCCGTTAACTACTCATCGTATATGTCCCGTTTTTACTGCTCATCATAAAGTCGCCAAAAGTAGCCAAATCCCGTGTGCACCGGATACTAAGATTAAACCGTAAAATTCAATTTAACAGCAATATCACGAAATAATTTTAAGAGAGCATATCTTTAGAATTTCCCATACACAGTCTCATGCCCTGGACATAAGATTTTTTTTTTACAGTGTTGCCATTGCTCGCTTTGAAATCCTTGAGTTTCTTAATCAAAAACTCATAAATGCTTTACAAAATATGAAATAGTTAGTAAAACAAATTCCAAATTTAGGCTTCCAAATGCCGATATTCGGGTGGAGACGTACGTTATTCAAAACTGGATGGCTCTGGTATCGTTATTTTATTACAATGCAAGAAACATACATACATTTATGCAGATTCTTCATTATTTAATTTCTTTAAATATAATACAGGGCGATAATATTTGGTGGCAATAATTTGAAAAGTGATTCAGACTTTTACAGTTTTTGTAAACGTTTTTGATGCAAAATTCCAAAACGAAATTAATAGCCCTTCTGGGCTAACGCCCTTTGGGCTAAAAATAAAATAAAATTCTGATCCTATTTTGTGGGAAATTTTTTGAATTAACTTTGTATCCTAGTAGGGAGAGCCCTTCAGAATCGTATATTATTGTAGTTTCTAAACTTGCAGCTATCTGTTGCATTATGATTCTGATGATGACACTCCAAATACAATCTTAATATAAACAGAAAATTTTGTGTTAAGTCTTTTCGTCGATATTTCATTTCATTCGGAAATTATTGCAGCCAAGATGCATTACTTCTTTATATCTGAATAAAATTTAATATTCTTCATCAGGTTGCTCTATAGTTATCTATTGTGAGCTTTAGTTTCCTAAATCATATATTGAGTCTCTTAGTTTCATACAAACTGCTAAGGAACATGCACGAACTCAATTAATGCACAATAATTTAATATTTTCATTATAATGTAGACTTTTTGTGGCAACAGTGATGTTTTGTTTACATATGCTTTGAGCGTGATAACGCACCGAATGTTCTTTTTGGATATGTTTGGAATGCAAAAATAAATAGGTTCCTTGTTAATTAAAAAGGTTTTCTCTGCGAAATATATTTCCATTCGTCCGACGTTATTAAAATAAGTTAAGAACCTGATTAATATAAAAAAAAACTGACGTCCGGTGACAGAACGGAATGGCTATTTGAAGAAAATGAAACATCGAGTTCGTATTGGAATTTATCAAGTGAGTTTATTATTTATTTGGGTGCTACTTTGGTAGACGGTTGCACGGATTTTGGCGAGTAATACGACTTATGGTAAACCCATTGCTGGATAAGTTATTTATGGTAACCGATACTTTGTTGTCATTTTATTTTAAAAATAATGCGTGTTATTATGCATAAATTCCGTGTTTTAAATATTATTTATGGCTTCTAAATATTAAAAATCAATTTAATTTTGCATTTTTATTTGAAATAAAAATTTTATTGTTTATGATATTTTACGCTGTGGATGGTGTATCATGGACCTTATAAGAGATAGACTAACCCAGTGGGCGGGGCGCGCGTCACCGACATGTCGGCAAGAAAGAGTAGGGACAATCTGGTTTACTTATGGCGTTTGTATCACATAACCTATGGCGTTTGTATCACATAACTCTTTTTAATTATTAAATGTGATACGTTGTATAGTGATGAGATTATGAAAGCCACAGTTTTTTCCAAATAGGATTTAATATATCTCATTAAAGCACTTTTTACTGCATTTCGCGCATTTTTTTCACGCGTAATTCTTGTGCAAACATCTTTACTTTGGTAAAACGGTAGAAGCTCTAGGCACAAAATTTATAAAGTTAATTTGAAAAATTTATAAACTGAATTTTGCGTACAAATAACGTAAAATTAAATAAGATTGATAGTACGTGATGCTTTGAAATAAATAAGGTAAAATTAAATAAGATCTGATAACTTTTTAAAAAAATTTAATGATCATTTTCCGGCAGTGATTTTCAAAACAATAATATCATTACAAAACAATCATTTATTTGATTTATATCATCATTGACTTATTAACATTAAGGTGGAATATTTATTTTAGTAATTTATAAAATTCGAAGCATAAAATTTTCTGAGTGTAATGAAGGGGGGGGGAAAAGGGTAAAATAAATTCTAGAAGCATTAAGTTATTATATTACGTCCAAAAGGAACCTTTTTTTAACGTTTTGTGTGTTACCTATATTTATTGAATATCATATATAATTTTCGCCCGTAAACCGCATACATTTGAAAACAGCATATCTTTAGAATTTCCGCACTGGAGATAAAACTGTTATTTTCCGTACAGTGACTCTGAACTCGTTGAGTTTGTTAATCAAAAATTCGTTAAAGTTTTACAAAATATGAAATAGATTAAAAAAAATTCGAAATTCGGCCGTCCAGATGCCCATGTTCGGGTGGAGGATTACATTATTCAAAATTGGATGGCTCTAGATACTGTCGTTTTCGTCACAGTGCGAGAAACATACATGTATTCATGCTAATTCTTCATTATTTAATTTCTTTAATTATAATACAGGGCGATAATATTTGGTAACAACAATCTGCAAGGAGACACGAACATTTATAGTAAAACAGCGCAAAATGCCGCTTCGAAACTAACAGTCTTTCTAGGCTACCGCCCCTTTGAGCTAATAAATTAAATTAACAGTAAATAAAAAAAAAAAATCTTATGCAGAACTAAAAATAAATTTAAAAAATAATCACTATAAAAAAAGCAAAATTAATCATTACGGTTAAATACAATTTTAATATTAGAATTAAATGTATAAAAATTATTAAGGAGTCAAAAGTGTTTATCACTATGATGTATTATGAAATATAATTGAAATAAAATTCCTTTATAGAAATTGTGCTATAACATTCATCTATACTTTTAAAAAAGCAGCACAATTTAGAATTTTAAACAAACTCTCAAAAATTCGTTTTTAAATATTTTAGTATTTTTTACTTATTTACACCAATAAAAAGCATAGAAATTGCAAGAGAAAATCGCTTGTGTGAAATTTTCTGTTAGTTCAGATTTAAAATATTATTTTCTAAAAGAAGTAGTTACAAATTTCCTTACAGCATAGGAAAAGCTAAAAAAAAAAAATATCCAGCCCTGAAAGTATGCAATAGCTTTATAATTATTTGGAACGTTAATTATGCTTGATAAATATGCTAAATTTTTAAAAATCAATCTCAATTTCAAAAATAAAAATATGGAGAAATTCTAATTTGTGAAATAAGGCGCTACAACCAGCTTTTTCTTGACAATTATACACGCTGCAATAGGCAACCACTGTTAAATTTCTGAAAGTCGTCCCTACTCCTTCGGATGTGATCAAGGTGACAGCCGGGAACGCCTCAGACAAGGGAGGAAACCCATTTGGGTTAGTCTATTTCTTATAAGGTTCATGTGGTGTATTCAATGACGTCACTTTACTTTAAAAGTAATTGGTTTTAATATCTGTAGGGTTTATATTTATTTTAACTAACATTTATGTTAAGTTTAAACTATCCTTCCTGTCAAGCCTTACTTTCCCCTGGAACTGCCAATGCCAGAATATGTAAATTTGAGTAGAACGCGCAAGCATTCAAATTATCAGCGGAAGTAGTATGATTTAAATAGAAGGAAACAAGTTCGGAGAGAGAGTTATTCTTACTTCGCGAGCGCGGAGGTAGAAATCGAGAATTAAAGAACCCCGCGTTGCGGCCTATGTGCTTGGCGGGAAGTAGTTGCAATTGTTCCAGTGAGCTTCAAGTCTGCTGAATTAGCTGCGGTATTTGTAAAACGCGGTGAGTTAGTTAGTTTAGAGAGCCTCGTAGTTAGAATCTTGTCTTTATTTTCTTTTCAGGTTATTATTTTATTTTGACTGTTTAGTTGGCAAAGTTTGTAAGCGTCAAGAGGACGCAATTGTAAATTAGTACGTTGAATAAAAAGGGACTTAAACCCTTTATAAGACTCTGTGGTTTATACAAGCTTTCACAGTCACCTCTTGGTTGCGTGCTAGTTAGAGGCGCGAAACGTTATATTGGCGCCCGAACACTTATCGAACTGAAATGGCCGAAAACTGGATGGAAGCCGCTGGACAACACCAAGAAATGACAACGCAGTTAGAAGGATTTGGATACCTGGTCCAGACTTTGAGAGCATCAATCAAGCCAAACGTCTATTTCGAAGGAAAAAATTCGGTGTCAGTATTTTTAGAAGGTATAGAAAACCACTTTCAGCTCTATCCTGTGCCTGAAAGACAAAAAGTCGCCATCGCCACATCAGCACTAAGAGGACAGGCCGCGCTATGGTGGAAAAATATAGGAAAATTTCTACTAGGTGAATTTGGAAGCCCGACGTATACTTTTGAAAATTTCAAAAAATCGTTAGTAAAGGCCTTCCCCATAGTGAAAGATCGCGCACGGCTGGAAGCCGAGCTATATAGTTTCTATCAACGGGATACAGCACAATTGACGGACTTTATTTTACGAAAAATCAAGCTAACGGATATGTTGTATGGGAAAAAACCCGATGCGGAGATAATTGAAATAATATTACCAAGATTGTTACCCGCTGTCCAAGACTACTTTGAAATTAGAAACCCAACCACATTGCAGGAACTTTTTGAATTGGCGGTGAAATTTCAAAATCGCAGAATAGCGGAAAGAGCGAGAGGGGAAACATATTCTCAAAGTACCAGAAGGAAGGAGGAAACCAGAAAGGGAAATCGCTCATATGGGGGAAAGAACTATCAAGCTAACGCATCGAAACTCGAAGGTCAAGGCCCAAAAAGAAAATTTGAAAATAAGCATCCGCGTACCCAAAAGACACAGATTGAAAGGAAAGCTTTAAACGACTAGAGGGGCCTGTGAAAGGGAGGGTCCAGACCCCGGAGGTTTTAGAAAAACCCTCAAATAGACATCTAAATACAGTCATCGTAAAAAACTCACAGCTACCAATTATACAAGTCCTGGTTGGCGATGTACCAGTAGAAGCCCTCATCGATACAGGAGCAGAAGGAAATTTCATGAGTGAAAAGTTCTTCAAAAAGAATTTTTATAGGATACGACTCTTTAAAACCAGAAATACGGAAATTATAGCGGCGCAAGGAAAAACATGTCACTGCATCGGGAAAATATCATTAAACAGGTAAAAGAGGAAAATCTCAAAGTATTAATTTTTGTGGTGAAACACCTCCAACACTCTCTTATTTTAGGTATGGACTTTTTAAGGGCCGCGAGGGCCAAATTAAATTTTCAAGATAGTTCCGTGGTGCTGGAGATGGACCAGAGGGTGGTGGAACCGGTGGAGACACCTGAATTGGACCTTAGCCATTTGAATGACCAGGAAAGTAAAGCAATACAGCAAGTGGTGAGTAATTTTTCTCATTTGTTTTCAGAAAAACCGGGAACCTGTCAGATCGTGACTCACAAGATTCAATTAAATGCCGAAAAACCTTGTAGGACTAAACCTTACCGCTATGACAAACAAAAAGACGTAATCATCGAAGAACATATTCAGGAGATGTTAAAGAATAAAATAATAACGCCCATAAATAGTGAATATGCGAGTCCAGTCGTATTATGTAGGAAAAAGAACGAGTTTCCTCCTTCGGATAAAAGGGCTTGGAGGTTTGCTATCGATTATAGAAAACTAAATAGCTTAACTAAATTCCCAGTTTACCCTTTGCCGGTTATAGACGAGATCATTAGACAGATCAAATCGACAAGATATATGTCTACTTTGGACTTAACGTCTGGCTACTATCAAATAGCTATGAGACCCGAAGATATACATAAAACCGCGTTTATAACAAAATCGGGCACTTATGCATTTTTACGCATGCCTTTTGGGTTGTGTGGGGCCCCATCAACATTCCAGAGAGCTATGGACATTGTTCTAAAGCCTGTCCTAGGAAAATCAACTTTAATTTATCTAGATGATATAATTATAACGAGTAGTACGTTGGAACAACACGTTAATGACCTCGAACAAGTTTTTAAATTATTAAAAGAGGCCGGTCTTACAATTAACGCCTCAAAATGCAAGTTCGCAACTAAAGAACTTGAATATCTCGGTTATAAAATTTCGCAAAAGGGTATAGAAACGCAAGATTCAAAAATAAAAGCTATTAAGAATTTCCCACCGCCCAACACCGCCAAGAAACTTTCGTCTTTCCTTGGACTATGTTCTTACTATCGATCTTTCATAAAAGATTTCGCTAATATTGTTGAACCACTCTTAGTAATCAAAAGAAAAAAGAGTAAATTTACGTGGACAGCGGAAGCAAACACAGCTTTTGAAAGATTAAAAGAAGCGCTTATTAATGCCCCTGTTTTAAAATTCCCTGAGGGGGACGAAAACCTGGAAATTGCGGCAGATGCATCAATCAGACTATGCGGTGGGTGGGGTTCTTATGCAAAATAACCATCCGCTGGCATTTTTTTAGTAAAACATTGAATCAAACACAAAGGAATTATACAGCTACAGAAAGAGAAACATTAGCCGTATTAATGGCTGTACACAAATTTCGAGTTTATTTCGGCAAATCGCCAGTAACAGTCTTTTCGGATCATGCGGCTGTTGGTAGACTTTACTCGGGAAAAAAACCTAACGCCCAGGTTAATAAGATGGGCTTTAAAACTCCAAGAATATAATATCACAATAAAATATAAACCGGGTAAGGAAAACAATGTAGCTGACGCACTTTCTCGTATAAAATTGAACGATGAAGGTAATGAACTTAAATGCGCTGTGTTGACTTCAAAAATTTTAGATTCTAGAGATACGGTTATTACTGAACTGAAAGCTGATCCTGAATTTGGAAATATCTATGCTTATTTGAAAGACCCCGAAGGCTTTGAGCATACAGATATCGATGCGATAAGAAATAGAGCAAAAAACTATGAAATAATAGATAATTTATTATTCTATACGAAAACAACAAACGAAAATCTTGAGTATAAGCCAGTCATCCCAGCCTCGCTTCGATTAAGCATTTTGAAGGAGTTGCACGAAAAAAAAACAGCGGGCCACCTCGGGGTCAGAAAGACTTTAAAAAGGGTACGCGAGGCGGTATATTTCCTGCAATTATACAAAATAGTAACGGCGTATGTCAGGTCCTGCAATCAATGTCAGTTAATAAATGATATTAATTACAGCCCGGCCGGGTACTTAAATAGCATTCGCGCTACATTTCCGAATGAAATTTTAGGCATAGATCTCCTTGGTCCCTTCCCCCAGAGCGAGTTAAATAAAAATCGTTTTCTTTTAGTAATAGTACATCATTTTTCAAAATGGATAGAAATTGTTCCACTTAAACGCGCGTCAGCCAAAACAGTCGCAGATGCATTCTTACACAGATACATTTTAAAATACGGTGCACCGATAAAAGTCATTAGCGATAACGGAAAACAATTCATTAGTCAAATATTTGAAAACATATGCAATGGACTTGATATACGCCATATCAAAATGGTTCCGTATAGACCACAGGCTAACATAGCAGAAAGAGTTAATAAAAACATTGTAAAAATAATTCGCAGTTACGTTAGCACACATCACAAGCGCTGGGATGGCTACATAAATGAATTAGCTTATGCTTTAAGAACGGCACATCATGATACTACGGGGAAAACTCCAGCAGAATTATTTTTAGGCAGAAAGTTAATTACGCTTTTAGATAAATTATTCTTTGTGCAACAAAGAGAGCAGGAATTTAGACAAAAGGACGTGCAAAAACTAATTGATCAGGCGCTTAAAACTTCGGATACGGCAAGAAATAGACAAAAGTTATATTACGATAGAAAACGCCGTGAAGCAGATTTTAAAGTTGGGGATAAAGTATTGAAACGGAAATTTTCTTTATCAAGTGCCCCAGACAATTTTATGGCAAAGCTAGCTCCAAAGTTTGAAGGCCCCTATGTAATTCAGGAAATCAAAGCAGTAGTCTTATATCTTAAAAACGAGAGAGGGGAAATCTGTAAAGCAAGTCCCGACCAGGTGAAAAAATACTATAATCCAAATGATTTTGAAATCCTTAAAAGTTTCTTGCAGGACTCAAGTCTAAACGAAATAGAAGGGCCAGAGACTGCAACAACTATTCCACCACCCAAGAAACGGAGGACTGAAGAGAGACCTAGCACTTCTACAACCCGGACGTCGGCATCAAAAAGAAAAAAGGATTTTCAAACTCCGGCGTTTAAGAAAAACAAAAATACAGATGAACCGGGTAAAGAAACCGTAGTAAAGACGAAAACACCACCTACAAAAGATGGCAGGAGAAATTACACATCAAGGAGAACGCGCACACGGCCACAGAGTCAGGTGCCCGCAAGGCCGCCGTTCCGGAAACTGAAACGCCAACAGGAGGCACAAAAATACGACGAACAGAAGAAATTCAAGAAGGACTCCAGACCGGAGGACGTCAAGACCAGCCGTCCCAGGCAGAAACGCAAAGGACAACAACCAGACGATTACTCCGTCAAGAGGCCAGCATGTAGAGGACGCAAAAGAAAGATCAACGGGGACGACACGCGGAGATCAAGAAGGAGAAGATTGACATCCATGACACCTCTAACTTGGGATCAATTTTGTCAAAAACGGATGACGGAGTTTCAAGCATCGAGAACTCAAAGATAAGTTAAAACCTTCTATAAATTTTTTTTCTCTTTTGTTCCGAAATGTTATGCATAAGTACGAAGTTCTATGTTTTGACGAAAGTCAATATGTCTCGGTTGAGACTTAGTTTTGTTTTACTTTATTTAGCTAAGGCAAAAGTATTATTTTCTTTAAGTGTAAAAGCTAAAAACAAGCATTTTCTGTTGGTCGAAAGACTAATTCTGTTATGTTAAAGCCAAAATTTGGCCGGAGATAAAAATAACTTCGTATTCTTGTACTAATAAGAATTTTAGTTCCAGTGCCGCCAGCTTGGCGAAGAATGAGTAAAGTAAAAATTTATTTTCTCTTATTCATTTTATGGTAAATTGTAAAAAGCATATGTAGTAAACTTTTGTAAATGTATGTAAATACTTGCATGTTATGTAAAAGTAGAATTTAGTCTAGAAGCATAAAATTGTAGATGCTAAAAGTGAATGCTTAAAAGCAATGAAGTCAAAATTTAAGTATTAAACTGTAAAGTCATGCTTTAGAGCGAAAGCCTGCATGTTTAAAGATGAATGAGGGGGAAGTTAGAATGAATGTGTTTTGTAGGGTTCTCCACCTACATTTGAATTTTTAAGAATATTAAAGTAGCTCATTGAGTTGTAGAATGTCGAGTAAGGTGTGTCTATTTGGTCGTTCATTTCTAACAAATCATGGTGGTTAGGGGAAGTGTTGTAAGACTAAAACACGAATATTCCCGTTTGACACCACACATGGTGGAGAGCCAGGGTAAAGTTAAATTAATGCTTGAAAAATTGAATGAATGTGAAGTAAGCAATAACTAAGAAAAACGAATCGTTAAAAACAAAAATTTATTGTGTCAAGAAAGTGTAAATTATAATGTATGTAGAAAGAAACTGATACTTATTCCTTCCAGATGCTGGAAGGAAAGACCAAGATTGATTGATGAAGTCCAGGAAAAGTTGCTGTAAGAAGAAAGCTTTGTAACGACTAACAGAATTTTAATTGTTACATAAGATTTTTTTTGTGTAAACGAGGCTTTCGCCAGTTAGTTCAGAATTAGATAAACTTACAACAGGTCGTTTGTAGGACCTGCTTCCAAGTTTTCCAAATTCTGGCAGCGGCAAATGTAGGGTTTATATTTATTTTAACTAACATTTATGTTAAGTTTAAACTATCCTTCCTGTCAAGCCTTACTTTCCCCTGGAACTGCCAATGCCAGAATATGTAAATTTGAGTAGAACGCGCAAGCATTCAAATTATCAGCGGAAGTAGTATGATTTAAATAGAAGGAAACAAGTTCGGAGAGAGAGTTATTCTTACTTCGCGAGCGCGGAGGTAGAAATCGAGAATTAAAGAACCCCGCGTTGCGGCCTATGTGCTTGGCGGGAAGTAGTTGCAATTGTTCCAGTGAGCTTCAAGTCTGCTGAATTAGCTGCGGTATTTGTAAAACGCGGTGAGTTAGTTAGTTTAGAGAGCCTCGTAGTTAGAATCTTGTCTTTATTTTCTTTTCAGGTTATTATTTTATTTTGACTGCCTAGTTGGCAAAGTTTGTAAGCGTCAAGAGGACGCAATTGTAAATTAGTACGTTGAATAAAAAGGGACTTAAACCCTTTATAAGACTCTGTGGTTTATACAAGCTTTCACAGTCACCTCTTGGTTGCGTGCTAGTTAGAGGCGCGAAACGTTATATATCTATAAATTTAATGTAATGTTTTAAACATTATTTATGGCTATTAAATATTAAAATACAATTTAATTTTGCGTTTCTTTTTTAAAATGATTTCATTATGTATGATTATTTAAATAATTTTAATTCTAGGCGTGATGTAATTAACTCTCTGATTGGTTATAGAATATTTGTGCATTAACGAGCTGTAATCAGCTCCCTGATAGGTTGCTGAAAATTTGTGCATTACCGCGCCATTTTAAAATTTAATTCCGCTTATAGCTTTTGCAGCTGAACCGGTGAGTAAAGATCTTAAATAGTTAAATTTCTCAACATCTTGCAGCGTATTGTTTTCTTGAATGGCAACTTTATACTGAGCCCAAAATTCAGTAAGTTTACATAAATCGCCGCTGAAAGTTTCTAAGGTAATGCGAGGTAATTTAGTATTCTAATTAGTTTTGATTTCCGAAACTTGTGAAGTTGTTTCGGTTTTACTCACATTTTGAATATAACTATTGACTTTCGATTTACATCTATTGATTGATTCGCTGTATTCTAAACAATTTTCTACTTCTGTCTCTAACTCTAGCGCAGTGCTTTGAGCATTAATAACTTTAATTATGCTCAAATATTTTAACAAACTAATTTCTCTCTCGATGAATACTGAAAGCAACTCTTCTAGGTTCGGATCCTCGCTTTCCAATTCCTCTTCCTTATTAATTTTGTTACACTTGTACGAACCGAACCTCTAATTTTCTTATTTCTTTTGATAGTTTCTTCTAGTAACGATTCAGTCAATAAGGAAACTTGCCCACTGATCTGTTTTCACTTCATAGATCACATATAAAAGCATATATAAACTGTTAAAGAGATTTAAGCAATTTAAGAAAAAGAATCAGAATCTGCATATTATCCATAATAAACAGGTTGGTTTTCTGATAATTTACGGAATAAGGAAGAAGAAAAGAAATTTACATTATATTATGATCTTAAATAAAATACTGATTTCTAGTAAAGCAGTTCAACTTGTAACTCTGGTGTGCAAAAATTAAAGACAAAGTTGAAAAATTAGCTTATTAGTGGAACGAAGACGAAGAGCGGACTGAAAGACTAATCAGGAGATCGACTAGGGTCAGGTAAACTGCGAAAAAAAAAAAAAAATTGCGTTTCTTTCTCGAAAGCACGATTTAGGATATTTATTAGATTTATATATAGCATTGTTCTAACCTAGGATATTTTAACCCAAATCGGAATTTTTCTGAAATAACATACCAATTTTTTTCCATATTTCGATTCTAACGACTCAAATTAAGTCAAAATGCCAAGTTTTGTAAAAATCGGACAAGTAGGTTTTAAAAAAAAATAGCTCTCAAAATTTTAGCTCCTCAATGTTAATTAAATTTGATATATATTTATTAATATCCCTTTTATATTACAATTGCTTGATTCCTTCTTCAAGAATTCGAAATTTTGGCTTACACCAAATATAATTCGCACATTTTTTTAATTTGTTTTTTTAAAATAATTTTTCTAAATTTTTCGAAAACATTTCGAATTATAATCTATAAAACCTTTAACATCGTCTTAAAGTAGATGTATTTCTAGGCACACTTGCAAAAAAATAGAGTTTTTATTCAAAATTTCAGAAGATATACGTGACTTTACATTTTCGCGCGTTTTGAAGTTTGGCATATTTAATATAAGCGATATTAACGAAAATGTGGTTTACTACGCACTTTGTTAAAATTATTTGAAGGAATGAAAGATGGACGTTTTTCCCTCTCGTGCATCCAAAAAAAAAAAAAAAAAAAAAAAAAAAAGGACATCCTAGTTGAGTCGTAGAATCGAAATATTGGGGGGGGGGGGGAATTATGTTATTTCAGAAAAGGTCCGATTTTGCTTCAAAATACCTAAGTTAGAGTAATGCTATATAAAAATCTAATATATATGTTATCGTGAAAGACAGAAATTGGAGAATGTCGACTTTCTTCGGAGAATGTCAACATTCACCAAATACGTCGGTGAAAGATCGAATATTGCATTACATTCTTGTACATTCGGACCCTCACCGGTGTATGTCGACAATCACAGATATGCTCTGGTGTAGGTCGAAAAGAGAGGACATAAAGTGTCGTAATAGTTTAAGTTGTTGCAATAAATAAGATTTAAATCACATAATTTAGTAAGTTTCTTGTTATTTTATTTTCTCATTTAGAACGTAGTGTATAATTAAGTAAGTTTTTAACTTCTTTTTCCTTTCTCATTTTGAATGTACTGTATGTTTCAAGTTCTTATATTCTTATGTTCTTAAGTCTCAAGTGCGTTTTTTCGAGACTGAATGACGGAGAAGAAAATATCGGCTCTAGTGTAGAATTGGGTGCCCTTCGATCAGCCACAATTTTTTGTAAACTTTCGGCGATGAAATCTCATTTCTGGTTACCATGATAGTTTAACTTTGCTTTAGCCTCCTGATTTTTTTAAAATAAAAATAGATTGATGTGTACATGGACAAATTTAAAGCAGTGTGCAATGCCTAGTTTATGCAATTCTGGGATGTTTTTTTTAGTGAAAACTGATCGATGTGTACATGGACACAGAGTTTTGCAATTCTTTGACTTCTTATTTTGGTTTTGTATAGCGGCCATCTTGAAATTGTCTTCCTGGTGCCGATCTTGGCGTCAAAAAAGAATCGCCAAAAAACAAAGGGCACCCAGTTGTAAACTTTTACCTAATATTCTTATATGTTCAACATTCACCATTAGGTACATGGTGAATGTCGACATTTACCGGTGTAAGTCAGAAATAAGAGCATTTGGAAAATATTTCGGACATATACCAAGCGACTAGGTGAATGTTGACATTCACCGATGAAAGTCGACATTCTCCAGATTTCGGTGTTTCACCATTCCGTGAAAGTCGACATTCTCCAGATTTCGGTTTTCGATATATATATATTCTAAGGCGCGCTTTCGAAACATGAGAAATGCACTACACAACTTTTCTTTTATGCTGTGCTTTAGATGTCGTTTCCCCTTCCTGCGTCGCCTTAATGCGCTGAAATTCTAATCATTTGTATATTCGAACCTCTCGTTCCTTTCATGTGGTTTTGTAAATTCGTCAGATCATTCCTTCCCGTTGTTGCAATTTTAATGGCCAGCAGTGTAAATTTGAAAATCAAAATTCAAGTTTCCAGGTACACACATTCGGGTGGAGGACTACGTTATTCAAAATTGGAAGCTCCAGATACTGCCGTTTTCTTCACAATGCGAGGAACATACATACATGCAGATTGTTGTTGTTGTTGTTACTTATGCTCACGTGTCTGACTGGTACAGGTAAAAGTGTTGGGAGGACCGGGAACTTCATTTAAGATCGAACGAGTACAGCTCCCAAACAATAACCGACTAGAGCAAATTATAAAAAAGCTATTGACAATTCAATAAAATAGTTATAATTAAGAGAGATGTAGCGATTAAGAAGAGACCAAAAAGGAAGAATATTCAACACCAAGCAGCGGATGGACATAGCCTACATCACCAGGACTGCCTCCTCCAGAGAAGACCAGACTTCTCATTCATATCACAGGCACTTTTTCAATTTTATAGATGAAAATACATAATTATATAAATGCAACATACGTAAGTAAGATGAAGGGATATATATAGAATAATACATAGAAATAAAATAAAGGAAAATACATAAAATATAAGAAGGAACATAAATATAATAAAATGTCATATCATATGATGAAATTAGAAATTTCAAATTTGGAGAAAAAGTTATGACATATAAAATTGTATGATTCGTAATGTGTCAAATAAAAAAAAAACTAAAAAAGAAAAGAAAGTATAAAAGAGAGTAAGTATGTTGTGTTTAGAGTTAATGCGTCTTTAAAGTGTTCATGAACAAGAATTCATATAAAAGAATTCAAAATTTAATTTCATATATTTCATGACTATATTTCATGTATAGCTCAGGACTCATTTTTCTTTAGACACAGCAGTTAGATACTGTGACGCATTTTTCAGTTCTATTTTCCTGCCATGACCCTATTTTTATAGTGTATAGTTTAATGTGAATTTTTAAAGTCTTTTGTTATGAAGATCATCAGTCGATCACGTATCTAACAGTAGCATCAGCTCAAGCCCACGAAATTCTTCGTGGCAAGGAGCGCAAATTTGCGCCTGTCTTCCGGCTTTGCCACTAGTTTTAGCTGGGATGAAGGAAATGACCTTGACGCCCAGCGTGGCAGTCCATTCAACCCATTGTCACGTTGAGGCAACTAGTAGGATTCGAAGGGACTCCAACTCCAACTTGCTTGCCGCGATTAACTTGCGAAATTGCAGGTTGTGTTCCGGCTATCTAACTTTGGTGCTTCTAGGAGCGCTGCAGGTAAGGAAATGCCGAACGTAGTTCTCATGGAGACAGGATAGCAGATGCAGGGGTTGTGACCAATGTCACGTGATGAGCGATAAGACATCTGGTTGGCAATGAGGTATCCAGGCATCGTAGCGCTGTAAATCTGAAGTTTTACAATAGTTATACATAAAATAGTACTAAATCAGTTCATAAAAGGTGTGTGTTGCAGTCATAAATGCAGAAAATAAAATATGATTCCAAAAAGTACAATAGTATCTACAGGAAAAATATAAGTAATATCTTGTGGGCGTGGCTGTGTGTGTCACATGATCATCCGGCTAAGATTTCGAAACATCATTATTTACAAGTCAAATAAGTTTTTCAGAGTACTACATACTTAAAAACACAAATTATGTTGGAAAATCCTGGTTTCCACTGAGTAGAAAAGCGGCATATGGGCGGAGGTGCCTGTCCTCGTGTAAAATTTCATAGTGAAATAGATTGAAAATGTCCATATGTTGACACTCCTTAGCGGCGTCATAAAATGCCGTTTTAGTTCTTATATATTCCACTATTGTATCCATTTTTAAATCTTCATGGAGAAGTTTGTTCTTCACATACGGGTGTGCATTTGTGATAATTCTTAAAAATTGGTTTTGCACAACTTGTAATTTTTGGATTTCACCCTTCGTAGCGGTAGTCCATGCTGGCGAAGCGTACGTCATGATGGGTCGGATTGTGGCTAGATAAATAAGTCGTTTCTTGTCCAACGAAAGTTTTGAATATTTCCCTATCATGGGATATAAACATTTCATGACTTTAATCGCTTTATCTCTGATTTGTTGGATGTGATGCTGCCATGTGAGCTTGTCGTTGATGGTGATGCCCAGATATTTGGCTTGTTTCACGATAGGCACAGCCTCGTTGAAAAGATAAACACTTTGCCTGATCGGAACATTTTTCTTTCTTTTCCTTATGAGTAGGAGCTGCGATTTTTGAGCGTTAATTCGTATCTTCCAATATCCACACCATTGTTCTATGGAGGGAATAGTGTCTTGGAGTTTCCGAATAGCATGATTGATGTTAGCAGACTTCACTGCCAAGGCAGTGTCGTCTGCATAACAGGCTAACATAGAACTATGATTTAAATGTAATCTCGGAAAGTCTGAAACGTAGAATAGATAGAGTATAGGGCCAGTCACAGAACCCTGTGGAACACCGCTAGTCATTATTTTATGCTGGATAATTCATTTTTTACTGAGACTCTGAATGTCCGATCCCTGATAAAAGAATGGATTAGCAGAATGAGTTCTCTGTCCAGTTGAAGGTCAATTAATTTAGCTATTAAGCCCTCATGCCAGACGCGGTCGAATGCTTTCGCCACGTCTAGCATGAGTATAGCAACATTAAGTTTGCAGTGCAGAGCTTCACCAGCGAATTCGGTTATTCGGACAAGTTGCTTCGTTGTTGAGAGGTGAGCACGGAACCCAAATTACTCCGGCGGAAGATGCTGAAAATAGGGTTTCAGTCTATTCAGGATAATTCTCTCAAAAATTTTGCCTAAGCCCGGCAGCAGACTAATAGGTCGATATGCGTCTGGTCGGGCGTGATTTTTGGCTGGTTTAGGTAGTAAAATAATTTTAGCAATTTTCCAAGGTGTTGGAAAGTAAGAAAGAGCAAGACAAGCATTAAAAATACTTGTCAGGCTGCAGATGATGTTAGGCGGCAAATTTTTAATTGCTGTATTGCTGATTTCATCAATTCCTGAATATTTCTTTTGCCTCAGGTATTTGATAATATTAGTCGCATATTTAATCGGAAGTTTGACTGATGGGGCGTTGAGCCAATCCCTCACTCGTAGGAGGGTCTTTAATTCGAAATCAGAGTCATTTGGCCAATCATTTGGCGAGAACTGTTCTTGGAGGTGTGCCGCGAAGATTTCTGTCTTTTCCTGATTGGAGATGGCAATATTACCTCTGTCATAGAGGGGTCGATTACTTGTGAAGGTAGTTTTAAAATTTTTGATTAAAGACCAGAACGTACCTTCTCTAGAATACAGATTTAACATTTTATCATCCCATAGTTCTTCTTTGAAGGTTTTAATGGCCTTCTGAATTTGCTTATTTTTGCGATTTATTTCACGTTTAAGTGCCGGGTCTCACGTTAAATGATAACATTTCCTGAGTCTATTTCGCTCTCTCATAAGCTGTCGTATTTTAAGGGGCAGTCTGAAAGCCTTATCACGATTAGTAATTTCAGTACTGGCTTCCTTAATTGCACCTTGAATGCTTTCACTTAAGGCATTAATTACGGTGTTTATGCCTTGTTTGGTATTGAGATTTTGCAGTCGAGGAGGTGAATTTTTCATGATATTGCTGAAGAGATTCCAATTCGTAATACGCTTAGTAGAGAACTTAGAAGTTTTTGTCACTCCTAATGTTGCGATTACGGGGAGGTGGTCAGAGGACAATTCATGAAATACTTCCAATGCAACGGGGATAGTCGTTGTAGTGACTGCTATGTCTAGTATATCAGAAAATTCAATTCTATTATGAAGCCGCGTGTATTCTGGTGGGGCATGTAGCGCCACCGGATGCTGTAAAATATATTAATGGAGAATTTTACCATTTAGCTTTGTCCGACGACAGTTCCAGTCTATATTAAAGTCTATTAAAGTCCCCGGCAGCAAGGGTAGGTATGTCCTCTGGTAGAATGCTATTTAGAAAATTATCACATAGTCTATTCGTTGGAGGGTTATACACAGCACAAAAATTGATGTTATTAAACACAGGAAGAGTGACACACACAGTAGTTTACTCACAATTAAAATTTCTTGAATCAGATATAAGACAAGATGCATAATTACGTTTCACATATATTGCAACACCGCCACCTCTGTGTGAAAGTCTATCACAGCGGTATGAATTATAATTTGCAATTCTCAGGCGTTGGCATGGTTTAGCATGAGTCTCTGATATGATTGCTATGTCAATATCATGCTCACTTAAAAAATGGTGCAGTTCAGTAATTTTGGTGGGTAGCCCGCAGGCATTCCATATCATTATTTGTACGGGAGTACACTTTTCATGTAATTAGCCATTAACAGGGGCTGCAGGAGTATGATCTTGAGATACGTTTGATTTTGCCATCAGAGTAAATCCAGTTTCTCTTAGAGCAGAGACAAGCTACGTAGCTCAGCTGCAACTTGTTTTGCTTCAGTTAGAAATTCAGGAGCGATGCCGGTGTTTAAAGCTTGTGCATAAGTTTTATTATGCACTACCGGATCAGAGAACGTTTTCACAGCCGGAGTGGTTTTTGGTTTTGGAAAACGCACACATAATCTGTAGTTAGCTGTATCACGTATCTCATGACAGTTGGCACATTTAGGCGGAGTTGCCTTATACTTGTCACAGTTAAATGATTCATGAGGTTCACCGCAACGAACACAACGTGGTTCGTGATTGCAGGGCGATTGGGCGTGATGGAACCCTTGACAGCGATAACACTGCAAGGGTCCCTTACGGCCACGGTATCTCTCAACACTAATCTTCATTCCCAGCACAAATTTTAACTGGTGTATCTCCTTGTTTTTCTCCTTGCGGGTGAGAGTAACGAGAAACAGGGGAAGTTTAATAACTTCTCCGTTACGTCTGATAGTGAGTTGGTTGACCCGCACGACGTCGAGTCCATGTTCTTTTAGATCCATCATAATTTCCTCAGGGTCCATGTAATACGGGAGGTTACGTATCACAGCTTTTAGATGTTTAGTTTCGGGAAGCGCATAGCAGTGATACCTGATGCCTTCTTCTTCTAGCACTTTTACCATTTCTCGCTAAATGGTGGGCAGTTTCACTTTAATCTTGATTCCGTCCTTCATGTTTTCTCCATAGAAATCGTGGAGAGAAAAAATATTATTATTAAACAGCGTTTTTAAGTCATTCCATGTGAATCTGCTGTCTTTGATTATAATCGGCGGCAGTTTTCTCGCACTGTTGAACGGAGCGTTCTGATTGGTTGGAGGTGTCTACACTGGGGCGGGGTCTGTGTCCATATTCTGTTGCGGAGTGAGATCAGCAACAGGGTGAGTCTTTGGAATTTCAGGAGCAGTTGCAGCAGCCTGGGGTGCAACAGCTTTTTTTGCAGGTTTTCTGGTGGGTCTGGTTCTGTCTCCTTTGGGTTCTCCATCGGAGTCAGAGCTGACATCTAAAGCCTTGTATTTTGTAAAGTCCTCATCCGACCTGGCGGGACTCTCAGCACGTCGAGCGTTGATCTTTGGGAGAGGCGGGAAGTCAGGGTTGTCATCAGTTTTGGTTTCAGCACGGTCGTCCTGTGTTCTGGAGTTCACAAATTCCTGGTCACCAAGAGCTCGGAATTTTTTGAACAAATTCAGGTCTCTTGTTTCTTCAAAGGTAAGGAAACCTTTGTCTTCTTGACGGAGTTCAAGCTGAGTAATCTCAGCTGCAATGAAGTCCAGGAAACGTTCCATGATGCCGGTTGATGAAGTAGTGAAATGCAGAAGGTCTATGCTTAAAAAGCACAGCTTAAAAGCAGGTCGCTTTACAGCATACTAAACATAGTGGTTTGCATGCTGACCTGAATGCACAATCGAGAAAGCACAGCAGTTTCTCAGTCACAATAGTCAAACTCAGAAAAACGAGAGGTTAATACTGCAGAACAGCGAAAACGCATTCGGTCGTACCTTTATTTAGGATTTATTGACGGCTCCTGGACACATGGATCTGGTCTAGCTTAATGGCTAACCAGTTAGGATCAGTCACAGCAGCCACAAGGCAAGTTTAAGGAGATGAAGTCGTAACTCGAAGTGGAATGCCGACGACCTCTCATAATGATGAAGTGATCGAAAAAGTTTAGAAGATTCAGAAGGGGCAAAATTAAATATCAACATTTTCAGAAAAACTGATTATAAAGAATCCGTCGTGTAGATCCAGAAGACACCTAGGCAGGCTCATAATTCCTTCGCTGCTGAACTCACTCGAAATTTTTGAGATAGGCTCAGAGGATAAGCGACAGAAAGGAAATAACGATTACATTTGAAAATATGAATTAGTTTAGCATAGCGGACAATTTTTTATTGCAAGTAGTTTAGCGTAGGATAAATATTAGGCAAAAGGAAAAATGAATGGAGTTGACCCGAGAACATTATCGAATGATACAGAAGAATCTTATCCGCGGCCATACATAAAATTATTCGCGAAGAATTGCAAATGGAAAAAAATTAGTTTGCCGTTGAGTTCACTTATAATTTAAGTGATTACCAGAACGAGGAGCGTGTGAAAATCGGTAAAGAAAGCCTTAAATTATTTTTAAAGATGGTGGTCACCGTAGGGTGGCGCAGGGAAACGGGAAAGGTTGAACGTTACAGTTAGCAGCACCGTAGAGCCCGCAGTTGTTCGAAACTTTGCACAATTTGTTGTGAGCGAATTGCCATTTAGTACTCATGGATCGTTGAACTGGCGCGGAACGCGCGGTAGCTGTGAGAGCGTTTTATAAAAATAGTGATAGTGCGACTGCGCGCAGATATTTCGACAGCATTACCAGCTTGGACGTCATGGACATGTCCCATCTGCGCATGCGATTACAACGTGGGTGCGTAATTTTGAAGAAACAGGATCTGCCTTATTGAATGGCTTGCGAGATCCCCTGATCTTAGTGTGTGCGATTTCTTCCTGTGGGGATATCTTAAAGGCAAGGTGTACCATACACGTCCTGCAACAATCCATGAATTGAAGGAGAACATTGAAAAGGAAATCACTGCCATTTCCCAAGATTTGCTACGCCGCACATTCCAGAGTTTTCATAACAGACTGTTAGAGTGTGAACGCCGAATGGGAGCACATCTTTCCGATGTCGTCTTTAAAAAGTAAAGAGACACTTTTGGACATTTGGATTGTAAAAACATAAATGGCATGCTAAATACATGCACTTTCGTTAATAAATTACTAGTTTTATGAATTTAATCGTGGAAATGACGTTATTTCGAAATTTCCCGTTTCCCTGCGCCACCCTGTATTTCTAAAATCGTAACAGGTAGTGAAACGTTCATACCGTTTTTTGACGTTCCAACACATCAAGAAAGTAATGTATATGTCTTTGAAGATGATCCCACGTCAACAATGGTAAAAAGACAACTTGCCATGAAAAAATAAATGCATGTCGTTTTCCACAGGAATATAGGACTGGTTAAACCCATCAAGATGTAAGGATAGAAGACCGTCACAGCTAACTGGTACACCACTGACTGCCTTCCAGAAATTCTTCAAGAAGTGAATATTAGAGGACTCATGTTGCCACCACGACAATGCACCTTCTCATTCAGCAAGATGGACAGCTGAGTGTCTTGAACAAAACCATACCAAAAGTATAGAACATCCACCCTGTTCACCAGCTATAGCTATGTATGAATCTTGGCTATTTTTTAATCTAAACTTAGAAGACTTGAAACTTAGGAACTTAGAAAACTAAGAACTTATGTGGACCAGCCCGTTCGCGAGTTTGGAAACTCGAACCGAACTACCCGTGTTCAGCGTCTTTACCGCTCGGCCGCTGGTGGGCCTCAACCGATTCGAACTAAATAATATTGCGGGAACTGCAAACTCTCCAGCAAAAATCTCGATTTCAATACCCTTAATTTTGTGAGTTCTGTGCAACGCAGCATCCATATTGGTGTGGTGTTTGTGAGCTCTGTTTAAAAAGTGTGATATTTCGGTAGCCATACTATTTGTAATGCTCAAAGTGCGTTTTTCTAATGTGTTTTTGATTCCGGTTTCTTTATTTGCAAGTTATTTTTCAAGATTGTGCTTCGTTTTGTGAAAATAGGATTTTTAAAGTCGAAGCTATGGAGTCACTTCATTAGCATATGTACGTAAGTTTTATGTTGATATTTTTCTGATTTTATAATGCAAATTGAATATGTATGAAGATTTGAGCTTGGTACTGTTATATTTATCACTATACTTAAAAGCACGGCACCATTTTTTGTGGATTTTAAGATATTATATGATATTTCTTTGAGTATAGCTAGGCCTAATGGGGTTGACATTAGAACCAAGGAGGTTAGAATAAAAGGAGGGAGGGTTCGCGGTTTCTTCCACAATCGGGGAATGAAACTTCGCCGAACAAGCGGCGTCCATGTTTGTGACTTCAAAACATTGCATTACGGCAGTGACATGTACGTGTTTCTAACCTGTTCCGTGCATTTATTTTCCAGTAAAAATATGTTAAATTTATAATGAAATCCCTCGCTATTGTTGAATTTTTGTTTTAAAGTAATAAAGATGATATCCATAATTTACTATGTACAGCAAATTATTAAGAAATAGTTCGAAATCTAAATGCATGCGCATAACATTAAAGCCTTTAAAAAATGATGTTTCTGCATAATTCACGGATTTTCTTGGGTTAGAAAATAAATCTTAATAAAAAAACAGATTTATGTGAATTCATTGATTTCAGTTTATGCGCATTTCATATTTATTAATCTCGAAACTGTCTTTAATTAAGTTGAATTACAGAAATACACAGAAATATAAGTTTTTGGATACATCTTTCCACATGTTCAATTGTGTAAATATTTTACTTAATTTTATCACTAAACTGCTCAGAAATTTGTAAGTTTATGCAAAAAATTTTTAACAACAGAACAGTTTATCTTAACTTAAAAAAATGAATAATAATTAATATATAAAGAAAAGCATTGCTTTATTTAACACCTTTACAATTAATAAAAATAGTAACAATTGATTTCTTACTTTTCATGAAAGTTATAAAACGAATTAACTAAAACGTTCAAATTATAAAATTTAAATCCTACCATATAGCATTGTATCTTAAGGAACGAAGATACCAGCTATAAACAGAAACATTCAAATGTATTTAATATATTTTGATTATAGTTATATTAAATAACCTATTTTAAGTCCTTTTTTTCACATCTGGAAAGAAAACCACATGACATTGTGATATTTTTTGACATAGTTGTCATATTACATAAAAAACGAAAATTAATACTTACGTGTGAAAAATAATGCCCGGAATTTTTTTCGAGAATCTAAATGTGCATCCATATGCAATACAAGCTGACATGCATCAAAAAGAAAAGAAAAAAATGTTGCAATGACAGACTTCCTTGCACAAGTCACGGTGATAACAGGAAGATGGCCGCCAAGCTTCACCGTTTGAGTTGAACCTTCCCTCCTTCTATTCTAACCTCCTTGATTAGAACATCTTGGAGTGAATTAAGTCATTTGATGCACCGTTTAAGTTAGTAATTCGACGTCTTTCTGCCCGATGGCCATTTTGGTCAATATTGATGCTAAATTTGCGCGGAAACTTGTAAAAATTATTTGAACGAATTTTATGAATTTCTAGCGTGTTTATTTTGAATTATTGCTATTTTTGAATTTTTTAGATGTTTTTAAAGTGTTTAATCTTGGATTTTATCTTGAAAGTTAATTGCATCTTTTTAAAAATGTTTCATATTGAGCTTATTATATGCTGCGCAAGTCTTTATTTTGAGTTTATAATATTTTACTGAATTATGAATCGAACTATTGGAATTAATGATAGTACGGAAGAGGTAACAGAATTAAGAGGAAGGTGTGTATTTGAGGGGTACTCATAAAAAGTTAGAAAGCACCGGTATAGAAGTTCGTCCAAATGATGAAGTAATTGAAGAAGAAGTTTTAGGAGAAAAGTTGAAAGTATAATGGATAGGACTTTGGGATCGTCGGATGGGATCCTTAGTATAGTGAGGGAACTATACGGTTTTGCTACTAAAGTTCCGTGTTATAAAAACGAGTTCCGAGAAATACGATAGATAGTATGGTCTGCTACCTTGATAAGATAACAGATCAATTATTGTGCCATAATCTTAATCTGATAGAGACTGATATCATTAGGTCCAAATATGACCATATGTGTGAAATAAAAGAACTGAAAGAGATACGTCGCCTTCTTAAACATGAAGAGATAGAAAAAACGACAAAAAAGGTAGTATGGAAAAGGCTTCAGATGGAACGGCATACAGGAATAAAATAAAAGAGAAGGTGAATGATGTAATTATTAAACCTTTATCCCCAGATATAGATCCCTACGATGAATTAAGTTCGGCACTTAAACCTGAAGAAGTAGAAGTTAATCCGGTTTATTTATATTTAAAAGAAATGGAGATTTTGTTGTGAGAATGACCAATAAAGAATAAGAATTAAAATTGAAAAATCATATTAATAAGGATAAAAGATTAAAAGGTTGATCTTTGGATTATGGTAACTTGACGATTTTTTGGCGAAAATTTGGCGACCAACTCTGCCACAGCAACCCCCTATTTTTTTTTTCGCCGCCATTTTGTCTTCACGAAGTAAAGACATGTTTCTTTTCTTTTTATTTACTCAACACATTTTCCAACAATCTGCTAGCCGAATTACACTTATGCTAGAAATTTTATGGAACAAAACTGCTTAATCATGACAAATATTAACTGCAAAATTGGGAAAAAGTGCAGAATCGCAAACTCCTTGCCGCGTTTTTCAAAATCGCACATACACAGTAACCATGTACACGTCGATTTATTTTTACTTAAAAAAAATCCCAGAATTGCACAAAAATGGCATTGCGCACACTCTTGACTTTATCCATCTACACTGCTATTTTCTCATAAATTACAAAAATTTGCACGAAAATGCAGGAAAATTTTGTGAATCTTTAAACTCGGTAAAAAGCACATATATGAAATTATAAAAAAGTATATACCCTATCCAAGGATGAACATTTCCACGTATAATATAAATAAAATATCCAAAAACTTTTACCTCTAAATTATCTATTATAAACGTCACCAACGAACTCATAACAAAACATTAAGAATGGTTACAAATACTTAGTGTCAAATATTTAAATCATTTCCATGCATGTTTACTTCCACTCAAACGTATACCAAATTGCTACAAACATATAATTCACAAAATAACTATCATTTAATTAAAATATAATTAAACCATGTACACGTCGACTTATTTTTACTTTAAAAAAATATCCCAGAATTGCACAAAAATGGCATTGCGCACACTCTTCACTATATCCATGTACACTGCTTTTTTCTCATAAATTAGAAATATTTCACGAAAATGCATGAAAATTTTGTGAATCTTTAAATTCGGTAAAAAGGACATATATGAAATTACCTGATCGCAAAAAAGTATATACCCTTTCCAAGGATGGACATTTGCACGTATAAAATAAATAAAATATCCAAAAACTTTTACCTCTAAATTATCTATTGTAACGAAAGTTCTAGATCAAAGTCGAATCACTCATAATCCAAAGGACGAGATGCATGGCCTGGAGGGTTTTCCATAAATTTTAATTAAACTTAATATTTACATATATACAATGTAGGCTAAAATGCCTGAATCGAATATTTAATGCTCAAGAGGCAAGAACTGAATAGTTCCGGCTTAAATCTAAATCGAATTCTATTGCGTAGTGCATCGAAATTCTACCTTCAAGAAGAAGAATATTTTTTCAAGTCACGTGTTCAGAAGGGGAAAGGTCAAGTAAGCCAATAGATGGACTCCTAACGCCATCTCTTGGCGATATCAAAGAATATTCCTTAACACACTCCCCACCTGAACTCTGACAAGAGTTCATCTAACTCAGTTATACATACAATCAAGTACATAAATCACTATTCTATAAAAATATTAAAATATACTAATTAGTCAAACAATACAGGTATCAAATAATAAATGTTATAACTAATAAATGAACTAAATTCTAAAATATTTTCCACTTAACTGAACAAACTTAACTAACGATATTCAATTTAATCATTAATAGACAAAAAAGGAAAAAAGCATAACTAAATCGTTAAAGTTCAAAATATCTAAAGTTCAAGAGGATATAGATGTTGAACAGTACATTTTAAAGTCCCATTACCAGTTTTTAATTCGAATGATCGGACTTTACCATCACGTCCAGGAATAATTTTTATGATTCTACCAAGTTTCCATAAGAGTTTGTTTTTATTATCTCCTTCGACTAAAACAACATCTCCTACTTTTAGTTCTGGTTGAAGTTGCGGATTCTTCAAGAAATGGACAGTTCTAAGATCTAATAAATATTGTTGCTTCCATTTCCACCACAACTGTTTTAACAGCAATTCTTGATAACGCTTTCTTTTTAACAGCGTTTCTCTTGTCGTTTCGCCACCGATGATTCTAGCAAAGGTCAAAGGATACTTCATATCAGTTTGTCCAATGTTTAAGAAGTGCATTGGAGTCAACGGTTGCGGCTCGTCATTGTCGTTGTAAACGTAACTTAGAGGTCGTGAATTAAGAACTGACTCCACTTCGACAAGTAGTGTAGACATTTCTTCGAAAGTCAACAATGCTTTTCCTACGATTTTTCTTAAACATTCTTTAACAGATCTAACAAGACTCTCATAAAACCCTCCCCACCATGGGGCTCGTTCGATTATAAATTTCCAAAGGATTCTTTCTTTGGCAATGAAATTCTTGAATTTGTCATCTTTTAAAACTTTTGAAAAATTCTCAAGTTCTTTCTTTGTCCTTTTAAAGGTCTTGGCGTTGTCAGAGTAGATGATTACGCAGTTTCCTCTTCTGCTCAAAAATCTGCGAAATGCAAGTAAAAAGGATTCTGTTGACATATCTGATACAAGTTCTAAGTGTACAGCTCGGGTTACTGCACAAACGAACAAAACAATATAGGATTTTCGAATGTCTTTAGAACTCTTTATGTAAACTGGTCCGGCGAAATCAATTCCACAGACTGCAAATGGAGGCGATTCTTGGATTCTATCCTTTGGTAAGGGTGCTGTCATCTGGTCTGCTGGTTTAGCTAAATATTTTTGGCAAATTATACAACTTTTTAATGCTTTTTTGACTAACTGTCGTCCTTTAGGAATCCAGAAGCGTGATCTGACTTTAGCTAAAGTCGCAGCAATTCCTCCATGCATTATCTTCTCATGTTCTTTGCATACAATCAGAATCGTTAGTCGAGAATTTTTAGGTAAGATTATTGGATGTTTATTATCTAGTGAGAAGTCAGAAAATTCCAGTCTTCCTCTCAACCTCATGATTTCCTTTTCATCAATGTAAGGAAGAAAATTGTACAAAGGAGAATTTTTTCCAACTGAATTACCTTCTTTGAGGGATTTATATTCTTCGGCAAAAAACGTTTTTTGCTCTGATCTTATCCAGAAATTTTCTGCTTCTTGTAACTCTTCAGCTGTGAGAGTTCCTTGAATGTCGCTAGTTTTTCTTAATTTTCTAATGAAACGTGTTGTGCAAGCAGTGACTATTAACAGCTTCTCTAATTTGCTATATTTTGATATGTCAAAAAGATCATCTGCACTTTTTTCGATTGTACATTCAAGTTGATGTATATCACCGGATCTCTTTCGGTATTCCAGCTTGTTTTCATCTATTGTTTCTTTAATATCTAATCTTGGCCAAAGTTCGTGAGGGAGTTGAAGCCATTGGGGACCTTGCGTCCAAATGGTCTCATTTATTAACTTGGAAATCTTCGTTCCCCGAGATCGGCAGGGTTGTCGACACCTGGGCAATAATGCCAATCTTGAGGTGAACTCAATTTTTGTATTTCTTCGACACGATTCCTGACAAAGGGTTTGAAGGCTTCAGGTTGTTTCTGGATCCAAAAATAAGTAATTGTTGAGTCTGTCCAAAAATAGCACGGAATTCTCAATTTCAGTGCTTTCAGAATATTGCTGACTAACTTAACTGATAACAATGCCCCCATTAATTCTAACCTCGGTAAAGTAAGGGATTTTAGTGGGGCTACCTTATTTTTAGAAGAGACAAAGGTCGTTTTGATTTCTTTATTTTCTGTCGTGAAACGTAAATATGCGACTGTACCATAGGCTTTGACACTTGCATCTGAAAAGCAATGTAGTTCGAGATTTTCGACATTAATGTTCGAGTGCATGAAAAGGTAACGAGAGATGGAGAATTCAGCCATTTGAGGTAGCTCTTCACACCACCTTCTCCATACAGAGGACAAATCTTCAGGTAACGGTTCATCCCAATCTATTTGTGACAACCAAATCTTCTGTATTAAGCACTTTATTCTAACAGTGAAAGGTCCTAAAATTCCAATCGGATCGAATATCCGACCCAACACTTGTAGAAGAAATCGTTTTGTTTCTATTGGTTTCGATGTGAAAGACAATAAGTTCCGAACATCAAAATACAGTAAGTCCTTTAAATTATCCCATGCCATACCTAAGACTTTAAATGGGAAATTTTCTCTATTAAAATCTTCAGGATTTTCATCTGGAACGATACCCTTTTTTACCCACAATTCATGTAATTGTCTCGAGTTACTATGCCATTTGTGAAGCTGCATGCTTGCTTCCTTAAATATTTGAACCGATTCTAGACTCGTAGTTAATGCTTCATTGATCGTTGGTTGGCTTCCAATCACATCATCTACATATACGTTCTCATTCAAAAAGTTAACCGTTGTAGGATAAAGTTTATTATATTTTTTCAGATGATGTTTAATGGTAGCGGCTAATAGAAATGGACTACTATTTATTCCGAATAAAACTCTAGTGAACCTATATATATCAGGAGAAATGGTTTCATCATTAGGGAAATCGGAAAACAGAAACCTGGTTGCGTCTCGATCTTTTTCATGTATGAGAATCTGTAAAAAGGCTTGTTTTATATCTGCGGTGAAGGCTATTAAATTATACCGAAATCTTAACAATATTTCGAATATTTCAGGGTATAAATTTGGCCCAACATGTAGACAGTCATTTAAAGAAATGGATCCTGGGGCATGCGATGATGCATCATAAACAATACGTAATTTACTTGTAGCTCGATCCTCGCGTATAACTTCCCTATGTGGCAAGTAAAACACGACATCCTCTTCATTTGAAATTTCTGAAACTGGTTCGATAATATTTTGTTTTAACTGATCTCTTAATACGTTCCTGTACTCGGAAAATAGATTAGGATCTTTTTTAAATCGTTTTCTAAGTCGATGAAATCTTTGTTCTGCGATTTCCCTATTATTATTTAGATTTGATGTGTCATGTTTCCAAGGCAATCTAACTTTATAGCGAGAATTTTCATATGTTATATTTGATTCGAAATATTCGACGACTTCATTTTCAGTTGAATCGAAGTTTTCCCTCTTATCAATAAGTCCTGAGTTTTCCAAGTCCCAAAATTTTGTTATTTGTTTGGAAATCAAATCTTCCCCTACAACTACATTGAAAGCTAAAGAGACATCATCATCACCTTTTCGTCCATGTAGGCACCAGCCGAAAATAGTTTCCACTGCAACAAGATTTTTGCTTAAGTATTTAACGTGTCCCATTACTATGTTGTAATAATAATCTGCACCAATTAGAATGGCAATGGGTTTTTTACAGTCGGGAAAATCTGCGAGCAGCAAATTTTTTAATTGTCTGTTTTGCTTAATTTCTTCTGATTTAGAAGGTGGAATATCTGTACCTGATATATGATCAGTTACTAATAATTCAACTTCTATTCTAGAATCGGGAGAACTTCTATGTTCTAAAGTTAATTTAACTACGTCATAATTTTTTTGGATGGGAGAAGTATTCCCAAAAGTGTAGACAGTCAATTTTTCTTTTCTTATGACTTCGAGGTTTAACCTATCCGCTAACTCGCGAGCACAAAAACTTTTCATACTTCCACTATCCAAGAGAAGTCTGGCAAACACCTTTTCCTTAGCTGTTTTAACTTTTATCGTGCAAGTCTGTAAAAGAATTGTATTATTTGCATTATGTGAAACGGCCGAAACAATTTCTTCTTTCTGTTCCTTAGTTTGTGTATCATTTTTCGAAATTGATATACTATCCTTTTTATCACTTGGTGTATTTTTAACTATCGAACTGGATTTAAAACATATGACTTCTGAATGTTTACCTTTGCAAATTTTACAAACTTTAGTTTGGCGTTGCCGGCACTGTGAGATTTTGTGTTTAGGGGCCAAACAAAGCAGACAACGCGCTTGTTTTTTCAAAATATCTCTCTTCTCATTAACTGTAAGGCATAAACAGGACTCTGAGTCATGGTTTTGAAAACAAAAAATGCAGTTTCGATTTGATGACGCGGCTGCCATAAATTCATGTGTAGTGACAGTTTGTTTATGTTTCGGCGTCGGTGGATATCTGTTAATACCTTTCATTTCCGGGTTTGACTTGCGTGGAAAGGATAACGAATTAATCTTTTCTCGCGATTCTATTTCTAATCGGAGAAAGTCTAGAAATTTGTTTAAATCATAGGTTGAAGGATTTTCAGTATTTGTACGATGAAATTCTAAAGTTATATCGTTCGGGACAATTTTCATCAAAATTGGAATAAACATGTTGGAATATGTTTCTAGTTTCACACCGAATGCTAAAAGGCTTCTGACTTGAACGTTAATTGTATTATAAAGTTTTCGCAATTTTGTCACTTCACTTGAACTTTGAACGGGATTTAAATTTAAGAGATTAGAAATGTGTGTATTGATAATAAGGTCACTTTGGCCGAATCTATTTTTAAGAATGTCTATAGCAGAGTCATAATTAGCCTCTGAGATTGAGAGACCTTCTATGGCTGATGCTGCGTTTCCACATAAATAAGTTCTCAAATAATTAAATTTTTCTATCTTCGAAAGTGTAACATTGTCATGAATAGTGACCTTGAATGAATTCCAAAAATTCATCCAATCGTTATAATCTCCGGAAAATTTGTGAATTAACAGTTTGGGCAATTTCACATTGCCTTCAATCTGTCTTTGGGTTTCAACTTCTGTAGATGAATTATTTAAATTCGTGTTGATATTTTGAATATTGTATTTCCTTAAATAGCGGTTGATTTTAGACTTCGCTATTATTATTTTATCGTTATATTCCATAGAAGTGTTAATATCTGAATCTAATTTTGATTCATCTTCAATCAAATTTTGTATTTTTTCATTTAAATCATGTAGTTCCGTTTCTTTACTATTTCACAATTCCAAACAATTTTCTAACTCTTCTTGTTTTTCTTCTTTTAAATACTCATCTACATTTTTAATAATTTGAGTTACAGAAGCACGTATATGTGCTCGATTCTTAATTAGTGTCTTCTGTTCCATTTTAATAAATTATCAAAGGAGACTTACCGTGAGAAGTCTTCGCTTACAAAGCTAATCCAAAAGGCGAAAAACACAAATTTTCAAATTAATCAGATTCTTTTCTGGGGCCGATGCACCATTATGTAACGAAAGTTCTAGATCAAAGTCGAATCGCTCATAATCCAAAGGACGAGATGCATGGCCTGGAGGGTTTTCCATAAATTTTAATTAAACTTAATATTTACATATATACAATGTAGGCTAAAATGCCTGAATCGAATATTTAATGCTCAAGAGGCAAGAACTGAATAGTTCCGGCTTAAATCTAAATCGAATTCTATTGCGTAGTGCATCGAAATTCTACCTTCAAGAAGAAGAATATTTTTTCAAGTCACGTGTTCAGAAGGGGAAAGGTCAAGTGAGCCAATAGATGGACTCCTAACGCCATCTCTTGGCGATATCAAAGAATATTCCTTAACACTATTATAAACGTCACCAACGAATTTATAATAAAACATTAAAAATGATTACAAATACTTAGTGTCAAATACTTAAATTCTTTCCATGCACATTTACTTCTACTCAAACGTATTCCAAAATACTACAAACATATAACTCTCAAAATCACGATCATTAAATTAAAATATAATTAAATTAAAAAACACTACTTAAAATATAAATAAGCACATACATTAAATTAATAAAAATTAGCTTACAATCCTAATTACTTTAAACTAAATCATTGCTAATAACAATTTTCCAATAATACCATATTAATTTATTTACTCCTTACATTTAGAACAATGCATAAATTTAATATCCTCAAATAATCAAAAATACTAACTTTCCTAATCTTCTACAGAATCTTGAGTGCATGGCGGATCACAAAATGTCCATTTTCACCAGGTTTCTTGCACCGCCATTCAAACTTATCTGTAATATCCTTCGTTTCACACAAACTCATTTCATTCTCACATATTGAACATTCATACTTATCCGCAATTAAGCAATTCTTTTCAATTACACATAAACGCAATAAAAATTTCGGATTTACTTTATATAGGGCCATGGGATCCAAATATTAAACAACACTGTTTCACAGAACATAGAATGAAACTACTGCTATAAAGTACAGCAGATATTTTTACAAATATACTCCCTTTTCCGTTTAAAGAACAGTGATTCGTCCATTAATGTCACATGACATATCTCATGATCTCTCATTTCCCTCAAAATAACGCGTAATCGGAATTGAGTACTTCTCACATTATTCCCAAAGTCCTAGGTAGTAACCTTTATCGCCTCTAAAATGTCGCCAAACTACCTGTTACCACATTCCAAAGATCAGCCGATTAAAAATTGCATTACGGCTAAAAATAAGAAATTTATATCTCCAATGATTATCATTTACAATGTATCTGATTTTGTCCATAACGATGATATGATTGAAAACTTGAAAAAGGATTGTGTTTGCTCAGCAACTTTGTGTAAAATTTATATTTTCTAATAATAGAGATGTAGGGAATGGTACCTCTAACATAATTTTTAGGATTAATGCAAATTGTCAAACAGAATGTTTGAGTAGTGAAAGATTAAGAGTTGGCTGGAAGTCATATTCTCTTCGTTTGTATATTCAGCCTAGGAGATGTTTTAAGTGTTTGCAGTATGATCATATGAAGAGAGATTGTCGAAACTATATTACTTGTGCAAAATGTTCTCATAATCGTTTAAAAGGAGAATGTGTGGGAAATAGTATATGTTGTATAAATTGCAAACTCTCAAATAGTAAATATAAGACGAATTTCGATACTGTACATAGTGCTTTCTCAAGAGATTGTTCAGTCTATAAGAAGGAAATTAGATTTATTGAGGATCATTTAGATCCTTTGAAGACTGCGCAACAGCAAAGCAGTTTTGGTATATTATATTTTATTCAATTTTTATTTCTTAAAGGTTTAGAGGTCTTAATAGACTCCCTATTTTATTAGTAAATTTATTCTATACGTCCGTTTTGATCTAAAAAATATTATATCCTATAATAAAATATTTTGGAAGTTGTGTTGTAATTAATTAGTCATAAGAAAAGAAATACATAGAAGATTCTATTGGTAGAAGATAATATCCCCCTGCCTCCCAGGTGAGTAAGATACTGAAATATTACTCGTTTTATCTTGTAAATATTGTTTTTAACTTTTGTGAATACTGAATTTTTTATTCTTATTTTTGATTTTAACTTGATTGTGAATACTGAATTTTGGAGTTTTATCTTGTAAATACTGATTTTAAATTTTGAGAATATTGATTTTTGGAGTCTGAAGAAGGGAGATCAGCAATACTGGTAATTAATCCTAAGATTGAGTTTACAGTTAAGGTCGTCACAGATCTAATTGTGGCAATCAATGTTTGTGACGATGATAAGACCTTTGGAGTTATTTTTGTCTACTTTTCCCTCGTGGAAAACTTAAATGATTATTTGTTGAAATAATGAAGATGTTTTGCAAATGTATACAGAAGATTTTATTATTTTAGGAGATTTTAACTCAAGAAATTTTACTTGCGGGTCGCAGATTTTAGATGATCGTGGTATTTTAACTGGTGATTTTATTTTACAAAACGATTTGATTCTGATTAATACTGTGGATTTTAAACCAACTTTTTCCTCTCCACGTGGGCAGACTTGGTTATATTGGTTCGCCGAGAATGCAAATGGATAAAATGGTTAATCTTCGAATTATGGTAACTTGGCGATTTTTTGGCGAAAATTTGGCGACCAACCCTGCTACAGCAACTCGCTAGTTTTTTTTTTTTTTTTTTTGAACGCCATTTTGTTTTCACGAAGTAAAGGCATGTTTCTTTTTTTTACTCAACATTTTTTCCAACAATCTGCTAGCCGAATCACACTTATACTAGAACTTTTATGGAACAAAATGCTTAATCATGACGAAGATTAGGTGCGAAATTGGGAGAAAGTGCAGAATCGCAAACTGCTTGCCGCGTTTTTAAGAATTACACATACGCGGTATCCATGTACACGTCGACCTATTTTCACTTAAAAAAAACATCTCAGAATTGCACAAAAATGGCCTTGCGCACACTCTTGACTTGATCCATGTACACTGCTAAAGTCCTAGCTAGTAACCTTTATCGCCTTACCAAAATGTCGCCAAACTACCTGTTACCATATTCCAAAGATTAGCCGATAAAATTAAGAAGGAAGTATTCGAAGAACCCACGTTAAGTGATCGTAATTATTTTCTTGTTGAGATTGCTGATATTGGAGATGTGACTGAAGAGAAAATTATTTTGACTAAAAATATTAAAAGAATAGATAGGTGTTGCAAGAAATTGAATAATAAAATAGGTGCTACTTTGGTAGACGGTTGCACGGATTTTTGGCGATTTACGTTGGCGCGGTTTTTACAATAGTCAGCCATCTTGAAAAACGCTGTTTCTACGCTACGTTCTTTTTGTTGTATTCCAACGGCTTTTATAAACACATTGTGATATTATTATAATGTAACTTATAATGCCTTAAAGGTAATTTTTAAAATATGCTGTTGTGGAATTTGCCGGCGATAGATGAAAGTGCTGTGAAATTTCTTCACGAACACAGAACTTTGTCGCAAAATTTCTTTAGGGTGTAACGAGGAGATGGTTGTTTAATACACTGGTGTGCAAAAATTAAGGACGAGACGGTTTTTTCAATATAACTTTGTACAAAAGCTTTCCAAATCAACACATTTAATACCGTAACATCCCCAATACGTAAGGACATGAGTAATGTAAGCAACACTTACTAAAAGAGAAATCAGAGGGATAAAAAGAAGCTTTATTGAAAAAGTAGCATGGAGCGCATTGCGACTGAAGGCCGAAACATCCCTGTGATGGGTGTCCAGCAAGAAACATCCGGTCTTTAATAGGGGATATGATCTCCCCTGACTGCTAGGCAGGTTTCACAGCGTCTGCCCATGCTGAGAATGAGGGTGTCAATGAGTTGTTGAGGCATTGCTGCCCATTCGTCTTGCAGCGCAAATCGAAGCTCCGGAATCGTTACTGGTGGTAAGGTACGAGCTGCCAAGCGTCTGCCTAGAAAATCCCATACATGCTCGATGGGATTGAGATCCGGAGATCGTGCCGGCCAATCCATACGTTCAATATCCTCACTCTCTAAGAGCTGTTCGGCAGCTACTGTGCGATGACATGGTGCATTGTCGTCCATGAAAAGGAACTGCGGACCCATAGCGCCTCTAAAAAGACGCACATTGGAAGAAGAATCTCGTTACAATAACGGGTCCCGTTGACTGAACCTGCGTCGAAGATGTGAAGGTCTGTACGACTACCAAGCATGATGCCTCCCCAAACGAGAACACCGCCACCTCCATACCTGCCCTTTCAATGATGTTCGAGGGATGATTGCGGCTTCCCCGCTCTCTCCAGATGAGTATGCGATAAGAATCGCATACTCAGACTGAATCTGCTCTCATCTATAAAGAGTACTCGTCCCCATTCATTGTATCTCCAATTCCGGTGTTCCCGGCACCACAGAGAACGCCTTCTCCGATGGGCAGGCGTTAGAGGTACACACCGTACAGGGCGTCGTGCAAACAGACCACCACCGTGCAGTCTTCTGGCCACGGTAAAACGCGATATCGGTCGTCCAGTCGCCTGTGTCGTGTGTCTACCGATTTCTCCCGCTGTCTGCCGCCTGTTTCTTCTGGCCTGTAAGGCAACATACTGGTCATCTGCGGGTGTGGTTCCTCGTGGACGACCACTACTAAACTCCCGGATAGCTGTTCCTGTAGTTTGAAATTGTCTCCAAAATCGTGAAACGATGCTGTGAGCAATTCCGAACTCTGCAGCCACACTTGTCACACTGCGGCCTTCCTCCAACTTCCCAATGATTCGACCTCGGGTAAAAGCATCCAGATGTCGTCTAACAGATTGATTATTCGCCATTTCTCGCTGAGGCAGCAACACGGTGTGATTTTAACTGCTATACGGCGTGCAATCTCTTTGCCAGAAATACTGATCTTACACCGACAACATGCTTTATACTACTCAGACACTCCCCCATTACGTCTAATTGCATATCTGCGCATGTGCTACCGTACATCACCTTACTTAATCTCCTGATTGGTCTTTCTGCCCGCTCTGCCTCTTATTCGTTCAGCTGATATGCTAATTTTTCGACTTCGTCCTTAATTTTTGCACACCAGTGTAGATAGCCGATGTTACCGGCACTTAACTCGATGCAGTATCTCTGCAATTCTGTGATCTCATCTTGAAGAGGAAACACATAGCTCTGTACTTAGGAAGAAGGATATTACAAAACATTGGGAGAAAAAGCAAGTGATTTATGTTTTAATGCATCACATACTACTTATTTATTATTTAAAAATATAAAGTATGTTTTCTTTTCATGTGTTCATAGCGTTTGCCGACTTACGATAAACATTGATAGCTTGGGAATCGGTATTGTTCTCTTATCGAGACCGGATTCAGAAATCCATGTATGTGTTCATGTATGCACGTGTACGTATATATATATACATACGTATGTATGTGCTCATGTATGCACGTGTACGTATATATACGCACATATGTATGAGTTCATGTATGCACGTGTACGAATATATATGCATATATGTGTGAGTATACACACACACACACGACCATACATTTACACGTGCATACATGAACACATATCCATCCATACATACTTCGATTTCTGAATCCGGTCCTGATAACAAAAGAGTACCTGGGAATCTTTTAAAAAAAAGTCACGAAAACCACTAACTTGCAACCGATAAGTAAAAGTTACTTATAAGTAACTTTAACTATAAGAGTTAAAGTTGCAGTTAAAGATGATATTTCCTTTTTAAAAGGGACATCTGCACTTGTTGTTAATCACTTTTCAGAATTAGTCATTTTTCCCCTATGCAGGAAAAAGTACGAAAGTCTTAACGCTGCTGATTTTCTGTAGGAGTATGACAAAAGAATTTCGAATACTGTTTGAAATCAGAACTCGCCAAAAATTCTAATGTACCCGCGAAAAATTTATTTAATTTCATGAATTTCTGTGCAAAGGAAATTTGTAGGGTTGTTATTTTAATTAAATAATCTTTAGAATATGGTAACAGGTAGTTTGGCGACATTTTGGGAAGGCGATAAAGGTTACTAGGTAGGGGTTCAGCAATAATCTGAGAAGTACACAGATTATTTTGTGTCAGAGAAATAAGAGATTATGAGACATGTAATGTGACATTTTCGGGAAAATTCCGATCGTGATTTTAGCTAATAAGCACTTGGAAACAATTTCGCTGCTAAAGTGCAGAATCGCCCACTTATTTGTGTGGCGCTTTTTACAAGAGTAAGAAAAATTGGATTTTTGTCAATTTTCTTTGACCTTTTTAAGTGAAAATAGGTCGATGTGTACATAGATAAAGTCAAGAGTGTGCGCAAGGCCATTTTTGTGCAATTCTGAGATGTTTTTTTTAAGTGAAAATAGGTCGACGTGTACATGGATACCGCGTATGTGTAATTCTTAAAAACGCGGCAAGCAGTTTGCGATTCTGCACTTTCTCCCAATTTCGCACCTAATCTTCGTCATGATTAAGCATTTTTGTTCCATAAAAGTTCTAGTATAAGTGTGATTCGGCTAGCAGATTGTTGGAAAAAATGTTGAGTAAAAAAAAGAAACGTGCCTTTACTTCGTGAAAACAAAATGGCGTCGATAACAAAACTAGCAGGTTGCAGTAGCAGGGTTGGTCGCCAGATTTTCGCCAAAAAATTGCCAATTTACCCAAATGTAAAGATTCAACCGCATCTGCACTTTTCCCCTATCCAGGAAAAAGTACGAAAGTCTTAACGCTGCTGATGTTCTGTAGGAGTAAGACAAAAGAATTTCGAATACTGTTTAAAATCAGAACTTACCAAAAAATTTAATGTACCTTCGAAAAATTTATTTAATTTCGTGAATTTCTGGGCAAAAAAAATTTGTAGAGTTGTTATTTTAATTAACTAGTTATTATGATTTAGAACTTCAATATAAGTTCTCTTTTGCGTTTCATCATCAGAAATGTAAATTAGTTAGAAAGTATTCAAGATGATGTTTCTGAATTGCAAGACAGAGCATGTTTCTGTCTCTGGAGGCCATATTACTAAGTTTCGCCAACTCTGATAAGATTGTGATTCTTCTACTTTGCGTTATTGCTGACAAAATTTAATTGTTAGCCCGGTGATAAGTGCTGAGCCAGCTCGTAGTCTTAGTTTAATTCTTGAATTTGACGATTACTATAAGTTACATAGATCATAATGAGATACATTAAAATTAGATGCATACATTAACATATTTTATATTTTTGTAATATTTATAGATCTTAATGTTTTATTATTTTTGAATTCCCAAAATTTTAATGATACATTGTTTTAGAGATAAACTGAAATGAAAAGATTTCACATTGCACTTTTTTTTATGATGCCACCCTATACGAAATCTCTAAATTTATTAGAATTAACAGTTTTGGTACTTTTCCGTTTTGTCGGCGCAGACGATAAAGTCTTCTGTAATGGCACAACTGTTGCCAAACGGAATATTCTCGCTGGTAACTTTTTACGCCTCATCTTCAAAACAAGTCGCAGCCATTTCTTATCAGATTGATTGTTTCTTTCAATACTGGCATACAATTACATAGAATTTTTACCATATAGTTCAATTTTATGCCCCAAGGCCATTCGCGGTAATTAAGTCAACTAGGATGCAATCACACCGCTTACCCGAAGGCAAAGTTAAGAGTTAAAATTCATCAATTCTAATGAGAATGCTCTAGTGAAGTACAGCACTGCGGTTTTACATAATTTCTGATTAAGCTATTCGTACGTATTGAAATAATTCTTGCATTTAAACTTGTATTCCAAATTAAGATCTAACTCCAAATTAATGTAGATAATTACTGAGAGAATTAAATTTTTGTAGCGTAGTTTGCGTGAGATGAGATCACTTGAATCGTCACGTGATATGAACTGGCGAATCAGGATGTTGAAACATAAAAGCATAGTAAATTCTTAAATTAATGTCTTTTTACAAAATTTTAAACGATATTAAAATGTGCATCCGGTACTATTCGGTTTCGAGGGCTGTAAAAAATCGCCAAACTATTGTTGATGCCAATGCTGCCAAAAATAATTGCGGCAAGAAAGGAAGTATAATAGTAAATAACTATCTAAGATTGATGTTTTAATTTAAATGAAAAGTTAATTTCATATAATACTTTTTTATTATTATCATTTATATGAAAAAGGCTAAACATATGACTGAATGGAAGCATAAGAGTAAATAACTATTTCAGATCATTATTATAATTTATATAAAAATTGCTAAACATAACTGAATGGATAAGTTATTCGCTATTTCGCTACCGACTATCGCTAAAGCATAATTTCGCTACCGACTTATCGCTAAAGCATAATTTCATCTCGTTGGTTGTAATTTTCTATAATGAATGATGCCTTTTCTTTCAAAATATTCTCGGTAAAGTGCAGAATCGCTCACGTATTTGTTTGCCGCTTTTTACAAGGGTAAAAACAATTGAATTTTTGTCAATTTTCTTTTACTTTTTAAGTGAAAATAGGTCGATATGTACATAGATAAAGTCAAGGGTGTGCGCAGTGCCATTTTTGTGCAATTTTAGGATTTTTTTAAAGTGAAAATAGGTCGATGTCCACTTGGATACCGAGTATGTGCCATTCTTAAAAACGCTTCAAGCAGTGGATGAATCTGGACTTTACCCAAAATTCTATTGTCGACTTTTCATCATGGGCAATTCCCAAATTGTTAAATCCATAGGATATCAAAAAAGGATTTAAAAATTAAACTAGCATATCAATGGCGTCTTAAGAAATATAGAACTATATAAACTTACGCAATCTGAAATCAATGCGTACGCTAGATTCGGCGCGCTACTAAATGGGCACGTTTGCTAGATTTGGCGCTTTTGCACATACATTTTTGCTGCAATTTTTTTACGGTTCTCAAAACAGAATAGTACCGTGTATCCCTTCTAAATAAAAAATTCTTAGAACTAACATTTGTTAAGATTTTTAATGTGTATACTTGTATACGGTATATTGCCGCCAATATAGTCTGCTTGGCGAGATTTGCGCCGGCGAAAAGGAAAAGTACCACAATTTTTTTTTTGAAGGAGGGGGGGGGGAAGTCTGAATACCGAGCTCAGAACTATACAGCGTCTTTGTTACAGAGAAAGCAGATTTTCCGTCAGACCCTTGAAACGAGTATCACACTACCTTAATACCTTATTTCCTCCCTTTTTTATTAATAAAATTGATGGGGGGGAATAGTGCAAATAGTTCAGTTGAAGTTAACCCATTCACCTGAGAGCGAGTTTATATTGAACTGCCAATGTTCGGCAGCTGTTCGTGGGCTAAAATTATACATTTGGCAGTTGATTTTTATGGACCTGACAAGTATTTCCAAAGAGGACGTTTAAATATGATTTCAATACACTAATAGCTTTTAGCTGTTTTATCTGAGATTGGTATTTATCACCAATATATGATAATAGTATTTGTGTTACAAATTATGATAATAGTATTTGTGTTTTATTATATTTCTTGCTTCCTTTTGGATGCTTCCAAAAACATTTTCATCACAACACTAAGAATTGACGGAATGAATCATTTAATAAGATTTCACCAAGAACTTCGAATGTTATAACTGAAGCATTTTCGACTAGCTGGACAATAATACCATCTCATCACTACTTTCAAAATACCTATTTTCTGCTATGTAGTAGCAATCGTGGCAAAATCTTTAATAAAATGTTGGAATGGCGGTTTTGGCCAGAGCCGGTACAAGTGTGGTGAATCATTAGAAGCGGCGCCAAATTGGCTATACGAATTCAAAAATTACTTATGTTTTTAAATTTGTCAGTTATTATTAGGGGAAATCAGCTTTGGCAAACTTAAATGAATAAAACAATAGGAAAATTGCAAGAAAACCTAGAAATTAATGCAATGTGCATTTCGATGTTATTTCTTATTTATCATAAAAGAATTTTTTTAACATTTTCATTTGAAAGGTCTAAATAATTGGCTATATTATTTTTCTGAATTTATAAAGCTACGACTAAAAAATGCTTTAAGAATTATGGTATAATTATGCTATAAGGATTACGATATTTTGATTTGAAAAGCTACTTTTGTTTAATACAAATATAGCTATTTTGATATATATATATGTATATATAGGGGTGCGCATTTACCCTTTTGCCTCAGGTGAAAAATATCTTGGCACAGCTCTGGTTTTGGTATACAATATTTTGGCCTTTCGATGTATATTTTTACCTTAGACCTTTTTTAAGTAATTTATTGGCGACAACATACAGTATACACATAAAAAATTTTAACAAATGTTTAACAAATGTTTACAAATGTTAACAAATGTTTTTATTTTGAAGGCATAAACATTTTAATGTCGTTTAAATTTTTGTAAAAAGCCAATAAATAAAGACAATAAATTTGTAAAAAGACATTAATTTAAGAATTTACTATGCTTTCATGGTTCAACAACTTGATACGCCAATTCATATCACGTGATCCCAAGTAATCTCATCTCATGCAAACTACGCTACAAAAATCTAATTCTCTCCGTAATTATCTACGATAATTTCAAGTTAAATCTTGATTTGGAATACAAGTTTAAATGCAAGAATTATATCAGTTCGTACGAATAGCTTACTCAGAAATTATGTAAAACTGCAGTGTTTTACATAGGCTATTCAGAAAGTAAGGAACGTTTCCGTCTGACGTCGCTAGGCGTGCGCCGATCACATATATTTCCATGTGTGCGTGCTCGGCATTTCAGTCCGATACAGAGAAGATTAGCATGGCCCCTGCGCAAGGATGACACGCAAAATCGTGAAGCATTCTACATTTTTTTATTTTAATTATCTTACACAAATGTTATCTCTCAGTGCATCAAGTGTAACTCATCATCAACTTTCATCCTCATCTAAAGATATGCCATGCCAATAATTGGTTGCCAAAAAAATTGCTTTCCTCATCCAACGCCATGTGCACCTCAACCAACTACTTGCACCTCAACCAACAGATAGAGCCACTGGATCTGGACAAAATTCTCCCACTCTAGAAATTTTCCACTTTAATTGCTAATGTGGATTCATTTCATCACTAAAACGGACCCCATAGGGTAAAAAATTTCAAAGTTCCTAGGACTAAATATTCTTCACCACCTCAATTCATGCCATTTCAGTCGGCGTCCAGCCAATCACAACAGGAACATTTCCACGCTGCCCGTTTTTTCGATATTCAAATTTAAAATGTGCGCTGCAATTGAAAATCCTGCCAGTTGTGAGGTGCGGTTTCATAGGTTTTAGGTTTTTGTTGACAAAAAACCTAAAACATATGGAAATTTATCAGCAAGTGTATGAAGTGTACGGAAACAAAGTAATGAATGAAAGTTCAATCCGGAAATGGTGCATTCAGTTTAAAAATGGCCAACTAACGTTCACGATGAAGAGAAGAGTGGACGCCCTAGCATTGTGACTGACGAACTGGTCGCTAAAGTTGATGAAAAGATTCGTGAAAACCGCCGCTTCACAATAACGGATCTTTCGCCTAGTTTTCCACAAATTTCACGGACTTTGTTGTTTGAAATTGACACACAAAAGTTAGGCTACCGCAAATTTTGTGCAAGATGGGTGCCGAAATTGCTTACAGACCACCATAAAGGTCAGCGAATGGGGGCAGCTTTGACATTTCTGGGGGCCTATGACAGACATGGTGATTCATTACTGGATCAAATCGTAACTGGTGACGAGAAGTGGGTGAGACAAGTGAATTGCGAGACAAAATTACAGTCCATGCAGTGGGGGCACACAAGTTCCCCCAAAAGACCAAGAAAATGTTTGCAAACCTTGTCACCAAAGAAGATTATGGCGACTGTGTTTTGGGATAGGCAAGGTGTGCTTCTGATTGATTTTCTCGAACGTGGTGCCACAATAAACTCTGAACGGTACTGTCAAACTTTGCACAACCTTAGGAGAGCAGTTCAAAACAAGCGCCGAGGAAAGTTGACATCCAAAATTTTGTTTTTGCACGACAATGCCCGACCTCACACTGCAAACCGCACTCAAGAACTCTTTAATTAATTCAAATGGAAGGTTTTTCTTCATCCGCCCTATAGTCCCGATCTTGCACCTAGTGATTTTCACTTGTTTCCAAGAATGAAGAACTGGCTAGCAACACAGCGCTTTGACGACAAACAAGAAGTTGCGGATGTGCATCACTGAGTGGCTGAGATCGCAGGCGGCAGAATTCTATGACGAAGGAATTTTAAAGCATGTCCACCGCTATGATAAGTGCCTCAGTTTGTTTGGTGACTGTGTAGAAAAGTAGAATTTTAGTCGCTCTTTCTGATGCATATAATATTTTTTTTTCCCTTGTACTTAGTTTCTTTTTAATTCCAAAACGTTCCTTACTTTCTGAATACCCCTCGTACTTCGCTAGTGCATTCTCATTAGAATGGATGAATTTAACTCTTCACTTTGCCTTTTCTATATTTTCGGGTGAGCGGTGTGATTGCATCCTAATTGACTTAATTATCGCGAATGGTCTTAGAGCATAGAATTGAACTATCTGGTAAAAATTCTAATTGTATGCAGTATTGAAAGAAACAACCAATCTGATAAGAAATGGCTGCGATTTGTTTTGAAAATGAGGCGTGAAAGGTTACCAGCGAGGATATTCCATTTGGCATCCGTCGTACCATTATTGGCGACTTTATCGCCTGCGCCGACAATAATGAAAGGTGCCAAAATTTCCTTTCACTCTCTCAACGCATTAACCACTTAACTGTTTTGCTCGCGAAATGGGATTTGTTCGTACACCACTCGGACAGTGTGCTTTTCTACACTGATTTTTCGCGGCTTTTACACAATTTTTACCCTACAGTGTTTCTAATAGATGTCTCTATTGGTCTAGAAGAGATTGGATTGTGAAATCAGTTCAAGGATAGGTTTGACCGCTTTGGATTAGGCGAAGAAATTCAACGAGTTTGTTTTCATGTGTTCAATGTATGAGGCTTTGCAAGTAGTATTTCGTCATGATTTTTATGATGAAATAAAAGAATGATGGATGACAGTGAATGGTTCATAACAAAATATAATTCTATATTTTATCAAATAGCAAATCTGAATTTTCGATAAATGATTCTGGTAGTCCTGAAAGTTCTTTAACGGAATATTCTAGTGATGATGAGAAAACGGAATGATCAGATTATTTAATTCAGGTTCGGAACTTTTGAGAAATGAGATTCACCCCGATTTCCTTTCACAGCGAATTCACACCTTTCATATTTATCTCCTGTTCTTTCGAGTTCCGCAGTTTTGTGAGATAAAAGCCAACTTTAAGTAAAATGGTTAATTTCAAAACATAATCAAAAATTGTCTTCTCTACATATTATATTGTAGAGAAGACAATTTTTAATTAAGAAAGTGTGTGTCTTTCGTTCGCGCTGCGCGTAAGCTAATAGACCCACGACTACGAAATTTGGTACATAGGTGCATCTAGACAAGAGCCAGTGCACCTCAAAGCGATTTTTTTCAAAATTCGAATTCGAATTTTTTTTTTATTTTACGTTTTGTGATGAAATCGCGTCATTTTGAGACATAATGCGCTATAGGAAAGCGAGATTTTACTCTTCACACTCCATTTTTACATCGTTATGAAACGTAGGCACTTAGCTATTTTACGCCTACGTTTCATGACGATGTAAAAACTTCAAATAAATTTCGTGTTTCAATAAATGGATTAAATACGAATTTATTTCACAAAGTGAGCTTAACACCTTTTCAATGGGATTTTTTTCTAAAAATGTTTTTTTTTTTTTTTAAAATGTACAGTTTATTTTTCTTCGATTTTTGGACACGTTAAACTTTTATCCTTGCGACTGCTTTTAAAAAAAGAATTTTGGAAAAATGATAATATTTTGTATTTAAAAAAAATTTTTTAAATGAAGCTTCCGAATACACTTCTCACATCTTTAAAAATGTGATTTTGGCAATAATTTCCTTTTCTTATTGTTGTATATAATAAAAGAAAGAATCTGTGTGTCTTTCGTTCGTGCTGCGCGTAAGCTACGAAATTTGGTATATAGGTTCATCTAGACAAGAGCCAGTGCACCTCGAAGCGATTTTTTTCAAAATTCGGATCAGATTTTTTCTTATTTTATCTTTCTGATTATATCGTATCATTTTGAATAATTTCATTCTTTTATAAATGTGGTTTTGGTTTCAATTGTGTACTGGACTGCTGACTTTGCAAATCAGCATTGTTGCCACTCTGAAAAATCAGGACAATAATTCTGTGCAGTTTTTAATGCACGAACTGCGCGACGTTTCCTGTCCCCCATATCTTTCCAGGAAGATTGGGTGCTACAAAGAGTTGTTTATCGCCATTAATGGGATATTCTGTTGAGACCGCAAGCCTTTATTTTCGTTTATCAATATTGTAAAAACTGTGCACGTAAAACAAATATTAATTTAAATTCTGGCATGTGCTAAAAAATAAATTTCTTTTACACTCATTTTAAAGTTTTATGATGCTTAAAGGGAGCCAGATCTTTTTTATTCTCTGTAAGAATTAAAAACTTTCCAAGTTTTAGATTTTAGTCGCTGATATATATATATATATATATATATGTAAGATAAAAATGTATGAATCAGAATTATAATATAATTATAAACATTAATTCTTCCTCTCTATTCTAAAATCGTAATAACTTGTCTGCATTGCGTCATTCAAATTAATTATGCGATCTTACGTAACCGTTAATACCAGATGTCTCTTGACAACCAATCACCGAATTTTAAACCAAAACTTTTCTCTTCGCGTGCTTCCATCTTGCAGCCTGAAACCTCAATGGAAAATTTAATTCAGCTCTTCAAATAATCGTTTTGTGATAAATCCAAGATAATGTGAAAGAAGTGAATCATCAAGTTTGTTTTTTCAGTGTTTAAGAAAAATAACAGATCATTTTTCTGCTGTGGTGTTTTGCAAGTGCTTCAAAAAAAATAATCACGCGTAGTGGTTACAGATTGAAAGTAATCTCTCGATAAATTGAGAAGTTCGAATGCCTAGTGAAAAGGAATATTTAATTTGCTTCGCCGATCTCTACAATATTTAGGAAAAAAAAAAAAAAAAAAAAAAAGAGCTTTAAATCATCAGTGAATTACAGTTTAGGAATTCAACATTACAGCGGGTTCAAGGTCGATCTGAGTTAGTGTTTGCAAGTATGTGCGACAGAAAATTATTTGCACTTCCGCTTTTTCGACAGCTCAAAAATTGTTACATTCGTGTGAATCTAACTCAGGAACTAAATCATTTAATATGCTGCGAATTCTATAGTTTTCATTTCAACTTTGGTTAAAATTTCTGCAATTTGTTTTGAGAAAATCTGAAATTCTTGTTCATTAATTTTTCTAATTTTTCATAATTATGTGTGAGCATATTAAGTAATTAATTTTAAGCTATTTAAATTATTCATAGGGAAGGATATTAAGATAAGTTTTTATGTTTTTGAAATTTTGTTGAGAATTTTGAATACGAATTTTATAATTATTCTAAAAAGGAAGTTGGTGTAAAAAATAAGTGAAATTATTACAGATACGTAATATGAAATTATGGTAAATGCATGTAAAATTTATGGGTGATTGTATGGTAAGTATGTCGAGGTATTACTGGGTTCCTAAGCAGAGACCTCTCTACAGTTGTTCCCTTCACCCTCTTCAAGTAAGATAATGTCGGAGGCTCTCATTTTATGAATGCATGTAAATTTTTTATATTATTATTATTATTATTTTTTTTTTTATTATGGAATGTATTAGTGCAGTTCTCAAAGGCCAGTTACCTTAATGCAAGGAACAGAGGCCTTTTCAAGTAACTGCCTAGGCACCCTGGGCCACCAGTGCATAGAACACACTGGTTAGCTCAAGAGGACAGCCCTATTGATGGATATGTTTGTTTAGAAGTATTGCGAGGCTTCCAGTTTGGTAAAATCAGGAATTGTAAATGAAAGATGATAACGGTGAAACAATAATTTCTGAAGCTTACTCCTAATATATTTATGATGTTAAAATATAATTTATCAATATGAAAATTAATATCATAAATATTTATGTACATTTAATTATAAGTAATGATTATGTAAAAGTTTTTGTGATATTCTGTAATAACAAGAACATTCCCTGAAGAATTATGATTATGTGAATTCTCAAACAAAAAGACTTTTGGACTGAAATGCTGAAAAATTCAATAGGACTCTAAAAGTTAAAAATTTATTAAAAAAAAATTGATCTTTATAAATTATACTTTACAGAACAAAAATTTGATGACTTATGTGTTTTTTTTTTTTTTTTTCCCTTTACATTTGCTAGTGCTTTAACTCCTTCTCTTTAAAAAGGCTTCACTGTCGCTACGCCTTTTTCTTTTTGAAGGGGGGAAATATGTAAGATAAAAATGTATGAATCAGAATTATAATATAATTATAAACATTAATTCTTCCTCTCTATTCTAAAATCGTAATAACTTGTCTGCATTGCATCATTCAAATTAATTATGCGATCTTACGTAACCGTTAATACCAGATGCCTCTTGACAACCAATCACCAAAACTTTTCTCTTCGCCCTCTTCGCGTGCTTCCATCTTTCATAACTACGCACTTCAGCTTTTGCTCTCTACTTTGTTAAGATGTAATTTCGCTGGCTTGCTTTCTATCCCTACAATATCAAAAATGTAAATCTTCTGTGGAAAGGCACGACTAGAGTGCCAAGTGATTGTGGCCACAAACATCAGTTGTAAATAAAAATGGAATTAAAACTGCCTCGACTGCCAAGTCCTTTAAATACTACGCAATCAAAATTCTTCAATATGGATCTAATCACGCATCTACAGTGTTCCATCTTTTCCTGTGCTTTTATTATGACATATATATATCAGTTTTGAATAGTAAAATTGATAGATTAATGACATACACAAAACTGATACATAATCAACGTATCAAATATCGGAATTGTAGCTCACCTTAAATAAGTTTCCTGTCTAGCTAAATATTAACAAATCTTCTTAGATTTCAGAATGATTTTAACTTTCAAATTTACCATTTTAGGTAAACATTTCTAATTTAATTATAAAAATTATCTTTATTAAATCTAAAAATTGGACTTCTTAAGTCGTTCTAAATTCACACTAATATTATTGCAATATATTCCCATAGTACACTTTCCATTTTTAATTATTGAAATTATTTTAAGGTTATTTAACTTTGTTACAAATTCCATATTTTAATACTAGAAATATTTATTCTGTTTTCCACCTGATGTACTTTGGCATACATTTAATTTCTAATACACATTTAATTCATAAATTAATAATTATGAGCGTCAGAACAGAATTTTCATAATTAACAAAAAATTTTTTTTTAAAAAAAACCTCCTTATATTCATATCCTGGGATTTTCAGTTCCCTTTTAATCCATTCCTTTTTCACATATTGTTGCACTGTACTCAAGTTTTCATGCATGTAGAATTTATATACTTTGTATCGTATTTATGCCAATTTATATTTAAATGATAATTTTTACAAATTCTTGCATCACAACTCTAGTTAACAGAAGATGTTTCTAACACCTTGGCAAAGTTTAATGTTCAGCATGTAGCTTATTTTCCAACCTAGTTTCAGGCTGAATTATTTGTAAAATTAATTACTTGAAATTATTTGTTAACAAAGATGGTCGCTAAATCACGCTCATAATATTTCTAACTGTTGTAATTTATAATGCAACAAGTTCATGTGATTTATAATGTAATTCATTTATAATTTTTTCAGTAGTATTGAAATTAATAGCAGATACTCATAATAATATACATTTAGATTACAATGATTTAGATTGCCATTGCCTTCTTCACTCATGCTTTTATGCTACATTCCTAAAATTTCATAATGGCATACAGGTAAGTTTCACTCTTTCACCAAACATGTAAATCTCTAATTCAGCCCACTTTTGTTCTTATGTGTGCTGTATCTTCTATTTTCTTTGATATATTGTTCAGCCTAATTTCAAAAGGTCTTGTGGAAAAGTCACTAAACATTGGTAGTTCGACCCGAGTTTCTAGTCCCAGTGATCCCCCAGCTCTTTCTTTTTTTGTACTTATTTACTGTATAAAAATGTAGCATAAAAATTTCAGTTCATGAAGTAAAAATACTTTTTTAATTTATTCTTTAAAAGTATTGCAAAAAGTTTTACCTTTACCTTAGCATATCTTTTTACAAATCCCTCTAATAAGAAAAAATAAGGAAAGAAATTAACTCAGTTTTGGTGATTGATACCTTGGTGCAAATTATATGTAACATTTTTCCAAAAGCATAGACTTTATATGGATATCAATAAATTAAGGATTATTTCTCCATCTAATTTTCTTAACATTTATTCCATAATTTTCTTTTCACACTGTAGCACTTAACTTTATGAGTTTTCTATAATCATTTAATTTCTCTAGCCATGGCAACTTTGCATACCTTCTGACAAGTTGTTATATTTTTAACCACTGTATTTTAATTCCTGTTGGCTATCAGTACATTATTCACTTGTTTCACTAGTGCAACTTTTATTTTATACACAAATCTACGAAAAATAGCATTAAAACTTCACTTATGCGGAGCTCCTGATCGATTGCTTGTTTTAGATTGAATGAAATTAAGCTTAATGTTACTGTTAATTAGCTTGTTATTAATTTAATTGTATGTTTCTAACTAATTATATGTTCAGATATTTCCAAGTATATTACACAAACTTTTGCATTCTAATTTTTAGTTTTTGGTTAAAAAAAATAAGCTTTTATTTATTGAGAGGCCTGATTGATTATATTAATTTGCAGTACTGTTTATCTAATTCTTTTCTTCTAGGTAAATTTTAGAAAAACTTCTTAGCATAATAATTTAAAATTTACAATTTATACGTCAGTGATCCAAACGCATAGTAATGTTGTTATAATAGATTTCATGCTAAGCTTTTTTTTAAAATTTAACTATTAATTTCTGCAAACATTTACATGATTGCTTTAATTAACGAAAAATATTTCTAGCACACTTTAACACACTTTGATATGGAAAAATGTTTTACACTCTATTAAATTTTCCAGTCTAGTTCAGACATCTTGACTATTATTGATGTAATATCTGTGAGCAGAGCTTTTTGAAATTGAGTTGAAAATTAGTAAGGAAAGAACACGATTGACCGATGATGAACTGCAATCTATGAGGAAGATAATTTCTAGAGATTTCTCTCCAACTTCTCTCGAACCATCTTTACTACTGAGATCGTTGCTTTGCTGTATCTTTCATAAGTAAACAACATAGGAAAATTTTCATTGATGAATCTTCAGATTATGGTAACTTGGCGAAAATTTGGCAACCAACCCTGGTACAGCAACCTGCTAGTTTTTTTTTTTTTTTTTTTTTTTTTTTGACGCCATTTTGTTTACGAAGTAAAGGCATGTCTTTTTTTTTTACTCAACATTTTTTCCAACAATCTGCTAGCCGAATTACGCTTATGCTAGAACTTTTATGGAACAAAAGTGCTTAATCATGACGAAGATTAGGTGCGAAATTGGGAGAAAGTGCTTATTGGCTAAAATCACAATCGGAATTTTTTGGAAAGTACTGGAACAAACGTGCACAGAAATTTGTTTTTACAGGGCAGATTTATACATGAAACATGTAAATAATTTTTCTTATAAATTAGAAAAATTTGCATGAAAATGCAGGAAAATTTTGTGAATCTTTGAAGTCAGTAAAAAGGATTGGAACTGTGTGCTTCTCAGATTATTGCTAAAGTCCTAGCTAGTAACCTTTATCGCCTTACCAAAATGTCGCCAAACTACCTGTTACCATATTCCAAAGATTAGCCTTTTCATTATTTACACAGACTCAGTGAGCTAAAAGCTCTCAAATCGTATAACACAAATCCCTTAATCGGAGAAGTGCTGAAGCTCAAAATGAGTTTCAAGGCCAAAGGTTACCGGATCCTTTATTTCTGGGTACCAAGCCATGTTGGTATAAAAAGAAACGAACTGGCGGATATCGCCGCAAAATGCGCCTGTGGGACATTACTACTGTTTATATGACTTTACTGTGAACACAATGTACATACTCCTTTTCTGGGCTTCACTTGTAGCTTTATTGCCTCTGATTTTTTAGTGTCTATGTAATGTACTAATTATTTATTTTTAATTAATTATTTTTATGCATTTACTGTGTTATAAAGAAAATTATATGTAATTATGATTAGATGTCATTAGATGTTATTTATTTGGAAAGTGCAAGTTTAGTTATACTCAGTATAATATATACATTGTGATTGAAATAAAATTCCTTAAACTTATAGTTAACTTGGAGTTAATTACAATAAAAAGTTTTTCTTGTATAAAATTTATACTTTACGATACTAAATTCGTCAAGAATCGAATTGAAGAGCCATGACATTTGAATCCATCACTGAAATTTTTGTATTTATTTATTTCAGATTTTTATAAATTTAGTTTGTTCTCTCCAGTTTTTTTTATTTTATTTTTAATTTTGCAGATGCCGATGGACATTATATTACAAAATGTTATTCTACAGCAAGAAAACTATCCTGTTACATTTTAAAATATAGTGTCCAATTTTAAGGAAATTATTAATTTTGTCTGGTGTTTATTGATTTAACCTCTTCTACAAATTCAACGGCAGCTTCTGCGAAATGACATCTTTCTAAGGTTGCATTTCGAACTGAGAGAAACGAAGGGGAAAAAAATCGTCACCCGTGGCGAAAAGTACACCAAAGTCTGGAGTCAGTTCCATTTCATGCCCAAACTCCTGTAGCTCATTTCTGTGCCACTTTTTCACCCAGTTTTGAATGATGCTCGGTCTAGTATATAAGAGGTCTATGGAACCTATAGAGCCACAAAATTTAAACACAATGCTATGCAAAGCACATTTAAAATGCTAAATTCCCACCAAGATTGCTCAATAGTCCGAACTTGACCCTGAACTAAACTGGGAACGTGTACTATCTCCTGTACATATACGTATATCTTATGTACCTCCCCACCCGTGGGCCGAGAGAAATTTCCAGTGCCTCGATTTCTCGGAAGTGCTGGAAGGCACGTACGGTTACATTTACGTATAGGGCTGAATACAGCTACGGTAACATATAGGTATCAGACCATATATAAAGAGGGAAGAAGGATCGAAACAAAATTGCCCTAACCATTAGAAAGTATATTGATCATGATTTTAGTTGCTAAAAATTTTATTGTATGTTTTTCAGAGGGACGAAGATATATGCACACGCCCGTGAAATTAAACAAAGTTATAAAACGCAAATTTGTAGAAGCTCAATTGGTTATTATCAACTTACTGGGCCACCGAAGATGAAAGTGGAAGAAGAAAATTGTATCCTTTCATTTAGTTTCAATTTATTCTCTTCTCACATGCACTCCTATCCAGTCATTTCTGTGTTCTTAGAAATCATTCATGTGCTGCTGTTACATTATGATTAAAATTAATATTAAAATTTACCTTCAAGTGAAATTATCAAAAAATGAAAATATTATTATTACACGTATCAGTGCTAGCAATACATATAAAGAACATTGCACTGGCATCGGGCAATGAATGTAACTTTACCGGTGTAAAAATCAATCTAGTTAAGGTTCAGCCTGTGATTAAATCCATCTGTGTTCGATGGCCTTTTGTGAGTGCAGTTCGCAATTAACACTTGAGGTAGCCTTTTGCAACTCCAAGGAGTTGATTCCTCTAGATAAGGGGAGGGTAGGAAATAAATGCCCGTTTACCTCTGTTAGCCACCAGGCGGCCTCGTCCTATATCACTCATCATTTGTGTCCAAAGGCCACGCCGGAGGTTATCTGATCTTAGGTACGAGACTACATTTTCAACACCCTAAACACTATGTTGCCACCAACTCTATGCATTTCACAAAAAAAAAAAAAAAAAAAAAAACTATGTTTAGAAACTTCAATGTATTTCTGCAAAATCCTCTGACATTCAATGTATTTCTGCAAAATCCTCTGACATTTCCCCTATGGATTATTGCGCCTCTTCTCTTGAAAAGAGCTTTTCTAAATGCAAACGCACCATAACTGATTGGACTATGAAAAGAAGTGGCAGTCATAGAACCTTTACAAATTTTATGAAAAAGCTTCCTACCATGAAAATCATGATGCAGATGTAGAGTCAAGAAAAAAGGCTATCAGCTATATGCATTTAAAAATATACTTTACATTTTAAACATTACCCCAAAAATGTTCTGAAATTGTGCAAACACCTTCTGTAAGTGTCTAAATAACCGGGAAACTTACTGTTAAAATGAATATTTGCATTCCGTTGTATTGTGGGTACTTATTTATTAATATTGAAAAGTTTGATTTAAACTAATTGTCTATTACATTTAGCTTCTGGTACAAGCTACTTGGCATTTTGATGAATGTGTATAACATATCTAACTTCTGTGAGATCTTTCTTAGCAGTAACTGATATGGAATTCATCGAAGTGCTCATCGAAGGTCTAGAAAAAGTCATTTTGTTTCCTGAAGGTGGACGAGAAGTGATCACCATCCACTCCTGAAGCTCTAGCTCTGAAAGGCTGGAAAACCTGCGGAAGCAGTCTGTAATATGGGTGAGTGTCCATCTCCAAAAGAACTGTTGCTGCCTGCTCTATCAACTATCTTAAAAACTTCTTAAAAACTGGTCTTAAAAGCAACCATGGATGCACTCTGTTTGTTGTTTCATAATGTTACTGTTATAATTTTGTACATACTTCCCCTCTATCTTGTAATTTCATTTCTTTACATAGTACTCGATTCAGTGCCTTTCAGTTAAATGAACTTAGACTAAGCAAATGTATTACTTAGTCTTGTTCTTAAACAGCATTTAAGGCAAAGCTATTATTGCTACATTTTGATTGAATTTGCAAATCAAATCATCAAATAACATTTTAGTCGAGTAATCATCCCAGATAGTGAGACTCATCACTAGAGATTAAAAATCATATCTGCTGATTTTCTAGCTGAAAATTATGAGATCATTGTAATATTTTCCTCTCAGAATCTTACCTTACTTTTCCTCCTTTAAATTAGAATGTGCTGCAGTTTATGCTAATGTGCTGCACATATTTTCCAGGATTCCTGTTTCTTTGACATATTTATGATTTTTTTAACAGAAAAGAAAAGTACTTTACCAGAAACATTCTCATTATTCCAGTGATTTTATTTCACGATAAATATCGTGTCTACCTATTATCCCGGATGAAATTAATTTTAAAGAAATTTGTTTCAAGTAATTTTCATGGTTGTGCCAGGATAATTTTCTTTTCATATCTTAAGCTGAATAATTCAAGTTTATCTTAATCACATGTATCGTCGAAATAGCTTTCGAAGACTTGCCGTGTATGTTCTTTCGTCTCATAGATACAAATTCTGTCATTCAGAGATACGAATTAGATGCCCGCAACCAGCTTTTTATACACTTATCTGTTATTTTGTGTTATCTAGTCCATGGACTTATTGTGTGTACACAAGTCGGTGCTACGTTTCACCGTTCTAGTAAGTCGACCTGCCGATATACCTGTGTTTTAAATTAAGATGTGTTTGTGTATTTTATGCTAGTCCAGTTATATTTTCACAGAGCTTTCCCATTTGTGTGTTAATTTCATAAGAATAAAATAAGACAATTCCTGACATGATCTATACTATAAAGCCCAGATGTAATCAAATAAATCTTTTTAGATTCATCTAATTATATAATCTATTACTTTAGTTAATGTATGGTGTCCCTTTACAATTTTATTTAGCATTTGTAACAATTAGACTCCTTAGATATCCCTTTATTTCTGAAAGATCAGATGCCTTTAAGAAGGCAAGCAGAAAGAAGATTCTTTGAAAAATCACTTTTATATTATGATTTGTAATTGCTTTTTAATAAATTGTAATATAAAAAATGTCTTTCGTTGTAACATCAAATACCAATAAAAATTAATTTGGAAATTTTATATATTGGAAATCAGCACAGGATCAAATCAGAAAGTAATATGAATAATAAATGTTTTAATTCTAACTTTATGTTTACATTTTTTTTTTAATGCAACTCTTAATTTATTTATCTACTAAAGGTTAGGCAAATAATATGTTCCAAAATTGTAAATTCCCTAATCAGTCTGAATCCAGACGTCCATAATCCGGAATGATCTAAAATCCGGACCTCAAAGCCACAAACTTTTTTTTTTAAATTAATGTTTACTTTTTTTTTTTTTTTTAATAAATTGATGCATGCGCATTCGATTTCTTATTCCACAATAAAACATGTGGAGATTTTCCCTTAAAAATACCAATTCTTAATTTCACTTAGGCACTAAATAAAATACCTCGTTATAGAAAAACAATCATGTAAGCATAAATTTGTGAGATTAATAATTTGGCTCCGTAGCTGAGTATCTCTTGGCATACATTTCAAACCGAAACATTCACCTATTTCATATCCCTGACGCCGATCTGGCGAGTCATTATTTATTATATTTTGCTTTCATCACTGCATGTTTATCAATACATGACAACATCTTCAGTAATAACTCATGCTATGATTTCTAAACTTAGTAATTGAATAACAAGAGTATGGAAACCTTTTATGCTAACATTACAAAAATGTTGATGAGGAAAAATTCAACAAAAATTTCTTTTCATATGCTAAAAATAGATTTTGTTAATGAAACTCATTGGCCAAAAGATTACATTTAGTGCTATTTTAATTAAGAATAACTGATACGTTATTCACCATAAACTCAGAAGCGATAGAATATGCAAAAAATAGAAATTTATTATTCATGAAAGTTATATTTACAAATACATTTACAGAAAAATTCATCTTTTATATCTTACTGTGACATTTTAGAGTCCTCTTTGGGAACATCTGGAGACTGTTTATCGTCCTTAGAGTTCCACCACCTTTTAATTCTATTTTTTAATTTTTTCACTAAAGTATTATCTTTATTTTCATCAAGAGGAAGTAAACTGTAAAATAAAAAAAGAAAATAAGCATCATATTTGTAATATGAAAATAAAGAATACTATATAACCTGTAAGTAGGAACATGAAAATGAAAATTGTAAAGAAATTTTGTTAAAATACAGAACAAGAAAATCTGATGTCTGATCAAATCTAACATTCAAACAGAAAATACAATAAACAATCAAATCACAAACAAGAGGACTGTCAATAAACAGGTCAAATATGTGGTAATAAGAAATACTCAGGAGTTATTTCAAAAGATGCCTCCATGCAAAGCCCAATCATACCTTTGAATTGACTCGGGGCGTTTTTGCTTGTTATGGAAGGCATGTCCAAAGACTAATTTACATAACCTGCTACGAAGGCCTCACCTTTTAATTATTTTCAACACTAGCCCCTTATATGTCCTAAAACAATTACTATAAAAAGAAAAAACACGATTTTTAATGAGTAACCTTAGCATAATTTTATTGGTTCCGGCTACTATAATGTCCAAATTTTAATAGTAAACTAAAATAATTGCTTTTTTGATTAAAATAATTTAATCAAATGTTCAATGCAATGTTTTTAAACTTAATTTTAATTACTGGCTTTACTTCACAGACATATGTGGCTACACATGGCATAATGAATGCTGAATATGGACAAATAAAAAACACATTTTATATAGTTCTCAATTCTGATTATACCACTACAATGGTTGCATCCAAGTCTGGAGGCACTCAGTAGCAGACATCATTATTGCTGCACTATTTTACTGTTCTCTCACCTGAAGTTATGATATAGAACACTACTGGATTTTATTCTGACACTTCCCTAACATGTAATGGCAACACACTCAAAAGCCACTGCAACATCTCTGAAGTTTTGAAATCATTGATCCTCCCTAACTTTCAAGTTTTGCATTTGTTTGTTATAAGTTTCAATTTACAAAACTGCATGTAGCATTCAACAGTTCTTCATTGCCTACTAGCTTGTACTGCTGCCTTGGCCTAGCCATTCTCCTGATATGTCAACTATCAAATGATTGGCAGGTAAATGATCCAGGATATATCAGTTACAGCTATGCGCAATGAACCACAGCAAAATGTTGAAACAGGGTGAATCTAAGCACACACCCAAAGCCATTTTTTATACTATACTGCATAAAAATTAAATACAAACTAATAAGGATTTGCTTCTTTGAAAAAAATTCCAGTTCCAAGAACAATTTTACAGATAAATATATAATAGTTGGCAATTTAATAAAATTTTCTGAAGAAAATTAGAATAAATTCCAAAAGTTCTTTTATTTGTAATAAATTTTACAACTGCTTCCACTGTTAGAAAAATAAGAGAGTTTCAAATGGAAAATGAAAAATAAAAAAACTCTAATTGGAAATTTCAATTTCTTCTTAGTACTATTTTAATTACCTTTCAATTAAAAGTAAAATAATTTTTTTCTCTTAATCTAACAATGATAAATAAGCTCTAATTTTTAAGTAATCCATACTATACAAATATTCATATAAATTAATATAATAAAATTTTACAATTCATACTAACCTTTTTGTGGTAATATTATGTATTGGCCCAAAAGCTAATGCAACAACAGTGCAAGTTAGGCAAATGACATTATATGGCATACTAAAATCAGGAGTTGGTAAAGAAACAAGTAGGATTTGTGTGTGGAACCTCAAAAATCTACCAGATCCTTGTCTAAGAAATGAAAAAAATAATTCAACTCAATTACAATAGAAAGCACATCTGAAAATCCTTTGATCCTTTTGAAAAACACAAATTTTTTAACTTTATAATGAAATAATCTCAAAACTTTTTATATTGTAAAAATTCTTTTAAGTTTGCATATGTTGAATTGAAAAATAATTTTTCAGTACAAAATATGGCAAACTTCTTCGAAACAATCTCATATTAAAAAACAATTCCCATTATTATTTCAAGGGAAAATATGCTGCAAATATTAACTTTATACATGTTCTATGTGTGCCAGAGTAAATCTGATAACTAAAAGAGTACATTTTTAAAGAGGCCACCTTGAAAGCTAATCTCAAATTCTCACAAAACTGCTATCCTAGAAGGCACAGTGGTTAGTGGAAATTAACCACTAGTCCAAAACCAAGGGTTTGGGTTGACTTCCATGTAACCCATGTGGCATTTTAACTCCCTATTAAAATTGTTCGTACTCCCCCCCCCTTCTTGTGGGTACACCACTTTAGACAATGTTCACAGTGATGATGCAGCTAAATGACCAAACTTTTAGCTGTATTTCCTCATGAATATTTGCCAATAAATGTCTAGCTGTTAAATAAATATTCTCAACAAATTGAAACTGCTAGTTGCAAGATGCATTTTCTAGTTAACTTTCATTATTTTTTGCATTTTTCTGGTCACAGTTGCACAAACTTTACAGCATTTTATAAACCAAATACTATCGGATACTCTTAAGAATTAATGCACTGATTTAAGTTATTTTTCTAATGCCAGTTACTAGTTTAAATTAAAAAAACTTCAGAATTAAGTTACAGAATGGCTTAAAAATGAATAGCTTGTTTTGGTATTTTAATATATAATAGTATTCATCACTTAATTTATAACTGGCCCCTTTACTTCAGTCAAAAGAAACACAACTTGAAATAAATCTCACACTGCTTTTACTTTATTAAAAACAGCAAACACTTTAGTAAACAGATTTTTTATTCTACCAGATCTTATATAACACTTAATGTTATTCAATCGTTCTATACTATGAAGTTACTTTCACAAAACTCAGCACATTATTTTAACCCTTTGTGGCACAATCTGCTGGCCTGGACACAGCCATGTTTAGTTTTTTTAAGACCCTCATTTTTCAAAGAAATCTTCCAGATTTTTTTAGGGTATAAAAGGAATTGTTTGAAAAGAAATTTCTATGTTATTTTATTATTATTTCTATGTTTCTATGTTATTTATTTCTATGTTATTTTATATGTTTCTATGTTGGCTGTATGCTAATCTCCTTATTCTATATTAGTTTTAAATTTTTACCTTAAAATCTTGCCTAAAATCAAACGGCGAACCCCAGGTGTGCCCAAACCCGACTCACTGATAATCTAGGACAACTGAGAGTCTGTATTCTTTGTTTCTCCGCATCTCATCGATCAGTTCATTGACAACAATGCTTATTTCAGCACTCTTTTCAAAGCACTATTCAATCAGTGTGCCACTTTGGGCACACACAAAATTAAAACGATAAGTGCCATCTTCACAAAATTTTACTTGTGTACTCCTCTGGGCCTAATTAGACTGCCTACCTTTTCTTAAAATCAAAACTCCGACTTTAAAAGGTAGCGTGCCAGAAAGAGTTAACCCTCTCACTTTGTACCTCAAGAGTAATGTAGAAGTAACAAAATTTGCGCAACCCGCAATTTCTGCAGGATGCATCTTTTTTCTGGCTATTTAACCGTGTAACTTTCCCATTCCTGCTTTTATTTCGGCTTCTCTGTGATGTCTGTTTATTCAGATCTTGATTAAACAGATGACATTAGTTGTCCATATTTCTGCAAAATATACAAGCATTTTGCGCACTCTTTTCGAAGCTCAAAGACGTCTGGCACGAAGTGTTTTCCGAGTGATATAACCTACATTCTTGACGCTATTTCTGACACTAAGAGCAGTTCTGACTCTGACTTCAAGTATACTGAAGATAGTTATAACAAAATTGATGAGAATTTCTCAGATTCCTCTGTGGATAATGATGAATCTGAAGATTCAAATCCTATTCAAAGCATTCAACAGTGGTGCAAAATTGTTACGCAAACTATTCCACCAGCACCTGCTTTATTTCTTTTTCTTGGCAATTACTGTGGAATGCTTATATCCTTTATAAGAAGGATAACTCACTGCAAAATATAATGCTTCTAGAGGAAATTATTGAGCTAAGCATTCAGAAGAGAATTCCAGTATTTTTGCTGGCAGATGTAGTTCAACTGTAACTGCTCAGCATTTTGCTAGCCATATACCCCCAATCCTGTCAAGAAAGAGCCTCGTAGACAGTGTGCTGTTTGTTGCTAAAAAAACTGAAAACAAACAAAGAAAATTCGCAAAGAAACACAAATTTGGTGCAAAGATTGTGAGGCAAGACTTTGCTTTGAGTAATGTTTCAAATTTTATCATACTAAACTTCATTTATAATAAATGTTTTGCACATATTTTGTATACTTTCATTAGTATATATGTTTTACCTTTCTATTTGAGAAAATAAATTACAGTTTACCCAAGATTAATTTTCAAAATTTTCTTCAACTTCACGTTTTCGACAACCATTTTTCATGATTTAATTATAAATTGGAAAAAAAAAAAAAACTGTTTTTACAAAAAACATTTTGTATATCTTAACTCTAAAATATATGCATATTTGAAATATGTACTAAAAAACACACAATTTTTTAACCTATTTTGATAGAAAATTATACAGCGAGAGGGTTAAGAAGGTCTGCAAACTTTAAGTATAACTTTAAAACAAATACATTTAAGTAAATAAATGTATAGTCACCTTTTTCAAACATTCTAATCTCTGCTCTAGTTCTCTTGTTAAGTTAATTACACTAATTCTCACCAAATTAGGTTTTTGCCCATTCTTTGTAATGCAAGATTCAAATATTGCTTGATAATTATTCATAATTTTAAGTTTAAAGTTTTAAAACTCTATAAAATGAATTATTTTAGATTTGCCTCTCAACTGTTTATCAGATCACATGCTAAAATTTTTATTTTATTAAAAAAAACAGAAAGAAAGAAAAGTTATCATTTGATAACAAAATTTGATAATAAACTACCCTTCTTTAATGCAGATGTAACAACGACGAATAGAAAACCTTTCAGCTAGATAATGAACTTTCCACTTTTACTTTTCAAAAGGTTTATTTCAAATGCATTAACATGAATTTTCCTCTGCTATAACTTTTTATTTACAATAAACAAATTTAAAAAAATATATCAATTTGATGTATTATATAAGTAATACATATAAGTATATAGATATATACTATATAAGTAAACTTGTGTTTTGAACATTATATAAAATGCATTAAATGAAATTACCTCTACATTGGCATACTCTTACTATTCTAAAAAAATCCGTTAAAAAAAAAGTATTACAATTACAAAATTTTAAAAAGTGTTTGATTTTGTAAAATATCATTAATTTTAGAAATTTAAAAGTAAAAAAATTACCTTATAAACTTCTTGATGGGAAATCCTGATATATTCCTGTTTGAGTCTAACAATGTACTGATGATAGCAGATCCAGCATAGAAACCATGGTTTGCATCAGGAGGATATTCGGTCCACTTCAAAAATGCAAAATTGAAATCAACACTCATTTCAGTATTTGATTTTGGTGGAAGAGTTAAAACTAACTCTAGATGGTGTGGATGTTTACGATCTTGAGCAGGTTGATAATGGAAGAAATCTAAATGATTAGCAGTTTTTAGTTAAAAAAATACCGCAAGTATGCATAATTCTTGTATATCAAGCAGATATATTCTTTTTAAAAAAATTATATTACAGCAAATGTAAAGTTTTACCTGGTGTAATGCTTTTATCATTATTTTTCACAGTTAATGTATGACTATATACTCTTAAATACCATGGTATTGTATCAAAATATATGATTTTAAGAGCTTTCACATGATTGTTGAAGAAAGTACAGCGAATGCCACCTTGTTCTTGCCCATAACCTGAAATACATAAACATATTTTTTTAAATATGCTGTTCTTAAATTCAAGTAATAAATAAATTGGAAAAAAAAGGGGGGGGGAAGAAAATCTTAAAGCTTTCAGATTTTATATTACGCCCAAAAGGGCATTTTTTGTAACGCTTTGTGTCTTACCTTTATTTATTAAATATCATGTTCTTCACACTTTAACCATAAAATTATTACAAAAAATATACAGCAGTATCATAAAATAACTTTAAAAGAGCATATTTTTTTTTAAATTTCCGATACACAGCATTATTAGCAAGCTGCTAATAATTCCCCCCATACAAAGTTGCCATTGGTCACCTTCAGTTTGTTAATCAAAATTTCGTTTAAGTTTTAAAAATTTGAAATTTAAATTTCGGGCTTCTGAGTTTCTACGTTCGGTTGAGGGACAACATTACTCAAAACTGGATGACTCTAGATACTGTTGCTTTTTCATAATGCGAGAAACATTCATGCAGATTCTTCATTATTTAGTTTATTTAAATATAATACATGGTGATAATATTTGGTGGCAACAGTTTGAATATCATACATGTAATTTTAATTTAAAGTCATAGTTTCTTAAATCTATTGTATCAGAATTAAATAAAAATTATAGCTGCAGATTAAAAAATAATTACTCTTTTCTTCTTAATTTTCAAAGCTCAGCTCCATGTTTTGATGTTGAAATAAAAGAAAATGAGTTTTAAAAAGCTATAAAATTTATTTAAAAAATAATTAAAGCTATAAAATCTATTTAAAAAGCTCACTGCGATAAAATGGAATTCTCGTTCGACTCAGATTGTGAAATTCCAAAATTTTAATTTTAAAGTCAGTAAATCATATCCTTACTGATTTCTTTACAGATGAGGGTTTAAAACAGTGATCGGTTCAAAATAACATGAATACTTAGTTTTCCAAGAAGTGCTAAAATTTGTACAAGGCATTAAAAAAGCTATTATTTAGGATACATTTTATTCTATGCTTTAACACAAAGATATAATAAATTTAAAATTTGTAGAAAATAAGTTTTTCCTACACATCATGAGTTGGAAAATTATAAGAATACAAAATAAAATTAAAAATTAATAATATTTGATGCAGCTCTAAGTCATTTGACAACACTCTTAAACAAATAATCAGAGATTTGTAAAATATTTTAAACTTTCATATTTTCTCACAAGTATTTGTGAAATTATTGAAATAAGAAAGGCTGCTCAACAAGATTGAAAAGTAAGAGATTAAATCAATCTTGGAGTACAAATCTGAGCTCTCTCTCTCTCTCTCTCTCACACACACACACACACACACACACACACACACACACACACACACAACAACAACAAAAAAAAAAAAAAAAAAAAAAAAAAATAAAAAAATAAAAAATAAATAAATAAAAATAAAAATAAAATAAATAAATAAATAAATAAATAAAAGCAAAAATCACAAAAATCTTAAAGGTTTCAGATTTTATATTATGTCCAAAGGGGCATTTAATTAATGTTTTGTGTGTTACTTTTATTTATTAAATATCATGTCCTACGTACTCAAACCATAAACTTCAGTTCAACCACAATATCGCAAAACTATTTTAAAACGAGCATATCTTTAGAATTTCCGATACAGAGTATCGCACGCTGGAGATAAAAATGTCCCCCCCCTGTACAGTGTTGCCATTGCTTGCTTTGAAATCATTTTGTTAATCAAAAATTCACTGAAGTGTTACGAAATATGAAATTGGTAATAAAACAAATTTCAAATTTAAATTAGGCTTCCACATGCCCATATTCTATGAAAGATTACGTTATTCAAATTTGTTTACTATTGTTTTATGACAACGTGAGAAACACATACATTCATGCAGATTCTTCATTATTTAATTTCTTTAAATATAATACAGGGTGATAATATTGGGTGGCAACAATTTGAAAAGTAAAACAACGCTTAACGTGAATCGATGCAAAATGCCAAAACAAAATTAATAGTCCTTCTGGGCAAAATGCTCCTTTGGACTAAAAAAAATTTATTGGAATGGCTATAAAAAACTGACAACATAATAGAAATAAATTACTGTAATTACACTAAATTAGGAAGTTTCAAAATATGACCTGGGCTACTGTACCTTTCACACCATGATTCTTTGTGCCAGAATAAATGACCCTGGATAATCCAATAAGAACAATACCTATATATAGTTCAGAGAAAACTAGATCCTGTCAAAAAATGTGCGATGCCTGTGACAAGTTCATAGAAAAACCTCAGTTTCAAGAAGAAAGGTCATGTTTTAAATCTGCAGACAGTTCTTCCACGCTGAAAAGTTTAAACCAATGGAACTTGACAAACATTTTACTCCATAGTACAGAAGGTGTTTACACATTTTTGTACCGATTTTGATTTTCTCCTTGAATTTAAATGTTAATTTTAAAATACAAACGTGACTGGCATCCAATTGGAATATGGTTTAATTATCGTCCACAGCATTAAAAATCTTTTCTTCAAAATGTCGCTGAAAAATAAACAATGGATCGAAGGCTATATTTTTGCGCTGTCGGAAGAGGCATGCTCTTATTCAATTAATAAAGAAAGATCTGAAAAGCACGGTTTTAATATTTCTACACACAAAATAAGTGACAGAATTAATATGAAAGGAAAGAAACACCAAACTTCACATCTGACAGGAAAAAAGGCAAAAACTGCACACCCAACAAAGATACGTACAGCCCTCATTAAATCCAAAGACACATCTCATGTTTTAAAGGAAAATCCAGCCCCCAAAAGAGCTATTGCAAAATCTTTAAACATCTATGTAAGAACTCTGAACAAAATTATAAAATCTCATTTAAAGCTAATCTAAACAAACAAACAAACAAACAAAAATAATAATAATGTTCATCGCCTAACACTGAAACATGTTTTGCACCTATTTTTAAACAAGAAATTCTATCTCTTTATCCAAACAATCTACTGTGTTAAGTTCCAAGCCATATTTGTTCGAATAAACAAATCAATGTTCACACTAGTCTCCATCTGATTCATCTCCTATTTTGTCAATGTTTCAACACTGTAACTTTGAGGAATAATTTTCTTTCTCTTTATAAAACCAATGTCTTTTCAATGAATTTCCTCTTCATTTTAAAATTTTCAGATTTACTTAGATGTTTCCTATTTTAAAGTACTTGTACTTAATGTATAGAAGAGACTGCTAATTTTATTTCTTTAACAACATGAGTATTGAAAATAAATATGAAATGGTATACGCAGACTGGTGCCAAAACCAGTGTGGCAAAATTTTTAGAATTTAGTGAGCCACCAAGCAACAAAATTTAGGACAAAATTTTTAGAATTTAGAGCTGGCATTGAGGTATGTATGGTACACTGTGATACATATGATAGATCTTTTAATTAACTGTCAGTTTTCAATTTCTTTGCTTTCTTTGATGCCTGTGTCTAGTGGAAAGATAAGAAAATAAAAGGATGATAAACATAAGGAGAAAATTCAAATAGTTTTCTTCCAAAAGATAAGCAATTCATCAAAAATTTGTCTTAAAACACATCTATTATGTGTTAATACCATGAAGACACTTTTCATTTTGTCACATTGTTTTGGAAATTGTAGGTCTATAAATCTTGCCTTTAGACACTCTGAGGTGCAAGCTCTAAAATTTGTCTTAAAACACATCTATTATGTGTTAATACCATGAAGACACTTTTCATTTTGTCACATTGTTTTGAAAATTGTAGGTCTATAAATCTTGCCTTTAGACACTCTGAGGTGCAAGCTCTAAAATCAGAAAGGAAAATTATCCTTCAAAAATGCAAAAAGGCTAGAAGATTTGAGAGAAAAAATTCAGAAAAGAGAATGGTGAATTTTCAAAAATTTCAGAAAAGTGAATTTTCAAGAGAAAACTGATACACATTTAAATATTCCGAAACAATTACACTGAAAACTCTAAACATGACAAAATATTTTTAAAAAATGAAACCTATTTTTAAATAATTACAATAACATCTTTGTTTTTCATAAGAAGTGTTTCAGAAACTGTGCTCTGTAGTATTTTTTATCTTGTTTTTCAGAATCAAAATATTTATTATATATAAGTCACCAAAATGGAAAGTAATGCCAGTTTAAAATATGGCAGAAGCAGTTTTTTCTTAAATATAATTTTAATCTGTTATCGTTATTTTTATGACATTTATCAATTGTCAATAATAATAATAAAATTTGTATAGAAACTGATTTTGAAAGCACCAAAATGTCAATAAGTCGCGAAATTTAGCACCACATAATAAAAGAACTCGTACAAAAAATATTTCTCCAAAATGTTAATTCCCACTCAAACATGGCAGGAGTAAAAAAACAAACAGAAATGTCAGATGAGTAAAATTGAGGACAAGGACTTTTAAGAACCAAAATCACTTACAAAAACTGTATTTGTGTCATACATCTTCTAAAGTAAAACTGCTTTTGCTATGCATACTTTTGACCAATATTCTGAAGTCAAAAGTATGCATAGCATACTCAGTTTTACATGTGGCTCCAATACTACTCCAATGGTCACATGTTCTCCAATATTACTCCAATGGTCACATGTTCCAAAAAAAACCTAAGGACTTTTAAATACTTTTAAGTATCATATAAACTTGTTTGAAGAAAACTATAATCTGTTCCAGCATTAAAATATTTTTCCACTTGCTTCTGTAATTATGTTAATGTCATATAAAATATAATCATGTTTTGTTTGCATAGTGGATCTCATTTAGATCCAAATAACTGAATAACCATATCCTTTTCAGATACAATATACTATACAAATTTATCATCATGCTGTCTGCAGCATTCAAAAACATTCCACAGCACCACAAAATGTGGCATTTCTCTTAAAGAAAGGAAAAAAAAAAAAAAAAACTTCCAACACTCAGCAATTACATTTAAGGCAAGTTTTTATAAGCAAAATTTTAGTACTAGTGAAACATCGAGTTGACCTAAAAACTTAGCTGCATTCATGCACTGACATTGACATTACACAACAATAAAACCTTGATTCCTTTTGCAGAAATCCTTATATAATTCAAATCTGTTTATTTTTACTGAGAACACAATTAAAATCCTTAATGGGCAATTGCCCCATATATAAGGCCAAAGGAATTTACTTCAGAAAATTGATCAAAAGTATGCATAGCCAAAGCAGTTTTACTTTAGATGTACGATACAAATGCATTTTTTAACTGCAAATATCACTGTTTGTGCATCAACATAGTGGCATTATTTTCCCACTGTATCTGATAAAATATATTTTTCATTTCACAATTTTCCAAATACAAAATATTTCTTGTCTTTTTTTTATTGCTTATTATAAAACAACGGTACCTAGAGCCATTAAATTTTGAACAACATATGTCTCCACCCAAATAGAGGCATCTCGAAGCTCAAATTTTGAATTTGTTTTATTATCTATTATAAAATAGATAATAAAACAATTCCAAATTTTGTAAAGCATTTATGAGTTTTTGATTAAGAAACTCAATGATTTCAAAACGAGCACTGGCAACACTGTACGAAAAAAAAAATTTTATCTCCAGCGCACAAGACTGTGTATCGGAAACCCTACAGATAAGCTCATTTTAAATATTTTGCGCTATTGCTGTGGAATTGAATTTTATAATTTAAGTGCGAAGAACATATTTAATTAATAAAGGCAACATACAAAACATTAAAAAAAAACTTTGGGCATAATATAAAATCTGTGAGCTTTCAATTTTTTTTTTTCTTTATTATTTTATCAGTTTTTATGGAACATTTTTTGCTCGAAGTATATAATGTTAGAATGAAATTAGAGATTAAAAAATATCTTTGTTGTCATCAGAAAGACGACATTTTATTTTACAATAATGCAACAATCAGTATGTTTTATTTATATCAATAATTAAAGTAAGCAAGCTTCAACGAACAAAAATATATTAATATAAAAATATTTGAATTTAACAAACATTCTCTATTCATAAAAAGCAAATTTAAAATTAATAAATTTAAATGAAATTTAATGCAAAAAAATAAATGATTTAATATTTAAGAATTATGATTTTTATCATCAATTGTACATTAAGCTTAATAACAAAATTCAGCCATTCCTTAGAATGAAATAGTTTACTGCAATTTAAAACCTCATAGTTAAATATATGAAATATCTTCCTAACCCGCAAAGGGTTAACACATTGCTTGCCAAAAGTAGCAAAAGAAATTTAAAGCAGATAAGACATAGTACAAAAAATAAAAAGCTGAAAAATCTATACCAAACTTTTTTTTTTTTTAACATTACCTGATATTTTGCGATCCACATAGAGAACTGGAGGAAATACCATGCCGTAAATATGAACACCTTTGTATGTGGCTCCAATGTTCACATGCCTCGAATGTTTAAAGATTTCTTTTAAATCGTAAACAGCAAAAACAGTTTCTTCTTTAGATGATGATTCATGTCCAAGTTCCACATTCTCCCTGATTATTTCTGATACCTCTGTATTTAAAACGAAAGGAACTCCTGTCTAAAAAGACTATTATATTAGTGGTGAAACAGTTTTGATGACAGTGATGAAAATCATTGCTATGAACGTTAATTACTTCTAACTGACTATAATTTGAATTATTTAATTTTAATTTTAAATATAAACTTAAACTAACAGTTTTAATACATCTTTTATAAGTAAATATCAAAGCATTTTGGAATGTTTTTAGAACTATTTTTGAAAACCTTAATTTTTTTTTAAAATTCAAGCAGAACATCTTCGACAAGTGTAACGATAAAACTGAAGCAGTAACTAAACACAGTAACTTTTCATTACAGTCTGGCATTTACAGATATAATTCCCTCCAGTTGAAAGTTAAAAAAAAAATCCTATACATTTCATTCTTTATTGATAATGATCTTAAAAGTAGAAAAGCAGTAGATATCTTTCTTCCTAGTTAATCCCACAAGTGCTCTACATCCAGGGTGACCAACTTCTATACATTAGGTGGCACTCAATATAATCATGTCTGTCCACTGTTATTTTGGAAACATCAGCGGAATGATAACATTAAACAATGAGGAAAAAATATCTTTCAAAACAGGAATTTAATTTAACTAATAAATATAAATACAACTAAAAACATATCCATATATTTCAGCATACAGCACACACCAGTGTAAAATGCATACTTATAATTTCAAATTACATTTTTAAAAATTTTTAGATATATTCATCGTATAAAGTGCACCCTTTCCTTTAAAAAGAAACCCGAATTATACATGTGCGATGTTCCTATCTTTCGAAGTCATTCATTCGAAGACTTTCCCTAGGCTTTCAAACAAACGTGCCAAACAAAACAACCACAGTGCTGGTTTCAAATAGTCATTCAATGTGCAAAAGAAAATCGGAATCGAACAAGGAGGTTTGGTGCTGGCAAAAGCGAGTGGAACAAAATATGCGAGTGGAACAAAAGAAATCACAATAATTAATATTACAAAGAATAAATATGCTTTCTATTAAAGAGTAATGAAATATCTTATCCTAGAATAGGGCTTCTTAAACGTTTTTCAATTGCAATCACCTTCCATCACTGAGATTTTTTCATGACCCCAGATATTAAATATAAAATAAATATCCTCTCATAAATAATTTACCTATCTGGTAAACAATAGATATATTTAAAAAAGTAGTTTTAGGATTTATTTTAAGCAAACAAAAATGACAAAAATTCTAATGACACAGATGTGCTTGTTTTCTGCTGCAGAACAAATTAAATGTTGGTATGATATTTGACACTGCTGGACATAAAACATCTTCCACATGTTTCAGCAAATGACATTTGGTTTTATTAGCACTGAAGCTGAAAAGTAGTTTTATAAAAATATGTGGTGCTGAATGACAGAAGAACATTTAATGCCATTTCAGAAACAGTGAGAAATCTAGTTCTAACTCCGATACAGAATTCATCAAGGACCTTTGTGAAAACTCAAGATTTAGGTTTGAATCGCTAGACAGCTTTACAAATGCACCTTATGTAACAGGTAATTAATCTCATTAATGTCAATCAATATAATTTTTTTAAAACTCTTAGGAATGCAGTTCCTTCAAATTGAACTTATAGAGCTGGATTTTTGTGACTCCAAAATTTCGATATGCGACCCATAGTTTAAGAAACTCTGTCCTAGAAGTTAGTGTTGTGAACTGGGAAATCGGTGGAATAGATTAACTATAGCGAGAAACAGTATATGTTTATTTGCCTTAAAGTAAGCAAAAAGAATACAAAAGAAAGCAAAAACTTTAAAGCAACTTTTATGGCACGGAATAATTTAGTTTTGACCTATGAAGGCAAAAAAAATATTTGTTGTCACATATTGGAAATATAGTTGAAACTCCAGTATTGTTTAAGATGGCAGATAATTAAAAAATGATGTGAAAGGAATAAAAAGTGGTTCACATAAAACAACAGGTCGTGAAAAATCTTCCCTCACTGTTATGCTTTGCTGCTTAGCGGATGGTATAAAATTAAAACCCATGGTTATTTTTAAAAGAAAGACAATGCCAAAATGCAATTTCCCAAATGCCATTTTTATTCATGTTCACGAGAAAGGATGAGTGGACAAAAATGGTGCAAAACTAGAAAGTTGTGTTAAAGGAAATGTTTGGCAACAGCATCCTGCTGCCTTAAAGCATTCAGAATGTCTTTTAGTTGGGACATGTTCAGATTCTAACGGATAATATTAAGAAACTGTTGAAGGAGGGTAATACAGACAGGGCTATTCTAGCAGATTACGCCATTAGTTCATCTTTTAGATGTGTGTATCATTCAATAAACCATTCAAAGAAAACTTAAAATGACAGTGGAATATGTGGTTGTTAGGAGGCAAAAATACATTTACAAAAGGAGGCCAATGCATCATGCAAGTATAGAAACTGTCTGAATGGATAATAAAAGCACAGAAAAAAAATTAACCCGCATTAATTAAAAAATTGCCGCCCAGACAGTATAGTGGTTAGGGGAGCTTGACTGCGATACCGAAGAGCCCGGGTTCGAATTCTGCAGAAGGCATGGATGTAAAAATTGACTTTTCCTTCATAGGAGGCAAAGGTGGCCCACCTATTAGGTGCCTCCATAATAAAGCGACAACCATATCTGGCCTTAGGAGAGGCCAATGTAGTCATAGGCAAGTGCCCACAATTGGAAAAAAATTTTTCAAAAGTCAAATGTAGCATATCAAACAAGCAGAATGAAATCATGGAATAGAAAGATAGATGGGAAGGAAGATGATTGTTTATTTGAGGATTACAGTGACGGTGAAGGTGAAACAAAATTCGATGATGTACCCGAATATATAATGGAAGATGAATATGACGAACTTTTCATGTTATCTGATAATGAAAATTTATATGTCATTCCTTTTAAACAAGCAGCATTTAAAGCATAGAAATCTAATTTTTGTATGCTCATTTTTTCTTTATTTTTATATTCGACGCATAACGGCAAACCATAAATTTCGATCTTATTTCTTTGTGTTAAAGGTGCGCATTATATGCCAAAATGTGTGGTAAGTAGGCACTATCACAGCGTTTTAATTTAAAAAATGAAAAAGTATATGAATTGTTCATAACATTTCTGGGAATTATTTCACAGATTTTGTACCACTAATCTTAATACTTACACGGAAAATCTCATTGGAAAATAACATGCTAATGCAATATTTAAAATTAGAAAAAAAAGTAACTTTAGTTTGAAGTCGGTGTCTTCCAGCATTTTTTTTCCATAGAAGGAAAAAAAAAAAAATCTGCACACATTTTTTTGCTTCTAAAGAAAGACCTGTGGCTGATTGCCTTCACAATCAATAGTTATTCAACAGTGATGGAAAATTACATTTGCTTTTTTCCCCTTAGGTATAAATGGTTAACTGAAACTAAAACCAAAATGTTTGGTGATTTAAATCCGGATTTGGCAACATTTGGTGACAAAATTTGTGGAGATTTAAGGTAATAAATTTGATGACTTAAGATCACTTTGAAGCATATATCACCAAGCCTACCTAAATATTTTTTACCAGCATTTCAACAGAAACAACAAAATTGCCTCTTTTACACTTATTAATAAATATGTAACTTGGTATTCTTAAAACCAAGAACTATTAATTATAAATATCACAGGAATTCTGCATATAAATGCAAGGACTTCTTGTAGTTTACTTCTGAAAGCATAATGATCTACTTGTTACTAAGCATCATTTTTGCTGTGTAAGGACTATATAAAAAATTTCATTTTGTGCTTGCAAAGTCATTGTGCTCTCAGAACTAAAAATGTTTTAAACCCTTTACCATATTTTGAGATATTATCGAGCCCTGCTGTAATGTATTTGACTTAAAAGAATAAACATTTTAATCACCCTAGTTTCCTAGACATCTGATGTTTTTTCTTATACTGCTACAAAAAAACCTCCAAATGTATGAAAATTGGATTTAACAAACTGTATGGATATCCTTCATAGAAATTAAAAAAAAAAAAAAAAAAAAAAAAAACCTTTACATTACTTTTTTTTCAGATTTACTTCTAAATTTCTGTGTTCAAAACAACGGCTATATAAGACAGGTGTGATACTGAGTTCTAGGGAAATGAGGCAAGCATATATTAAGATACCATATGGAGAAAATAATTGAGACAAAAAACATAAATGGGCCCTCTGATTCAATCTAAATTCTTTGAATAAGCTGTCAGACTGATCTGTATTTTAGAAAATGAAATTTTTTTACCCTTACTGGTTTGTTTTGTTTGAGGATAAATGCTATCTAAATTCTGTCCTCTAAATAGGGGTTTTGCGCTCTGTGGTAACATCAAACATTCTTCTCCTAATGCTAATGAAAATGTAAAAAAAAAAAGTGATGGAATTTTTTCAGTTTTGACACAAAAATATAGACAAGTTTTTTTTTTTTTTTTTCCTATTATGTATTACATCAACAAAAAATAGCAGATTATTTTGATACTTGGGAGTGAAAGGTAAATTTGTCCATAATGTTTATTATTCATTTTTAGTTTTTTAAAATTTTTATGGATAAAATAATTATTCACACTTAAAAATATGTAATTCAATGGAAGGATCGTAACTGTGATGTTTATGGTAGCTAATATAACAAATCAAACTTCCAGTCCCTTGAAATTTTTATAGCAGGGCTCGATTGTACTTTGTAACTAGAAATGTATGTCTAGGATCAGCACTTAAGGAAACAATTTTTTTAACACATTATATACATTATATATAATTTTAACACATTATTACAACACATTATATATTAACACATTATTACAACACATTATATATTAACAAATGATATATATTTTTAACACATTATTACGGTAACCAGATATCTGAGATTAGTCTGAACAGTCAAGAATTTGTAATTACATCCAGGGCTGTATTAGCACTGAAACATATCTGGGATTGTTAAATAAGAGTGACTGTCTGTCTAATTAATTACTTTCTCTGTTGAAAGCACCAGCTCCAGCAGAAAAGAATTTTTTGAATTATGAACAACATTTAGCATCTAGAAAAATGTGAATTACAAGTGTTAAGTATAGAAATTTTTTAATTGAAAGTGAATTCTAAATATTCAGGTATTTATTTTTATGAAGATATAAAACCCAAGTCATCAGAACATTTAAAAAAAAAAAATTGGGAAAAAAAAGGGGGCAGGTTTACATTTCAGTATCTTTAACTTGCTGCCTTTGCTATAGGTTTCCTTTTATTTTTAACCGATCTTTACATCACACAGACAGTTGTATAGTGTACAATTTTTAGACTATTTAATCACCTAAATAAACTTTTAGTAAAGTGTCCTGAACATGGGCATTAAGCCCAAAATTTCAGAAAATATTTTAGAAAGGAAGAAGACATTTCAGAAAAATAATTTGCATTTAAATTTTTCATTTGGAAACTCCATTGTAGAATGCAGTATTACATCAATATATTTATTACATATATTTTACAAACATCAACATCCCCCCAAAAACATTCTGAACTTAATTTCAGCCAGGTCATAAGCCTCACCCCCATACAAATGCCCATAGTCCTGATTCTTGCTCCTAAACTGAATAAAAAATATAAAGAAAAACATTGCTTTTGGCGCGGCCGATTACACCCAAAAAGGAGGTGCACAACTACATGTTATAGCAGTCCTATATACAAAATTTTAGCATTCTGAGGCTACTCATTTTTGAATTATGTGAGATACATACATACGTATGTACAGACAACACACACACACACACAAAAAAAAAAAAAAAAAAAACTCTTCTGAATCCATTTAAAATTAATTTTATAATCCCTTTGGGAGAAAGGAGTCTTTTATTCTATCCTTATGTACAGATGTCACCCTAAAAAATTGTTAAATTGCATTCAATGGCAGTCAAAATGGATGTTTTTGTTGAAATATGATACCCAGAATTTTTCGCGATTACAATACTTCCCTTACTTCGCACAAGGAAGGAAAAAAAAAAAAAAAAAAAAAAAAGAAAGAAAGAAAGAAGCTCAATATATAATTTAAATAATATAAATACCTGATTAGAAGAAATGTCAACAAATACTTTACTGTTTGTAGCAACAGGACACGTATTTGAAAGAACTGATCCAAACAATTTTACAAATGACCAATCTAAAAAAATATATCATACATGTAAAATGAGAAAAACTGCATGAGGTATAGTAACATATGTTTTATAAATGTTTAAATGTTTTACTTTGCACTGAACATTTTCATAATATGTAGCAGTAATCCTTGACAAATGAGATTCTTAGAAAGTCTATTTTCAAATACTTAAAAATATTCAAAACAATTCATTTAACTTTAACAGAAAATACATCTTAAAAGTTATTCAAAATGCTTTGAACTTTTCTGACTTGTACTAAAAATCATAAATATCACAAAAGAAATGCTTTGCTAGAAAGCTAATTTTTTTTTTCCTCAAAAATCTATATTATTCATACATTTAAATTCTTGAATCAATAGACTGCTTTGAAATTTTCTGATTAATTAAACCATTTCTAAATGTTTATTAAATAAATATTAATGTATGCTTATTATTGAATGTTATATGTTAAAGAACTGGACTTTATATCTAGAATTAAGATAAGATTTCCATAATAGTAATTAATATAAACAAATATATAATTTATGGAATTTGAAAGCTTAGTAAATCTAGAAGTACTTAAGGACCATAACTAAAATTCGGACCCCCCTGAAAAATAAAAGTGTTTTTAGGAAAGGATTTACATTACTTTATATGAACTATTAATATATGAAATGCATAATTATAAATTCAGACACAGCTTCTATGATGTACAAATGTAGATTCAGAAAATACCTTGTTTTCCAAGCTGAACAATTGGTGGATCAAATACAACAGAAACAGACTGAACAAGTTCCAAAGCAGCATTTGAACAGGTTTCTTCCTATGATAATAAATTTTATTCAAATAAAAATTTTATATAAAGTTTATATTTATATCAAGAGCAAAAAGAGAGCATCAGTTTAAAAGAGAGATAAATAAAAGCTAATTTTAAATAAAGAGCTAAATTTAAAATCTAACTATCATTACAAAATGATATAAAAAGCATCCACATAATTCTTACTGAAATAAGAATTTCAATCTTATTGAAAAATTTTAAAAAGATATAAAATTTTGCAAAATAGTCAAGCATCTATATCCAAGAAAGAATATTTTTAAGACAAAAAAATTTGCAAACCATTCAGCAGAGTAATATTTTCAACTATCGGCAAATTTTTCCATGAAAGTAAAACATTACATAAGCTAATCATACAGGATTGCCCCTGCAACATGTATATAAAATGTCTACTTATCTCATTAACTACAGTAAAATTTGGATTTCTCAAATGTTGTCAAATTTCTCAATGTCAAAATTTTCTAAAGTTGTCTGACTGTTGAAATATAAAATTCAGAATTAATCTAAACTTCTTCTATTAGCTGAATTATTTTTTTTAATCCCTTCAGTGTTAGCTTTGCAGAATCTGTCATTGTTAATGATAGGATACACACCTAATACGGCTGTAACAAGCACCACAGAACCATGTTCAAAATGAGGAACAGGGATTCAGTTCTGAAGGTAAAACCTGAGAATAATTACCACATCTAAGGTAATTTTTCTTCATACAACAAATCTAAGGTAATGATAAAAAATAACATCATAATGCTTTTTATTAAAGAATTGTAGTAATAATTGCATTTTAAATCCTTTAACAATTATGATTGAGACAAGGACAGCTTTCATAGACAAAGTAATTTAAAATTTTATTAGTGTGAACTTATAATGGTTATAAATCTCATACTTGCATCACTGTTATAAATGGATGGTTTCTCTACCAATGGTTACTGATCTAAATCTCAGACATTTCCTTGTCAGATCTGCATCAGTTACTTAGAGTGACCAACAAGTTTAGTTAAAATGTTCAGCCCTCAAAAGAGGCAATAATCCATTAATAATTATACTTCGAATAAAAAGAAAATATCTCATTTCTGTTTTGCTGGGTCCTGGAACAAAGCCTATGGGGGAAACACATTGAAACATTTAAAACTGCAGTGCAGAATGTGAAGATCTGGGAACATTAACTAAAGCACATTCTTAAAATGTTTCCATTAATTAAGAATAAAATAAATTCAAGGTAATCACATATCTTGCTACTTCTATTTGTAAATTATATTGCACAAATTATGTTAAATGCATTTAGAGAATCACAGTTTTAAACTGAAAAGAAATGAAAAAGTAGTATCACCTTTAAATACCATACATTTATGGTACTCTTCTGCTATCCGGAATGGATTCACCAATGTAGGCATGTATGCATCTGTGGATGTATGTGCTCATATATGCATTTATGTATGTATGTACACATGTACACATATTATTTTATGGTGACGAAATCGCGTCATTTTGAGACATAATGGGCTATAGGAAAGCGAGAGTTTACTCTACACACTCCATTTTCACATTGTCATAAAGTGTAGACACTTAGCTATTTTACGAACTTAAAATAAATTTCGTATTTCAATAAATCGATTAAATATAAATTTTTTAACAAAGTGAGCTTAACACCTTTTCAACAGGATTTTTTCTAAAAAAGTTTATTTTTAAAAATGTACAGTTTATTTTTCTTTGATTTTTTGACACGTTAAACTTTCATCCTTGCGACTGCTTTTCCAAAAACAATTTTGGAAAAATGATAATATTTTGTATTTTAAACAAAAATTTTTAAATGAAGCTTACGAGTACACTTCTCACATCTTTAAAAATGTGATTTATGCAACAATTTTCCTGCCTTATTGTTGTTGATAGATTTTTGATGAAATTGCATCATTTTGAATAGTTTCATTCTTTTAGAAATATGGGTTTGGCACCACTTTTTCATCGTATTTCTTATGTCACTGTTTTTAAGAGATTGGCATATTTCATTGTCATTTTTTATGGTAGTATATATAATACATTTTTATTGATTATTTTTTATAAAGTTGTTCTGCAGAGTAAAATTCTTCACGGAATTTTTTGTTTTTTGAGTTTCTTTCATGTTATTTTTTGCTTATTTCACTGTTTGTAAGATATTGAAAAGTTTTGCATGACTTTTTTTTTCTTCAACGGAAAGTTGGTTAATTTTTTTATTAGGATAATAAATATTTGTATTAAGGGATATAGTTATTATGTATTTATTATGATTAAGATAAAAATACTTTAATTTATTTGAAACTTATTTCACTATCAAAGTTATTGAAGGAATTTCAAGCTTGAAATTTTATTGTAATTAAAAATACCACAGCATAAAAAACGATAAAATCGGGAGAATGCTTTTAAAGAAATCTTGAAAATTTTCTTAACTATTAAAATACTTCTTAAATGTTAAATCTCTGCATATAATAAAAGAAAAAGTATGTGTGCCTTTCGTTCGTACTGCGCATAAACTAATAGACCCAGGGCTGCAAAATTTGGTTAGGTGCATCTAGACAAGAGAGCGATTTTTTCAAAATTCGAATCACATTTTTTTTTACTTTATATTTTTGATTTTATCGCATCATTTTGAATAGTTCTATTATTATAGAAATGTGGTTTTGGCAACAGTTTTACATTCAATTGTATGCTGAACTGTTGACTTTTGAAAATCAGCACTGTTGCCACTTGGAAGAATGAGGGCGATAAATCTGTGCAGTTTTTAAATTTAATGTTTCTCTTGGGTACTAAACGTTTGTCGAGAGAGCGCAAAGGGAATTTGGTTAATTTATTTATTAGGATAATTAATATATGCACGTAATTTTTTTATATGTAATACATTTCTTTTTATGAAGTTGTTCTGCAGAGGAAAATTCTGCGCAGTTTTTAAATTGAACGTTTGGTATTCCCTTCAGGCATTTTTCCGGTGCATTTAAAAGCCAGACGAAGGCTGGCAGCGTAGCTGCTAGTAAATAATATAAAAAGAGTCGGTCCTCCAACCAACGGCATTTTCTACAGTGGATTGCCGAAAGGATGGGTGGTTATACAAACCACAAAATTTTTAGGGAGATTGATTGGCCGAGGTGGTTCACAGCATGGCCACCAAGATCACCGGATCTCTCATGTTTGGACATTTTCCTGCGGCACCATATGAAAAGCCTAATCTACCACTGAAACCAATATAGATCTAGTCACCAGGATTGCCGCTATTGCCGGCAATACTCGCAAAATGCCTGGTGTCTTTGCAAATGTGTGTTGGTCCCTACTCCACAGGTATGATGGCCACATTACAGCTGGCGGAAGGTCTTTTGAGCAATTTCTGAGAATGTACATGAATTACATTTCAGTTAAAAAAAAAAAAAAGTTTTTTGAAGTATCTATCACCTCTCATTCTTATGTTAATTCTTTAAATGTGACAGTGTAAACTACCCTTTAACTTTTGACTGCTTGCATTCCAACCATACATTCTATGATGAATACTTTTTGTATAGCAGCCTTCTATCACCCTCTAAAGTTTGATCAACTTGTTCAGATTCACCCTGTATACAGTGGTGGCCAAAATTGTGGACACATTTGGAAATTTTTATGTTTTTGAACTTTATATGCTTATAGAAAATGTTACGTTTCGCAAAATGCAAACTTGTATATATCATTTTAAAGAGAATTTATTACTGAATTCAATACAAAACACAAAATTCAATTATTTGCAATACAAAAAAAGTTATATGTACTTTAATATAAACAAAAAACACAGTTATGAAGTGGTTTGTAATGTCTAGCTTTCCTGGCCAATCACTGTTCTTGTTCTTTCTTGTTCTGAGAACCAATGAAATGTTAGTAACTGCCAGTAGAAGCTGACATCATGTTTACACTTGAAACAATTCATTATTTTGCTTTGTTCTGTAGAAGGAGGACCTGTTTCTTATACACTGCAATTACAAGTAGGAATTTTTGTAAAAATTTTTAATATTTACTCAAGAAGCAATGACATCAAATAAAAGAGTAGATTGGAAACCTAGAAAGAGATGTAATATTATTGTGTTACGGGAAAGTGGTCTTTCCTATGCTGAAATTGCAAGACAGGTGGGTGGTTCAGTGACTACATCTGGAGTCCGAAAGTTTTGTTTACGATATCAGGAGACAAATTCAATAAAAAACAAAGAAGGAAAAGGCTGAAAAAGGTGCACCACATCTATTGATGACAGAAGAATAAAAAGACTATGTCTCCAAGATAGAAAAATACCATTAGCGACCATCAGAAGTGATCTGAATGATGCTAGTGTTTCTGTCAGTTCAAGAACAATCAGGAGAAGATTAACAGATGTTGGACTGAGAGGTAGAATTCCACGAAAAAAGCCTTATCTTAATTTTCAGCAACGAAAAAAAAAAAAAAAAAGACTACAGTGGGCAAAGGAACACATTAATTGGACAGATGATCAGTGGTCACAAGTTATATGAAGTGATGAAACTAAGATATCGTTATTTGGTAGTGATGGGCGAAAATATGTAAGACGTAGAATAGGAGAAGAGCTACAGCCTGACTGCATTCAAGCAACTGTGAAGAACCCAGTTAGGATTATGATTTGGTCATGCATGTCAGCAGATGGTATTGGTCGCTTTCATGTCATCAATGGGACACTGAATGCCAGAAAATACATTGACACTATTCTAGAACCAAAACTTCTATCTTCCATTGGAGATCTCTTTCCCAACAATGCTTCGTTTATTTTTCAGCAGGATTCTGCTCCTTGCCACACGGCCAAAATATCGAAAGAGTGGTATCGTACAAAGAGCATTAAATTGTTGTCATGGCCAGGAAACAGTCCTGACCTCAATCCTATCGAAAATTTGTGGCACCGTTTGAAAACTCTTGTCCGAATGATGCGCCCATCAAATAAAAGGGAACTAATTGAGGCTATAATTGTTTCCTGGCATCATGTAATAACGAAAGAAGAGCTTAAAACTCTTGTCAGCTCAATGAAACGTCGATGTGAAGCTGTAATCAAAAATAAAGGGTACCCTACTAAGTACTGATAACTCACTGCAATCATCACTATCTAATGTATATCGATAACTATTATCGTTTAACATTTTCTGTATTGCAAATAATTGAATTTTGTGTTTTATATTGAATTCAGTAATAAATTATCTTTAAAATGATATACAAGTTTGCATTTTGTGAAATGTAACGTTTTCTATAAGCAAAGTTCAAAAACATAAAAATTACCAAAAGTGTCCACAATTTTGGCCACCACTGTACATTTCTGAATCAGGCCCTGATTACAGAAAAGTACCAAATTAAATTTAATTTAAAAGTTGAATACTGAAATTTTCAAAATTAACATGAAAAATATTTTACATACATATATTAATTTAAACTTTATTAATATAAGGGCTTGAAAGATTCTTTTACATTATCATTTTAGAAATTATGTTAGTTTTGCATTTAACATTTTCCTTAACTTGAATTCAAAAGTAAGCAAAAAAAATGGGGGCTTACCAATGGTTAAAAAAATTAGCGGTCATTGTAGAATTACCAATGGTACAGTGAATTAAACAACAGAACATTGGTAATTTTATAGCCTGAAGAATAGATTTAGATCATAGGAGTTCCTACTAAATCTACAAATAAATAAATGTTAAAATAATTTCTTTTTTCTCCACAAAAAAATGCCTGTCAACAAAGATATTCTTAATGTGCCTTGCCGACAATTGCAAAAATGAAAATTTGAAAATAAAAGACTTTAGTACAAAGAATTTTGGATAAAATAAATTTTCAAGAAAATGCAAAGTTCCTAAATTAATATCAAAAAGAGTTATACTTGCAGAAACAGGAAAGATTTTCTTAAATTAATCTAAATTATAATTCCAATGAAGACAAACAAAAGTTCAAAATAAAATTTTAAAATGTGCATTGACAAATGATTAATATTTTAATTCCGTTGCTTCTGCTAACAGCTGTTAATTTGTTACAATATCTGTGGTGCTAAAACTGTTACTTTAATGTTAGAATACAACAGTAATTGATCCTATAGTACATTGGTGAAATAAATTAAGAGAATTTGCATATTTGATCAAATTGCATGAAAAGAACTGAACTGAAAGAAAAACCACTGCTTCTAGATAAAAATACGTAAGTGTACATGTGTGTGTAGGCGTAGCCTGCAGAAAAACAGCGAGTGGAGGGCAAGACGAATTGCATTTGCTAGCACACCTTGGCAAATTTCTTGGTGTTATCTTGCAGCAATCGGTTAAATTCACATCAGAACAGTAAAAACAACTAAACACCACCATTTAGGTGATGGAATAAAGGGGCAAATTGTGGGGAGGCTAGAGACAGGCCAATCACAAGTCCAGATATGCAGAAAGTTTAACGCCCAGCATTGTGTGTAACCTATGGAAACAGTTCCAGGATACTGGATCCATCGAGAGAAAGCCTGGGCAAGGTCATCCAAGAGCCACAACAGCCAGAGAAGATCACTATTTGTCCATTTTAGTGAGGCGTAACAGAGGGGTCACAGCTTCTCAGCTCTCTTGGGACCTGTCCACAGGAACCCATGTAACAAGGGTGACTGTTTCCAAAAGACTGAATGAGAGAGGATTGTTTGCATCCCGCTCATGTCTACGGACAGGAGAGTCCGCTTAGCATGGTGCAGATAGCATAGTGATTGGTGTATAGAGCAATGGGCAACTGTTCCGTTCACTGACAAGTCCTGTTTTAGCCTAAACACCAATTCTTGCCGTACTTTCATATGGACAGAGCCAGGGACCCGCTACCTACCCTCCAATGTCCACAAAATCAACAATTATGGTGGTGCAGGTGTAATGGTCTGGACAAGCATCATGTTGGATGACCGCACACCTCTCCACGTCTTGGACAGATGTTCTGTGACTGGTGTGGGGTATAGGGATGAGGTCTTGGAGCCCTATGTTCGCCTTTTCTGAGGTGCAGTGGGCTTCAAGTTCATCTTACACGATAATACCGTGATATCCTTCTGGTCGACGAATTTCTCGAGAGTGAGGATATTCGCAGGATGGATTGGCCAGCCAGGTTTTCAAACCTCAACCACATAAAGCATGTATGGGAAGTTCTGGAGAGGGCAATCGCAACCCCCCTCCAAGAACCATCCAGGAACTGAAAATAGCATTGCTGAATGAGTGGGACCAACTGCCAAAGGCACAGATAAACTGCCTCATTTCCAGTATGATATCGCGCTGCGAGGCCTATATGGCTGTAAGAGGGAACTATACCCCCTATTAACCCATTACTTTTGTGCCTTCTGTAACCGCTGTTTCAGACCTTCAGACACCCCATGAGTGTTACACACGAACATATGTGTCTATTATAACTGTTGAATATTTATTTTGTTTGTATTACATCAATCTATGTTCACACCAAATTTTATTAAAATATGTCCAGTAGTTCTGGAGATCGTATATCAAATATGAAAATTCTCTTAATTTATTTCACAAGTGTATATCCAAATGATATTTGACAGTACTGAATAAAGGGAAATAGGTGCATTAAAAGCACCTTTACCAAGTTTAACACAAATTATTTAGAAATCAAAATTTTTTATAAAAAATAGCGTACAACAGAAATTAGATGACAAATAACAGCAAATGACAGACCTTACAGTTTGTCCGCACATCAACAGCAAGGGACACAAAGTTTGCATTGAAAATATTCAAAGCATTCAATAGTGTAGACAGTCCAGCCTGTAATTAAATACTGATATATACTATAAAAACTCTAAGCTGCATCCAGCATTTGATTAATCATCTGAGCAATAATGTCTGCTTTTATCCAGTTATAAGATTTGTATATATGCTACTTTGTTAATTATATTTAAAAAAATTTTTCTTTAATGACCTAAATATCATCCAAATGAATCGAAAGTTACAAAAATAAAGAGTAAAATATATTATTACACAAATCTAGTTTATAAATGCTACTCAAATACAACTCTTCTTAAGCAGATAAAAAAAGCCATTCTGCTCAGAGGATTAAAGATGTTCAGTACTTAACCTTTTGTGGATGACCTGACACCCGTGTGCATCAAATACAAACATGGATATGCATTAGCCATCCATAAAGGGTTAAAAAAATAATATAAAGTATATTAAAAGAAAAACCATTTTGTTTTCTAATTTCATAATCCTCTATAATTTCATTTTATGAAATGTGAAATAACAGAGGTATGTATAGAGGGTGCTGTTTACATTTTTGTAATGATTTTGATTTTCTCCATGAATTTAAATGTTAATTTTTAAATATAAGCATGGCTGGCATCAAATTAGAATAAGGTTTAATTGTTGGCTGCAGCATTAAAAATATTCTTTTCTTTAAAATGTCACTGAAAAATAAACAATGGATCGAACGCTATATTTTTTTGCTGCCAGAAGAAGAAAAACTCTTACTCAATTGGTAAAAAAAGATCTGAAAAGCATGGTTCTAATATTTCTACATGAAAAATAAGTGATATAATTAATAAGAAAGGAAAGAAACAGCTGAAAGTTTATATCTGACCAGGGAAAAAGCAAAAAATCCATACCCAATAAAGGTACGTACAACTCTCATTAAATCTAAAGTCGCTTCTCACGTCTTAAAGGAAAATCCAGCCGCCCCCCCCCAAACAGCTATAGCAAAATCGTTAAATATTTCAGTCAGAACTCTGAACAAAATTATAAAATCTGATTCAAAGCTAATCAAAACAAAGACAAAACATGATGTTCATCACCTATCGCAGAAATATGTTTCTTGATCGTTGTATGAAAACCATTTGGTAGGTGAAAAATGGAAATATATAGTTACAATGAGGCTTGGATATACGTATCTGACTGCAATAGAAAAAGATCAATTTACTACCTAAAAAAAGGAGAAAAAGGCTTAATATGTTGGTTCACAAAAAACAAGGAAAGTTTTTCTAAAGATTTTTTGGTTATTCTTACAACAGAAATCTTAAAATAAGTAAAGTTAAAAAAAAAAAAAAAAAAAAAAGTCAAAATTACTTAGGATTACTGTCAATAATATGTTTTAACCCTTTCACTGCGTACTTCTTTTTTTTTATCAAAATAGGTTTAAAAAAATGCGTATTTTTTTATTACATATTTCAAAATCTACATATATTTTAGAGCTAAAATATACAAAATTTTTTTTTAGAAGAGTTTTTTTTTTCAATAAAGAATTAGATCATAGAAAAGGGTTGTCAAAATACTGAAATTGAAGAAATGATATAAAAGGAAAATTTTGAAAATTAATATTGCTTAAATTATGATTTATTTTATAAAATACAAAGGTAAAACATATGCCTGATATAATTCAAAGCCCCCGATGCCACTGAAGAATTTTCTGAAACATAACCCTTCTAAGTCAGACGCTAAGAGAACACTTTGCCCACTCCCAACTAGAAAGAACGTAAGTTAATTAATGCTTTTTCTGGCCTTTATATTTTCATGTACATTCACTTTTCTTATTATATATTTTTTTATTTTTTTATTTGTTTTTACAAAGATTGCATTATTTTTCTTATATTTTGTAATTTTCTAATGTTTATTTAAACTACTTTGAATTCTATTTCATAATGACAATTTCCAATGTTTAATTTTTAAAAATAATATTGAACTCAAATGCATAAACACGAGGGTGTCAGGGGATGGTTACTTGAGCAATATCAATTTTACTGCAGAAATTGCTTTTCACTCAAAATTAAATTAGCTAAAATGCTTCATCGGAATGAGTTCTTTGGATCTCTGCATTGGTTCTTAATCCCTTCTATTCATTGGAAATGTTTGGCCTGACTTGAATTGCCGGTTTGGCATCGCCTTATTGCTTGAGTAAAGGACGAAACACCTTCGTATTTATTTCTTAATTATTGTTCATTGAACGGGAGTTGGTTTGTTCTCCTTGAAAAGTCAACTAATTTCCATTCAACAACAATGATTACTTGCATTTAATTTATTCCTTTTACAATTAAAATTTTGTTATTCATGATTTAATTCCAGTCCCCGTTAAACATTTTTAACAATTTACATTCAAGTTACTTCTTGAATGTAAATTGTTAAATAAAAACATCTTTTGAAATAGAACTTACTAAGTATGGATTCACTCTTTTCAGATAATTCTACTATAATTAATCTTAGGAGATAATATAAATCAATATTATTTAGTAAATAAATTATTATTAACTTACTTTGCAGCAATTGCGCAAGTAGTAGAATAACTTGATTTCGCACTAAGTGAATTTAAGATTATACTATATATTATATATATCAATTTTTTCAATCAATCAAAATATATATATCAATTTTACACCACAGTCGAACGTTTTCAATATAAACTGAATTTTCCGATTCATTACCATCTGCTAAGGAATCCGAGAAATTCTCATCCGTTTCACTATAACTATCTTCAATTTACTTGAAATCAGAGTCAGAACTACTATCAGTGTCGGAAATAAAGGCTATATCACTCGTGAAGCGCTTCTTGACAGACATCTTTGAACTCTGAAAAGCGCACGCAAAATGCTACATTACGTACTCTTGTACAGTCAAAAGTCGTTAATTCGGACACTCATAATCCGGAATGATCTATAATCCGGACCTCAAAGCTACAAACTTTCTGCGCATGCGTCGCGTTGTAGTTTCTGCACATGCGTCATAAAAATATGTTTACGAATGCGCGTTTAATGTATAACGGACTGTATAAGCTAAGCTCTAATTATCTATTTCAGTTAATGTTGCAGATTGCGTTGTTCCTTAATCTTCGAATTGGATCCGGCTTATTATTTTTTGCAGACTGTTAGAGCAATTTTATAAAAGTAAGCTTGAACTTTCGATTATGTCAAATAGAATTTCCGATTTATATTTACTAATATGTAACGGATCTACAAAGTGAAAGTATGTTTCGGAGTCTATTAAACAAAAAGTGGAATTGCTGCAAAAAATGGATAAAGGCATATCTTTTGTTTATCTAAACTTAAAACGATTGTTTATCTAAACTTTGTTTATCTTTAACGCCGCGGCAGGCGCGCAATGAATTGGAAGTTGATCTGTCAGCACTATCCTTATCTTCAGGGCAGATGTTTTTATTTTATTTGGCTTATAATTTCTTACTAAATGTAGTATTTCATTTCAAAATACTCTCTTTGATATGATTTAAATCAAATGCCTCATCATTATAATTCGCTTCCGATAGCGAAGTAACAAACAGAGGTTATTGAAAACGAAAAAATTTCGATTGACAAATTACTTGGTATTCTCGACACAGCAATTATAGGACTTGAACAGCGGATATTCGTAACTGAACAAGAAATGTTTACAGAATTAAAGAGAATATATTCTACATAAAAAACGAAGCAACTTAAACAACTTACATTGAAAAAAATGTTTAATAAAGTAAACAAATAAATATTAAGCTTTTTTTTTTGTAAATTTTGATACACTTTAGATCATAATTGTTCTTTATTTCGTAAATTACGGTTTCATATTTTTAATTTTATAATTTCTTCATGCCATTTTACCAGATTTAAACTGATGATCTATAATCTGGAAAAATCGATAATCCGGAATCGCCGAAGTCCCAACGAGTCCAGATTAACGACTTTTCACTGTATATTTGGCAGAAATGTGGACAACTAACGCCATCTGTTAGCCCACATCTAAATAAAATATTAAACATCACAGAAAAGCCCAAAAGAAACCTTGCATGGGGAAAGAACGCGTTGCACAGTTAAATAGATGGCAAAAATACATCCCTACAGAAATCGCAGGTTGTGCAAATTTTGCTACTTCTACGCTGCCCGCGGAAATTGCGGGACGCACAGCGAGAGGGTTTGAACACCTATTTTTAAAGAAGAAATTCTATCACTTTATCAAAAAATCTTCACCATGTTAAGTTCTATCAGGATATGGCTCCAGAGCCCGATACTGCTCTATTTTTTGAAAAAATGAGAAATCCTACCAATGAATGAAAAAAATGAGAAGTCCCCTGATGCGTCTGCTATGGATTACTGTGCATTATGACTGTTAAAACATGCTCTTTATAAGTGGCATCCCAAAATATTGGACAGACTCTGGAAGATTGTGAAGGAGGAGTGGAATAAAATCAACCTTGATATTTTAAGAAAAGGATTTTTATCTTGGAAATCAAGATGGAATATGTTAGTTCAACAAAAGGACTATCAGACTGAACATATTAGAAAATAAAATTCTAAGGTTTGTTTACATATAAATCTTTGCAAAATTGTTACAAAAATGTGTGAACACCATCTGTACGCATGATTGATAAAAACAGGATCAAAAGTCTCATTAGAATTACGATATGAAAATGACATTAATTCCTCCCCTTTCAAATCTGAAGTCAGCAGACTAAGTGCAGCACTGTAGATAAATTTTATTGGAGTAACTCTCACCTTGAAAGAATATAACAGCACAACAGAGTCATGTTTGCTAACACTTCTTAAGCAGGCATTTTACAATGGAAAAATATTCAAAAGTGGTCATTTAAAAAAGTAAATAAATAAACAATAACTCACTAAATTACTATAATTTGAAAAATGCTATGTTTTTCTTAATAAAACTTTTACTTTCTTACTTTAAAACCCACATTTCAACAATTTTATTATAAAAATAATTTTTTAACACTATTTTAAATACAAGTTTAAAATCGTAAATATCAGAAGAATATAATTTAATTTTAATGGAATTTATAGTATTTTTTATTACTCATTTGGCAGTGTGAAAAACGATGCAGTTATCAGTTATTTGAAGAATATTTGCCAACAAATCTCCTTTTATATGTCCATGAAGGCTACAATGTGATAGTATCCATTGCATGACAACTGCCATCCTGAGTTAAGTTGTTTAGTAATTGCTGACATCTTAAAACATCAACATACATTCAAAAGAAAAAAATGGACAGAAGAGCAGCTCTAGAATCAGAGTATGACAATGTTTGGAAAACGTTCAAGGTGACACTGGAGTTGGGATAAGGCTATGTGTATGGCCGCAATCTCACCATCCAAAGCAGTCCTATTCCTTTTAACAGGAAATTAAAAAAGCTTACAGAAGCCTGCATTAATATCGTCAGCACACGCAGAGCTATCTATAAACACATGTAGACATTCAATCTCAGAATATAAAGCATTAATGGTTTCCAAAGACATAGATTTTAAAATTTGATCATTTGATTCTTTTCTTCCTTTTTTTTTTTATGCGTGTGTGTGTGTGTGTGACTATATTTTCTTTCATCAGTTGAATGTTGCAGTTTCACAAATTCTCCGCTTCCCATCTTCTTAGAAAAGAATGTCAATTTTGTTTACAATGTAGAAGTGTAAAAGAATGTCACACTGTTAAATGTTGTAGTAGTGCAAAAGAAATCCTGCAAACGATATTTTGTATCGCAATTAGAGAGTGCTTCTCTTCTTAGAAAAGAATGTTAGTTCTGTTTACAATGTAGAAGTGTAAAGGTTTGTTTTGAAATAAATAATTATTTTGTAAATTTTTGAATTATTGGGTTTTATTAGTATTATATGTAATGATTAAAATTTTCTCTCAAGAAGTTATTTATTTTATTTTATTTTATTTTTTTACAGAGAGAGCATTAATTGTTGTAGTTTAGTTCGAGTTGTTTCTTTTGAGAAAATAAATTTAATCAAGGTAATGCATGCATTCTGTATGCATTCAATCCATTCTGAAACTGTGAATGATTTAATTTGAAATGCTCCTGCTACTGGACTGATGCTTATTCAAGAGGTTTTTCCGAAAAAGATCATTGTTGAAAAAGAACACAAATTTTCAGATGGATGGCTAATTTATTTCATAAAATAACATGGAATTAGCATGACCATCAAAATATTATATGTAAACCTTTTTCCCAATAACAAAGGTGCAGCTGAATATGCTGCTTTTTCAATGATTGCACTGACAAAAAAAAAAAAAAAAAAAAAAAAAAAAAATTTACAGAATTGGAAAATATTTATAACATGGATGAAACAGGTCTGCCACAATGCCTTTAGACTTGATATTCAGCAGGTTTTAGTAAAACATGCTGCCCAGATAGGAAAATGGTTAGTGCCTCTGACAGTCAAGGCATGCATGCAAACTGTCTGTTAGAAGGCAACGTTAGCGAAACACAGGAAAGAAAAAAAAAAATCTGATGCGTACACCACATGACTTCCTTGTATGGAATATTAAATTATACGCATTTTTTCTTGCATTTCATTTAAACTTATTAAATTGAATTAAATCTACTTCGCCGACAGCGCATAAACCACAATAGAATAAATGCATTCTTTAAAATTCACTCTAGTATTTGTTTACCACAGCGACACTCTGGCGCTACATTCACTTAACAGTATTATATTTAGTTCATATTATAACACATAATGCTCAAAATTTATATCATTTAAAGAATAGAATTACCTAATCGTTGCCACATGTTCTATTCAAATACTATAATAAAGCTAGAATGATGTATAAAAGAAATTAAGCAAACAAAACAAAAAAGAAACAGTTTTTCACAGAGAATTGAGTATTTCTCATTCAATTAATTCAGTTCTCACTTCGCGAGAAGGCAAAAATACATAAAAACTCAAAATATCTATATTAAAAATTACGAAGTAAATTTTAAACACTTATTTCCTCGAAAAAATTCCAGAAAGGATTAAACATGATTTAATTGACAATAATAAATGAAGGCGTTACCTTTGTTGTTGCAAAGCTAAGTTTCTCTAGACTGGCAACAAATCCACTAGTCTGCTGTTTCAAATGTAAACAATCAATGGCCGCCATAAAAAAAAGGCTTAGCGGCACTTAAACAACTTTAAAATTCTTGATAATTCTAAAAATATTGCATACAGATTTACTAAAGGCATAAAAACCTTAACCGGGCGATAAAAACATCATAATTCAATCATTTTTAAAGCAAAAAATGTACAATTTACAAACATATAAGACTAAAGAAACTGAGATCACTGAGCTGGGTAACAGAGTGGATATACACTAGTGTGCAAAAATTAAGGACGAGATGGTTTTTTTCAATATAACTTTGTACAAAAGCTTTCCAAATCAACACATTTAATACCGTAAGATCCCCAATACGTAAGGACATGAGTAATGTAAGCAACACTTACTAAAAGAGAAATCAGAGGGATAAAATCTGGTCTTTAATAGGGGATATGATTTCCTCTGACTGCTAGGCAGGTTTCACAGTGTCTGCCCATGCTGAGAATGAGGTTGTCAATGAGTTGTTGAGGCATTGCTGCCCATTCGTCTTGCAGCGCCAATCGAAGCTCCGGAATCGTTACTGGTGGTAAGGTACGAGCTGTCAAGCGTCTGCCTAGAAAATCCCATACATGCTCGATGGGATTGAGATCCGGAGATCGTGCCGGCCAATCCATACGTTCAATATCCTCACTCTCTAAGAGCTGTTCGGCAGTTACTGTGCGATGACATGGTGCATTGTCGTTCGTGAAAAGGAACTGCGGACCCATAGCTCCTCTAAAAGGACGCACATATGGAAGAAGAATCTCGTTACAATAACGGGTCCCGTTGACTGAACCTGCGTCGAAGATGTGAAGGTCTGTACGACTACCAAGCATGATGCCTCCCCAAACGAGAACACCGCCACCTCCATACCTGCCCTTTCAATGATGTTCGAGGGATGATTGCGGCTTCCCCGCTCTCTCCAGATGAGTATGCGATAAGAATCGCATACTCAGACTGAATCTGCTCTCATCTATAAAGAGTACTCGTCCCCATTCATTGTATCTCCAATTCCGGTGTTCCTGGCACCACAGAGAACGCCTTCTCCGATGGGCAGGCGTTAGAGGTACACACCGTCGTGCAAACAGACCACCACCGTGCAGTCTTCTGGCCACGGTAAAACGCGATATCGGTCGTCCAGTCGCCTGTGTCGTGTGTCTAGCGATTTCTCCCGCTGTCTGCTGCCTGTTTCTTCTGGCCTGTAAGGCAATATACCGGTCATCTGCGAGTGTGGTTCCTCGTGGACGACCACTACTAAACCCCTGGATATCTGTTCCTGTAGTTTGAAATTGTCTCCAAAGTCGTGAAACGATGCTGTGAGCAATTCCGAACTCTGCAGCCACACTTGTCACACTGCGGCCTTCCTCCAACTTCCCAATGATTTGACCTCGGGTAAAAGCATCCAGATGTTGTCTAACGGATTGATTATTCGCCATTTCTCGCTGAGGCAGCAACTAGGTGTGATTTTAACTGCTGTACAGCGTGCCATCTCTTTGCCAGAAATACTGATCTTACACCGACAACATGCTTTATACTACTTAGACACTCCCCCATTACGTCTACCTGCAATATTTGTGCATGTGCTACCGTACATCACCTTACTTAATCTCCTGATTGGTCTTTCTGTCCACTCTGCCTCTTCGTTCAGCTGATATGCTAATTTTTCGACTTCGTCCTTAATTTTTGCACACCAGTGTATATATAAATATATTTATATACGTTTGGTGCGGCCAATTGCAACCAAAATACGAGGTGCACATCTACATGTTATAGCAGTCTTATATACAAAATTTCAACGTTCTGAGGCTCTGATTCATCAAAATCTGAAGGCAAAATAGAAACAAAATATTTTTTTAGAAACAAAAACAAAGGCTTTTTTTTTTTAACACTCTTTGAGCGTTTTGAGGCACCCATGCGGCGATCGGGTGTGAAAGAATAGTCCCAATGTAGCTCATGCATGTCGTAAAAGGCGATTAAAATAGGTATCCAGCGTCTGAGAGTATAGCTGGGCACTCTGCCCCTGAGGATTATATCAGGGGACTGGTCCTCCAGGTTGGGGGTTGGGTCTGGGGCCAACTACCCCACCCTGTAAAAAAATCCAACTGTAAAGAAATTCAAAGATAGAATTAGCTGGACTGCTTCTACTGAGCGCCGCCTGACATAACCACTGACCTAACTTTATTGTAAAAGTCTTACAGTGTTAAAAGTCATCCTGACAGAAGGGAATATTTCTTGTGTGTAAAAATATAAATATTACATGGGCATACGAATCCTGTGTATAAGCATAGATATGTTAATTACAAATATTGTCTTGTGCAAGTTACATGTGATAGTTACACAAAATCACGACAGTTATGTATACATTTAAACATTATCTGAATTCATATTTGCAATACTTTTACTGAGATAATCAAAGTAAACTTATAACTCATTTACACACTGACTGTATTTTCAATGTCATTTTAAACTGCTTTACAGTATTATTTTTATCAAGTATATACAAACTGGATAGTAATATGCTTACATTACAATAGTTTTGCTCTTACAGTCTTGTTACTATTCTAAGGAGTGAGCTATTTTTCTAGTGTTGATTTTCAGTTGTTGTAGTATTTTGATTTGCTATTAAAATTATACTGTGAAGATACAATTCTCAAGGTAGGGGGAGAATTTCTTAGTAGCCTGATCACTTTCTCTATTTTAGTTTTCGTCTGCTTGTTGCCGCAGGTATTCTCCACCCATTGCGGCCAGTATTCACTGCTTGGCATTTTTAAATGCAGTTTATCGGTTTATGGGCAGTTGAAGAGGTAGTGTTGTGCATCACCTACTGCACCACATTCACACAATTCTGATGCTCGTTTACCGAATCTCTTAAGATAATGTGGGAAGGGTTCATGGCCACTGTAGAATTGAGTTTGTCTTCGCTGTATGTATTAATTGAGTATGTAACTTTTGGAAAGAACTTGTAGGTTCTCCTTCCTGTGCTTTCCCATCTTTTCTGCCATTCTTGTAAAAGGCTACTGAGCGTGATTTTCTTAAAATAGGACTACGGAACATTTACTGCGTTTTCCAGTCTACTAGAGTCATTGGCTGCAAGCACGTCCGCCACTTCATTGCCAGTGATACCTATATGAGCTGCAACCCAGATCAGGATAGGTCTGTCATGTGGTGAGATACTTAGAAGAATTTTCTGAATATCTTGCACCAAAGGACTTCTTGTCTTGTGCCCTCGGATGGACTCCAAACTTGAGGCAGAGTCGCTATATATGTTGACCTTTATTCCTAATTGATATTTTGCCAAATTGATGGCTGCTTTTAATGCAAGAAGCTCCATCTGAAAGATGGTATTTTTGTCTGCCAGTCGTCTTTCCCAAGTTTTAACCACTTCTCATTCTTGGAGTACACAGTAGGTGCAGCCTGTGCCTTTCTCCGTCTTTGAGCCATTTGTATAAATAGCTAATGCTTTCTCATTTGGCGGGGTGTATTGCATGTGTATTGGATGCGATAAATCTGTATCTGCAGGGTGTCCAAGCATGATTGGCTTCTCATAGTCTGCGTGGGCAGGACACCTGTGCAGAATCGATGAAAATTGAGTGACTTCTCGGCTAGACCATTCAGCACTCGAAAAAGAGGGGGACCTACACTTAGGTGGCTCGACTGTTTGGAAACAGACTTAAGAATTTTAAAAATAACCAATTGGATGTCCAGGGCCAGGGATAGAAGAGCTTGGAATTCGATTCTGAGAAAGGCAAGGGCCCATCCTGGACTGCCTGGCCATTGAAGAAGTGTTGTGAGGAAACTTTCTATACTCAGAATAAGACTTCATATTGCATCTCATTAGAGAGAGATTTATGTGGGGGGGGGAAGATAGAAATTTCACTGAAACAGGTAGATATTTGTAATTTATACAGTTAAATGTCACTTGCAACAAAGCAATGCTAATATACCAGAGGCTTAAGCATTCTATTTATTCAACAAATACAGTCAAGTCTTTAATCCAGATTCGTCGGGACTTCGGCGATTCCAGATTATCGGTTTTTCCGGATTATAGATCATAATTTTAAATCTGGTAAGATGGCATGCAGAAATTACAAAATTAAAAATATGAAACCATAATTTAAAAAATAAAGAGCAATTATGATCTGAAGGGTATCAAAATTTACAAAAAAAAAAGCTTAATATTTATTTTTTTACTTTATTAAACATTTCTTTCAATGCGCGCATGCGTAAAGCATACATTATGCGTAGTCGAAATTAGAAAATTGCAACCAGAAAACTATTTGATGTATATTTCTGATATTTATAATGAAGAGGAATTTGATTTAAATCATATCAAAGACGGAGTACATCGAGATGAAATACTACATTTAGTAGGGAATTATAAGGCGAATAAAATAAAAACATCTGCCCTGAAGATACGGATAGTGCAGACAGATCAACTTCCAGTTCATTGTGTGCCGCGAATCCCCCCCCCCCCCGCAGAGCAGCGTGAAATTGATAAACAGATTTCGGAATGGTTAGAGAAACAAAGGATGTGCCTTTATCCATTTTTTGCAGCTATTCCACTTTTTGTTTGATGGACATCGAAACATGCTTTCGCTTTGTAGATCCTTTGGCAGGTGCAGAATCGGAAATTCTTTTTGACATAATCGAAAGTTCAAGCTTACTTTTATAAAATTGCTCAAATAATCTGCAAAAAGTAATAAGCCGGATCCAATTTGAAGATTAAGGAACAACGCAATATGCAACATTAACTGAAATAAATAACTGGATAATTTTAGCTTAGCTTATACCATCCGTTATACATTAAACGCACATGCGTAAGCGTATTATGCGCATGCGTATATGCATATGTGCATGCATATATGCATATGCGCATGCAAAGAAAGTTTGTAGCTTTGAGGTCCGGATTATAGATCATTCCGGATTATGGATGTCCGGGTTAAAGACTTTTGACTAAAATGCAGAATACATGTATTTATGAGTTCTATTACGCATGGCTGTGGAGTCGGAGTCATTGAGTCAGAATCGAAGTCGTTCAGATTTTGGGGTAAAAGGAGTTGGAGCTGGAGTCACAAAACACAGGTCGACTCCAACTCCAGTTTTTGTTGGACAGTTTGAATTTGAAATGAAATTAACCCCTTAACTGCCGCGGGCGTATATATACGCCTTGCTCAGCCGATGCGTTAACTGCCCCAGGCGTATATATACGTCCTTCCAAACTGCTATCATTTGATTTGCGCTGCTACACCTAAAATTATTCGCAAAGTTAACGCATCGGCTGCACATCTGGGGCAGTTAACGCATCGGCTGAGCAAGGTGTATATATACGCCCGCGGCAGTTAAGGGGTTAAAATGAATTGAAAAAATTAATGACAAGCTGAGTTATTATTTTTATATATGCACTGTATACATTAATAAATAATTTTTATTTTATTGACATATTAATAAATAAATATAAGGGAGGAGGACAGATGTGATATTTGCGATTAGTGATTAAACTGATTCATTTAGTTACTACATTTAGTGACCTGGTGAATTTAGGTAAGCAGCAACAGCAGCCCAGGAGCAATTATTGATCAAGCAGCATGATAAGGAAGTGCATATTTGATGATAAAGATTTAGAATTAAGAACTTTTTTAGAAGATGTAGATAACCCTAAATTCCCAAAGAAAGGACAGAGTCAATATTTGATATCAATAACCAGTAACATCTTTATTTCAAAGTTAATCTTCTAAAAATTTTATTTAGAATTATTAGTTCTTCCATACGTTAAATTTTTTTTTTTTTTTTTTAAAGAGATTCTCGATATTACAAGCGCGAAGTTTTACAACATAGCAATCATTACTTTTATTAAAAAATAAACAAACAAATAAATAAAAACTATTAAATTAACTAAGATATCATGCATGCAGATGCAAGAAATATAAAAGTTGAGATGCAGATTAACTATAAGAATATACCAAAAATACTACCATGAAACTGACTAAGTTTTAGAAGGCATATTCAAATTCTAGTTACCACTTCATAGGCGAGCAAAAAAATGTTGTAAAACTGAACGAGGAACTTATACAAGTTGTTACAAAATTAATAAATAAAAATAGCAATAAAATTTTGGTAAATTATTTAATGATGAAAAATCAACATTAGCAAGAAGTCCCTAAATTCGGTTTAGGTACCAGCAGTATGTAAGAACTCTTGTTCTTCCAGGGAAAATTTGATTAATGTTAAGTGTCTTTGTACCAACAGTAAATAAATCGTATGGTGGGTGTAAACATCAACAGGCTTCCTTTGTATGAATTTCTGAATCTCAGTCTTACTGTTCTAAGTGCTTTTCAATGTTGTACTTCCATAACATGTTTTCTTTACGGATGTTTAATTCAACTGCATGGGAATAGCATGTTTAATTGTTCGACAAAATTCAGTGATTCAGACAAGAAATCAGATAGCTTCCATTTCATTATTTCCCAAATCTCAGTGACACATGAAGAAAAAAATAAATGTGCAACACTCTGAAGATGGGAACATCCAGAAAGTAACAGAATAAGACAATGATGACAAAACTGAAAGCCCAGCTGCAACACAGAAACAGATACCTATTTGCAAATTATTGCCATAACTTAATGCCTCCCAGTAACGGTAAATTTGCAAGTACTACTTTCTGTAGTCAAAAAGCAATACACTTTTTAAGATCCTGTTGGTATCACTAAAAATTAAATGGCTTCTAATTTTTACAATCCAGAATCAAAAGAAATGAGGAATAAATATAAATTCTTTGTGCATGAGTCTTTAAAATACACATTTCTTATGGTTAACTATTAAGAAATTAAAATTCTTTTTCTTTTCAGTTCGATACATTTGTTAAGCCTTATAAATTATGCTTCTGAGTGAACCAAGTGCACCTACAATAATATCCTTTCTTCTTCCAACAATCTTCAAATTATTCAAAGACTACTTTCCAATTTCAAAATTTAAAATATGTCTGATATTTTTTAAATTTCATTTAAAATGATCCATTAACCTTCCAGCACACGCTTATGTGCAAAATTTACGCCAAATTCAGTTTTTAATGCACATTTTTCACATATCAAAGCTGAGACGTCTGAAGGTCATTTCTATTCCTCCTTTCTACCCTTCCCCACATCATGGAATGTGCTAACAGGACGTCATTGGATTTTTTTTTTTTTTTTTTTTTTTTTTTTAAGTGGGCTTTTGTGCTACATGGCAAGCTTTTTCATAAAAGTTACGACACGCACGTGGTCATGTTTTAAAATTCGGAAATTTTTTTTTTCTCAAATATTTTGTAATTTTGTGTTATTAATTGCCATATATTATTTTAATTTGAATACATTTGGCTCTGTAAATTTTATATCGGTTTTCATGGCAAAAAAATATGTGCAACCAACTGATTTTGCTAGGATTCTTCAAGAATTATTGGATGCAGAAAATGAAGACAAGGAAACCTTTGGATGGAAGAACAATAGCGATTTCCATTCCTTATTTTCTTTTATTTCTATTTTTTAGAAATAAATAAAAATATCAAAGTTAGTTTAAAGTGCGTTTTTGTAACCAGTAAGAAGTAAATTTCCTTGCAGAAGTAATTAATGCTAAACTTACTTTTTTTCCTACCAAGGTGTTTTCCTTTTTTATTATCTATACTTGTCTTTGATGAATATTAAAATTAGCTTCGATTTTAAAATATAATTATTAAATAATAAATTTAAAATTTTCTATAATGAAATATATCATTGCATTTCCAACTTACTAATATAAGAACTTAAAAATAATTTACTTGTATTTGAATGTGATATCATTTGTATTTTGCAATAATAAGATTAATATTTTATTTCTTAACAAATTTACTATCAATATTCACTCATTTCTGTCATTTTCTGTGCAAAAAAACGGTAAAATAACGGATGTCGTAAAAAATACGACACGAACATACTCATGTAAAATTGCCAAGCATGAGTGCTGGAAGGTTAAATATAATGTTTACAGTGAAAATCATATGAAAATCTTACCACAGCACCACACGGCAGTAACTTGCGAAATGGAGTAAGATTTTCTGTGCAAACAATTTCCGGAGGCAAAGCAGAGTATCTGATAAAGCTTGTATTAAAAAGTTGATCTGAAGGCATTACTCCTTCAGGCCTATAAGAAAGCTTAGGTATGACAGTATTAGTATCATCAATGAAATTCAATGAAGCACAGAATTGTCCTGAGAGAATATTTGTTAATTTTTGCCAATTTGAAGAAACCCTGAAAAATAAGTAAAGCCAATTAAAATTTTTTAAATGAAATCTCAAGAAATATCTTTATGATAAAGTTTGAAATTAATTCTCTAATCTTCACAATAAGTTACTAGAAAAAGATTTAGTTCTTTTTCTAAATAAACAAATTTTGAAATTCCCAAACCTGTTTCATGATAAGTATAATAATGAATAAACAAGAATCTCTGATATTTATTAAATATTTGTTATGTGTTAATGACAATGGGATACATCATCAATATGTAAATCTATAATGAGTGATACATAACTACTAATTTTTTTAATTTTATTGAGATTTTTTTGGGGTTTTCTGCACCAATATTTATCACAGATTTAATTTGAACCCCCTTTTCTTTAAAAGATGGCATATTCATTATAATAAAACCTTAGGAGCCCCCTAAGCTCATACCTACTATATAACATTTACACACATAATATACCTACTGATCCAACAATTACCCTAGCCCTATTTGCTGACAACAGAACAATTTTTACAGTAGCAGTACACACAAATTATGTCTTTTTTGCTTACAAGATTGTACTCACACTATCGATAACGCAAGTTGAATGTGGAAGAGATTTTTCAAAATTAAAAATGTAGATTAAAGAGTACTATGAACCAAGCTAATTTGGAGTCACTGCTATTGATGAATATACAAAAGGATTTTTGGCTAAGCAAAAACTGGAGATAAAATTGAAGAAATATTTGCCCGGACACCTAGAATTAAAAAATATTTAAATGGCTAATTATGAATCACTTGCTGTTTAGTTTGTAGATATAAATATTATATATACTTTCATATATATAATATTCATATATATATCATATTCATATATATATGAATGAATAAAGTGTTACTTTTCTGCAATGTATATTTTTATTGGAACTACTCTTATATGCACCCTCAGGTCGTCAAATTTTGCCTCCATGCTGCCATATTACTATCTAAATTTTTTGCCTGCATTTCAAACTTTAAGCCTAAAATGTCTCCAAAAACGTGGTTTTTGCATGTGCGAAAACCACATTTTGAACACACAATTTTAGCTAAATATCCAAAACAAAAACAACAGATTTAGATAGCAAAAACGTAAAGTTTCTAACCAAAAATATTTGACAAAAATCCATGTACACAGCGATATGTTTTAACTTAAAAAAACATCTACAAATTGCACAATCTAGGCAATGAACGAATCTACGAACTATGCACACCTCGCTTTAATAAATTAACATAATAACAATAAATTTCAAAGAATAACATGCATACAGCATTCTGTTTCAACTTTAAAAAACATCTACGAATTGCACAATCTAGGCACTACACACTAATCAACAAAATAAACTAAAATAAATTTCAAATAATTCAAAAAACAACAATAACGACAGAAATTCATACTAAAAATACAATGAACATAACATTCTACAAAATAAGAATCAAATAAAATGCAGTTACCATGAATGAATGCTTTTTCGAATAGCAAAAATACCAACTTCATACCGCCTTTAACATGCCACCACGTAATCACTATCCTATTTATATGACAGCCAGACACACTATCCAGAAAATTCATACTATGGTTCACAAATAAATGTTCAAAACGTTCTTTTCCTAAATCCTTGTAAGATTTCCATCCATCCGAAAAAATAGTTGTACAAGGCTCAATCCACTCTTTAATACACTGCATCAGTGTTTCTCTACTTCTATCATGCACGACTACAAAAATAATCTCCCAGACCTCCAAATACCCACTGCCCCTCAACAGGATGGCCACTATATTTCCTTTTGCTGAACTTCGATTCATCAACTTCCACCACTTTATCTTCCCACCCGTTATCTTCTCAGACACGCAGCAGACTCATTAACAACTCCAACATCGTACCTTTTAATACTAAATTTCCTTTGCACACAATCTAAAATACGCGACTGAAATCTTGCCACCACGTCTTTCATTGCAACATAGGCCATTTCAAAACATGTACGACACGAACGAACGAGCAATTAAACCACTACACCAAAAGATTTTTCAACGTGAACAGGGTTGCCATACAACATACAATCGTGCCAAAAACCAGCACAGAACACATATCGTCACATTTGGTGATATTAGGGCGCATATAAGAGTAGAGCCTTTTTATTTTATAAAATTATTTTTTATGATGATGATTATGACAATGGTAACATATGTATGATGACATTCATTATGGGGCCTTGGGGCCAACACATTTTTTTCTTGCCAGGGCCGATTTCTTTGGCCAGTCCACCACTGCATACTCGGTAAAGAACTTACTTCCTGGAAACACTCTTTAGTTACTGCAAATAAATTCAAAAACCCCACATCAATACTGAGACCAATTCTTGGCCATAACAGCAGATTATCAATATCCAACAAACTCATCCTTTATAATATGTTACAACCAGCACCTAATTTGGAGCCATGAAACCAAACCTCCCTTTAAAATGATACTAATGCTTCAGAATAAAATCATCCAAGAAATAGCCAACACCCCACAGTGCATCCCCAATAACAAAATTTATACTGATTTAAATATTAACACCATCCAAAATATATTCAGGCATTGGGCATAAAAGTTTTTCAATCAATACCCATTAACAGGTTTTCCTTCTTTAAATAATTTTAAGAATTCTGCAACTGTTTAGTGTTACTTTGAAACCTGGTTCTTGATTACAATCAAAATCTGATAACATATGAGTATATTGGAATAGAGCTGTTAACATCAATTTAAGTTATTAAACATTAAAAAAATTTAAATTGCTAAACTGAATCAGTTGCCCCAACGATACGAGTATTTTTGTGATAATTAAACAATTCTCATATAACTATTATTCTAACTTCCTCCAAAACATACATAAATCAATGACAAAACCTTACTATGTTGCACCACATTTTATTTCACAATGAAAATGGTCACAGGAGTTTTATCCCTTTGCACTGAGGCTTTTTCGCACGGTGCACCAGCAACACGAGACGTTTTGCAGCCTTTTTGACGCATTTCTTACCAGTAACTTAAAATCACTACACACACAAATTAATGTATAAAATGTTTATATTTTAACATTTTACACATTTATAAACATAATTCCTTAAATATTAGTATCTGTAATTTTTCTGTGTATGATATTTCATTTACCAATTCCCAAGATGCACGCCCGGCTCGTTGGGGCAAGTATTACAATAATATGTTGTTTGATGCCTTTTTCTAGGTTCATTTCTCTGAGAGCAGACTTCGTGATAGATAAGAAAAGATAAGGTTATACATAAGAAAATCTTATCTCCGTTTAAAAGCGTATCATTTTACACTTCATAACATTATACAGAAAGAGCATACGGAGCCACTTCAATGAAACTAAATGTAAACAGTTATTGCTGTGCATCAAGTTTCCACATCAAACCAAGTGGTGAGCGAGAGTCACCTCTCAAGTGCAAAGGGTTAAATGACTTTTCAGAATGCTGAATATCCTATCTAAGAACACTATAATGCTATCTTCAAAAGGTAGATAACAATTACATCTCTGATGTCATCAATTAAAAATTACACTTAATAAAATTTATACCATAATGAAATATAAACTTGGGGATACTCAGATAACCAGCACTTGGCGAAGTTCCGGAAATCGTGCTCACCAACTTGGGCGATATGTGCCGAACAGTTGGAAGAGTGTTTAGGTTGCCCAGATGTTAAAAGTAAGACAGGGAAAATGAAAGGGATATTTTTTTTTCTATATGGTTGATACTTTGAATCTTCGTGCTGATGATCACATGACTTTGTCAGTAGACGTTTTAAATTCACTGTTTAATTATTTTCTAAATAAATTAATTAAACTTGTAATTAGAACAAGATAATTTTATTTTTATAAAAGAAAATTACAATATATGCTCCTTTTCCGTACTTATGGCTCACATTATCCCATGTGTATTTACATATAATTAATTTCTAAATTAATTAAAATGTTTAATTATAGACTTAAATAAATTACACTTCTAATGAGAATAAAATATGCTCTTTTTCTAACATATTGTGTGTATTTCCAGATAATTTCTAATGAGAATGAAATTTTTTTTTATTATCTACTTAATATTTAAATATATGGGAGTCTGGCCATAACAAACAGGAATTAATGGTTGATCTTTACATTACGGTAACTGGTAGTTTGGCGACATTTTGGAGGCGATAAAGGTTACTACCTGGGACTTTGGTAATAATGTGAGCAGTACTGAGTTCCGATTACGCATTATTTTGTGTGGGGGAAATGAGAGATCATGGGATATGTCATGTGATATTAATGGACGAATTACGGTTCTTTAATCGGAAGAGATAATGGGATATGTCATGTGATTTTAATGGACGAATTACTGTTCTTTAATGGGGAAAAATCTGGGAATTTTGTATTTAGCTTTATTCTGTGTTGTGTGAAATAGTGTTTGTGAATTTTTGGATCCCATGGCCCTAAGTAAAGTGAATTCGAAATGGGTATTTAGTGGTATTGAAAAGGATAGTAAGAAATGTTTTTTAAGGTTGTGTGAGAGAGAAATAAACATGTTTTATTATGTTATTTATTTTATGTGGTATCTTGCTTTGAAAGATAAGTATGATTTTAAAGATTCTGAAAGAGAATGAAGAAAAGTGTATCCGCCACGTAATGAAGATTCTGAAGGAGATTAGGTAAGTTAGTATTTTTAATTATTTTTATGCATTGTTGGAAATGTAAGGTGGAAAGGAATTTGGTATTATTGGGAAAATTGTTATTAGCAATGATTTAGTTTAAAGTAATTAGGATTGTAAGGTAATTTTTATTAATTGAATGTATGTGCTCATGTATATTTTAAGTGGTGTTTTTGAATTTAATTATATTTTAATGAAATGATAGTTATTTTGTGAATTTTATACTTGTAGGAATTTGGTGTATGTTTAAGTTGAAATAAATGTGCATGGAAATAATTTAAATATTTGATAATAAATATTTGTAATGCTTCATGTATGAATTCGTTGGTGACGTGTATAATGTAATAGATGATTTAGAGGTAAAAGTTTTTGGATATTTTATTTATTTTATATGTGGAAATGTTCATATTTGTAAAGGGTAAATACTTTTTCGCGATCATGTAATTTCATATATGTTCTTTTTACCGGGTTTAAAGATTGAGAAAATTGTCATGTATTTTCGTGAAATTTTTTGAATTTATGAGATAAAAGCAGTGTACATGGATATAGTGAAGAGTGTGCGCAATGCCATTTTTGTGCAATTCTGGGATGTTTTTTTAAGTAAAAATAAGTCGACGTGTACATGGTTCACTGATATTTTAATGAAATGATAGTTATTTTGTGAATTTTATGCTTGTAGGAATTTGGTTTACGTTTAAGTTGAAATAAACGTGCATGAAAATAATTTAAATATTTGATACTAAATATTTGTAATGCTTCATGTATGAATTCGTTGGTGACGTGTATAATGTAATAGATGATTTAGAGGTAAAAGTTTTTGGATATTTTATTTATTTTATATGTGGAAATGTTCATATTTGTAAAGGGTAAATACTTTTTCGCGATCAGGTAATTTCATATATGTTCTTTTTACCGGGTTTAAAGATTGAGAAAATTGTCATGTATTTTCGTGAAATTTTTCGAATTTATGAGAAAAAAGCAGTGTACATGGATATAGTGAAGAGTGTGCGCAATGCCATTTTTGTGCAATTCTGGGATGTTTTTTTAAGTAAAAATAAGTCGGCGTGTACATGTTTGTGTTATTTTGAAATACGCGTAAGGTGTATGGTATTGTGCACTTTTTCCGAATTTTGCAGTGAATATTTGTCATGATTAAGCAGTTTTGTTTGATAAAATTTCTAGCATAAGTGTAATTCGGCTAGTAGATTGTTGGAAGAAGTGTTCAGTAGATAAGAAGAAAAGAAACATGTCTTTACTTCGTGAAGACAAAATGGCGGCGGGGGAAAAAAAATAGAGGGTTGCTGTAGGGGAGTTGGTCGCCAAATTTTTGCCAAAAAATCGCCAAGTTACCGTAATGTAAAGATCAACCGAATTAATTTCTAAATAAATTAATTGTACTTCTAATACAAATATGGAAGTCATTTGTCTTTTATAGAAGTCATTTGTTTAATCTAACAAAATGCCTTTTTTCTAATTATGTCCATGTATAAATAAGATTAGGTTTATTTAAAATATCAAAAGCACTCCCAGGCTATCTGCTTAAAGAGAGGGAAGTCTGTTAGCCATGGATTGACTCGAGATGAACTGCCAGTGTGCAACAATTTTACCCTTTAGTCGCTGAAACACACCCTATATCATAACAGCAGTTTTTTAAACTCTCATAAGAGCCCACCAGTGGCCTAGCGGTAAAGTCGCTGAACACTGGTAGTTCAGTCCGAGGTTCGAATCCCACGAATGGGCTGGCTGCATGGGTTTTTTCCGTGGTTTTGCCCATGTGTAACATGTATACGAGCCAGTTTCTCTTACAAAGTCCTCCACAAAGGCATCCCTCCCCTTAAGCAAATAGCCCTCGAGGCTTTGCCGTAATTAAATAATATAACCTAACCTTAAACTCTCATAATCAAATTTATATTCAAATATGGTTATTAACTTTCTGAAGTTTTACCATTGTAGTGGCCATAGAGTCCTCTGCCTGAAAGGACGGGGTTGTCCACTTTAGTGGCCATGTCTTTTCCCCCCATTTTCAAGGCTGAAAGAGTGTGGTGAAATGTCAAATTTGACGTCCCTGGGGTTTTAACCACTTATCTCTTTCAAAGGTCTTTGTGTTAAGAATCCGGTTTTAAACTATTTTTCCCTTTTAGTTCTTGTAGCTACATAGCTACAGAATTCGCGATAACTGTGTTTGTAAATTGTAAACACAGTCTTGCGCTGCTTTAGAATATTGCATATTTTTGTAAGTTTTTAAGGAATTATTTTGACATTTTTCTAGCAATATGCCGAAAAGGAAAAGAGGTCTGAGTAAAGAAGAAATACAAAAACTTCAAGAGCTTGATCATGAAATATATACACATACATATATCTGTATGTTTATAGATGTATGTATAAATCCATATGCAAACACATATTATAAATGCATATGTGTGCCTGTGTGTGTATATGCACGTGTCTGTATATACGTTATTCCTATTTAACGGTACACATGCTTTCCGCGCATATCTGTACTTATACGATATTATATCAGTGCAGACATGCATACTGCACGAATATGTAGGTATACATTTCCTTAAACAAATATAAATTCCCATGTACTTGTATACATGTACAAGCACTTTTTCTTACATTCTTATCAGTTCATTCTTAACAGTTCTGTCTGTCTTTATTTTCATATATATCTGTTTATGAAGTGACCTTCACACACGGAAGTTTACTGTGATGATACTGTTATTCGAACAGATCACAAGAACATAAATATAAATTTTGTGTCAAAGAAACAACAGCAGTTTAACAATTTCACTCTGAAACCTGGAAATCGTAAATACACTAAAACTAGTCAATCAGTTTGAAAGTTCATCTCTAGCCATTAGATTCCAGATGTACCAATATACTGTTATTTTAAAACGTACCTCCGTATCAGTGTCTCGATTTCACGGTCAAATAATTTTGAAGATGTTCAGAATGGATTAGAGAAGCATTTGTGAAATTTCACTACCGTTGAGCTCTGAGAATACAAAACAGGATGTAAAAGCTCTCAAATAATGTACAAATCATTGTTCTAAGACAACACATGTTCCCCATCTGATTTTCTGAACCTTGAACTTTTAAGTGATTGAATGCATTTGTCATTCATTAGCCATATATCTCAGCAACTACATTCAAAGACAAAATCCTGGGGGCATACCTTGGCATGAAATAGTTTCGATACGACAGCATAATGACTGAGGTAAATGAAACCAATGAATAGCTGCCAAATTTTCAAGAAAAAAGAGAAAAACAGTTAATTTAACTGTGCCAGTATAAATTTCACATGACCTCACAATGAAGATTTTTTGAGCAACTGCAAGTAAAGATACTCACTAATATATCGTATAATTTAAATTCCACCATATAAAATATGCCGCCATGGTTGATGTCAAAGCTGCCACACAAAGACAGTCTGGAGTTGAAACGAACTGGTTTAAACAATAGAGGAAATAGATAAATTCACATGCAACGACGATTTCAAACAGGAGAGAATTTTGCTGATCGGGCACCTGAAATTATCTGGAAACTTCTCTTAATGTGCTAAATTATGTAGCATAATATAGAATAACATAATACAGTATTGAAGACAACAACTAATTACTGTGTAACTTTTGTCCCACAGTTTTTGCAGACACTATGCATAACAAACAATTTTCCCTTTAATTTGAAAAAACCCGACTGAACACGATCCCTTAGTGAGGCTGGGAATTTAGTTTTAGACAAATGGAAAAAAGACAAATGGAATTTACATTTTGAATTATGGATTTGCATACTAAATAATTTGACATTTTTAATGACTTAAATTCATTCTGCTATTAATACTTGAAATATATCACTTACTAATATTCAATAAACGGTATAAAATGGTACATGATTAAATATTTTTTTTTCAAATTTTTACAACTAAAATATTCTAAAAAAACACTTTTTGAGCATCTGTTTTATTATGCATTAATTTTGGAAAAGAACTGAATTTTAATTACTAGCATTTATGCAGTTGGACATTTCAGTACTAACAGTCTACAATAAAATAAAATTATTTTTAATTAAACCAGTTATATTCTAATTTGCTGAAAGTTTCCTCCTTAAATAGTATACTATCAAGCAGATTTTGAACAATTATGTAAAATTAAAATTTCATTATGCCTATAGAGCATAATTTTAACAGTTCCACTGAACTTTAATTTTTAATCATTTCTATAGCTTTATGCATTTAGTTTTTTAATTATTCCCTGTATGGAAGAAAGTTCAAAGATATAGCTATATTTGATAATATATACGAAAACAAATTTAAAATTATTAGGACATTTAACAGTAAAAAAAAAAAAAAGACAGACTGGTTAAATTTTAAATTCTCCAAGAAAATAATTAAATAGTTGAAATATTTTTTTGATATAACATTAATATAATGATACAATAGAAATAATTATTGTAAGTAATTAGTAAAGACACATAGTTTTGCAGTGTAATTTAAAACTCAAACCAAAATTTTATAAAAAAGAAAGTAATATCCTATAATATAAAGAATGGCATTTTCTTCAACGAAGGTTTACACACTTCTCAGTAGTCTCAATCCGGAACAACTGTAATATGAAATTTTCCCTCAGTGATGAAAAGCATCTTGAAGTCTGGTCACTAATCCCTACACTTCCCTTCTTTTTGCGACATACATGCAATCTTCTGAGAATCCATTAAACTACACACAAGAATCTTTGTTGCAAATAGGAGGTGATTTCTTAAAGGGGGAAAGCATTCGGTTCAAGATTCCCTGTCCTTTCAAGGAGTCCTGCTACCAAAACCACGGCCTCAAAAAGGTTAAAAATGCAATAAAATGATAATCAGACTTTAAAATGCTAATCAGTTAGCATAAAATATTGAACAAGCATTACTCTGCTGTTTTTCTAAGTCGAGCATATTTCACTGATTTCTTTATATAGAGGATTTTTTGGATTAAAAGTTGCGCATATCAGAAAAAAATCTAAACTATTAGCCAAAACATGAACATTTCTTTATTTTCTTCACATAAATAAATAAATTAAATTAAATAATAATAAATAAAAAAAAAGTTAATTAAATTTGTATCTTCAAATCTTTGAATAACATTTACATTTAGATATTTTGGCTAATCTTTGGAATATGGTAACAGGTAGTTTGGCGACATTTTGGTAAGGCGATAAAGGTTACTAGGTAGGACTTTAGCAATAATCTGAGAAGTACACAGTTCAGATCACAGATTATTTTGTCTCAGAGAGATGAGAGATCGTGAGACATGTTATGTGATATTTTCCGGAAAATTCTGATCGTGATTTTAGCTAATAAGCACTTAGAAAAAATTTCGCTGCTAAAGTGCAGAATTGCCCACTTATTTGTTTGGCGCTTTTTACAAGAGTAAGAAGAATTGGATTTTTGTCAACTTTCTTTGACTTTTTAAGTGAAAATAGGTCGATGTGTACATGGATAAAGTCAAGAGTTTCGCAATACCATTTTTGTGCAATTCTGGGATTTGTTTTTAAGTGAAAATAAGTTAACGTGTACATGGATACCGCGTATGTGCAATTCTTAAAAACGCGTGAAGCAGTGGGCGATTCTGCACTTTCTCCCAATTTTGCACCTAATCTTCGTCATGATTAAGCACTTTTGTTCCATAAAAGTTCTAGCATAAGTGTAATTCGGCTAGCAGATTGTTGGAAAAAAACGCTGAGTGAAAAAAAAAAAAAAAAAAAAAAAAACCATAAACATGCCTTTACTTTGTAAAAACGAAATGGCGTCCCCCCCCAAAAAAAACCAGCAGGTTGCTGTTGCAGGGTTGGTAGCCAAAAAATTGCTAAGTTACCATAATCCGAAGATTCACCTAGATTTTTTTTGGCATGTTACTCATGTTCATGTTTAATAGCAATGAATGTAAAATAAACTGAAACTTCAAATAAGTAAAACAAAGAAATCTTTGCATCATTGTATTTGCAACAAATGCATAACTGAAATACATTCACCGACCACATCAAATTGCTTCGGAGGCCGCCAGTTTAAAACTACTGTTATAGACAATGTTCAAATCAGTGCTTAAATTGCGCCGGAGCCCACCGGAGCACAGCTCCGGTACTTCTCAATTTTTAAGATAAATTACAATTCCAGCTGGAACGCACCGGAGCCCTGAATAAGATGAGCTCCAGTACTTCTTTTTATAAAACTGAACCACAATTTAAAGGGGGAAAATCTAGAATTCCTACCATTTTAGTTTAACAATAAGCAGACCTTGCAATACTCTATTTCCCTAGAAATACAAACTCATGAGTACATGACACGTTCAAGTAAAGTCCCCTCACTCACATGCGGAAATCTTTCCCTTTAAGAAGTTTGTTTAGGAACGCGTAAATTTCTCGCCATGCCATTACATCTAGTGTATTGTTATCGATACTTACAGTTAGTTTCCCTCACAGGAAGAAGAATTTGTGTTCTTAAATGTGCGTTAAGTGACAGCGAGTACAATAAGAGTGAAATACTGAGATAAACTGCTCAAGCACGTCCTATACATCGTCTTTCCACAGTATCCACTAATGGGGGGAAGCGTAACCAGCAACTTTACATTACATAGTCGGGATTTACCCCCGACACACATCTGCTTGATGGCTATAATTATATCAGCACAGAGACGTGGTCAAAGAGAACGTTCTCTCTCACCAAGATTCCCCTCTTTTCTTGTTTCCACCCACTCATACCCTTATTCTGTTTCGTCCTGGAATTTTTATCAGCTATACTTTAAGTATATTTAATTTTTGTGATGATAAAAGAATTTCCCTTCCCCCCTACGATCAGAGCTTAAATTGGGCTGTAGCCCACAAGCTCTCGGCTCCGGTGCTTCTTAGTTTTTGTAATAAATCCTAATTCTAGCCGGAACGCTCCAGAGCTCTGAATAAGAAGACTGCTGCACTACTTTTACGTAATTGAATAACAATTTCACTAAAAATTTTGGCTAATCTTTGGAATATGGTAACACGTAGTTTGGCGACATTTTGGTAAGGCGATAAAGGTTACTAGCTAGGACTTTAGCAGCATACATGGATAAAGTCAAGAGTGTGCGCAATGCCATTTTTGTGCAATTCTGAGATTTTTTTTTTAAGTGAAAATAGGTCGACGTGTACATGGATACCGTGTATGTGCAATTCTTAAAAACATGGCAAGCAGTTTGCGATTCTGCCCTTTCTCCCAATTTTGCACCTAATTTTCGTCATGATTAAGCACTTTTGTTCCATAAAAGTTCTAGCATAAGCATAATTCGGCTAGCAGATTGTTGGAAAAAAATGTTGAGTAAAAAAAAAAACATGCCTTTAACTTCGTGAAAACAAAATGGCGTGCAAACAAAAACTAGCAGGTTGCTGTAGCAGGGTTGGTCGCCAAATTTTCGCCAAAAAATCGCCTAGTTGCCATAATCCAAAGATTAACCAAAATTTTTATCTCGAAAATTTTATTTTAACAATAAAATTATATTAAAAATCATGTATTAAATTCCAATTTATCTCTTTACATTTTATTTAATTACTTCAATCTTTAATTATTTCAACAAATAATAATTATCTAATAATTATCAATTAAATTATAATTAGTTATCTAATACTTATTGATTAAATAACAATTTATTAACATTAATTAAATAGCTATTAGTTAATTTGATAATAATTAGCTATTTAATTTTAAAATTATTAATGATTTTAATAGTCATTTTATTTATTTATTTACTCTTGTTCCTCTTTGCTGACGGTCTTCCATAGGGCTCCGGCACTTCTAATCTTAGAAATTAAGCGCTGGTTCAAATTGCACAAAAATAATATTTTAGGATTTAACTTTTCATAGAATAAATACAGAAAAATTCAAATAACCTTATCCTATTCTATTTGATCGGTCTCTTTCTGAAATTTAAACAATTGCATAATACTGTGAAAAGCTATAGAAGCACTTGTTACAAATCTTGTTTCCTTGCAGTTATGCAATTCAGGATTACATTTCTTTGGTAACCTACATGAAAATTATTTTCATATTTAAACAAGAAAAAAAGAAAAATAACCCTCTTGACCTTATTAATCGAAATTTTGTGCACAAAAGAATCCAGAATGTAAAATATACACCTGACTGGATGATTGAATAGCCTGGAATACATTTCGAGGATGCAATATTATTGTTTACATATTTTATTTTTTTAAACTTTCATCTTTAACTATGTGATATATATCGCATTTTCATGATCATTACTGCACTTATATAAAGAACATGTTTTCAAACATATAACCATTATTACAGATAATTGTTCAAATTAATGGTTTGAATTAAAAACGAGAAATACTAAGATGACTAATATAAAATACTAAGATAAAAAAGTACATAGATTTACTTAATCACAACAATAATTAATCATTTATAATGCGTTCTATGTGTATGGTTTACCATCTCAATGCAAACGCTACACTTTGCCTTACACGATTTTCGCCCAGCAGAGCTTTTCCCCCTGATTTTGGGCTGAGGAAGGAATTTTAAGAAAGCGCCTTTCGATGGCATTTCCATTCTTGGTGTAAAAACATTCCTCCGGAGGATATGGCGATTTCTTGCTATTCAAGATGGCGAAAAAAATTCCACCAAGTGCCACTTATCTGAGTTTTCCCATAAACTTTTTGCCAGGTAAAAGTTTAAGAGATACATAATAAACTTAAACTTGGTTACTTACTCAGACACATTTCCTTTGAATACTGCCCAAAGTTCAGCTCCTGGAGGACCACTTCTTGCAGGATAACCCCATTTCTCATATCGCCAAAGACCTTGAGTTAAACTAAAGTGCAGTTCTTGTACATTATACTTTGATACTATTTCGCCCAGTGAACGAGGAAAAAGTCGAAAATGTTGAACTTAAAAAGAGATATAAAAGCATTCATATAAATATAAAAAGAAAGAGAAATCTCTTAATATATAATTATTAACATTCTTACTAAAACATCTACCATTCCCTCAGCTGAATAAAATGAACAAGTTTAGTAATTAATGGCAATATACTTTAAAAACTATATAAATGATGTTTTGTGAGGTAAATGAAATTTTATCTCACAAATTTAAACTCAATTAACGTATTTAAAACATTTTTATAATTATAAATAGTTACAATTCCTATGCAGAAATGTTTTATAATGTAAAAATTAAATATAATTACATGCAATGTTTCCAAAATCCATTTCATACTTTGGTGAATCAAACATATCAGTTCCCCCCCCTTCGATCAATCAGATGCTTATATGGCATTATAAATTTCTACAGTAAATTTTAAATTTACATATTTATAGGAAATAAGAAGGGCATCAAATACTTTATGTAAAAAAAAAAAAAAAGTCAAACTGCACAATACTGACAGTAAATCTCACCAATACACAGTGAATGAAAATATTAGCTATCATAACAATTTTAGTTAATTATCTTTACATAAACATAAGTTTATACTTTTAAAACGTTTCTGATCATATGCATTTTTTTATCCCTTGTCCAAATTCTTCTTCCAAGCAAAAGAACGGCAAGCTGGTTAACATCAAATTGGGAGCCAGCAGACTTCACGACATTCTACTAAGAATACAACATCAAGAAATTGAAATAGCCATGACAATGAAATACAACACAACTAAGACATCAAACAAGGTCCTCATCCTTTATATCATAATACAAACAGCAATACTAAACAACTGTCTAATTTGAGGTCATGCAGCCAAAACTCACTTAAAATTATATAAATACTTCAAAATAAAACCATCAGAGAAATAACGAATGCCCTATGGTGCAATCCCAACAATGAATTCACACTGATTTAAATATCAGTAATATCCAAGAATATATTCAGGTATCAGCCACAAAGGTTTTTCAATACTATAAAAATGTAAATGGATTACAGAATGTCAACCAGCTGCTCTTAAGGATCAATTCCTGCACCTCTATATCTGCTGCCAATCACATAGAATTACAGAATTCTATAATAACCAAACGCTGCCTCCGCGACCAAGAACTTCACACAATGTCAAGAACTACACCTCCACATCATCTATCTACATTAATTATACAGGCTCCAACCACAGAACCGGCAATTAAAACAATGCTATGCTTTGCTAAAGCCCTATTTAGCCAAGTTATTTATGGCCACCAATGTCACTTGAAATAAAAAAGGAATATTTAATTTGCCTTGCCAGGCAAGTTTGTTGTCCAATTATGGATCAAAATCTATGCAATCATATTTCTACATCATTGCATTTCCATATATTTATATATCACCAGTAAAGCACAGTCAGTTAATTTGTATAGAATATTAGACAGAGACAAATCAATACAATACATTAAGCGGTACTAATATTCCAATACATTCCGCAGATGAGTGAAAGAAAATTGATAATTTTGAAAATAAAACTTTTCAGTCCCAAAATAACATTAAAATGTTTGGGGAATTCGGAGTGAATTCCGCTAAAAAATTCGACACCACTTTAAGAGAAACTACTTACAAGAATTTATATTATTATTTTCAAGCTCTTTCTGCACAATGAACTCAAAATGAGAGTAGACATGACCACTGGGTAATGGTTTAATTAACAGCTTTTCATCGAACTGGTCTTTATACAGAGTATTACACTCAGTATAAGTTGATAAAAGGATGAGCATTAAAAGCTCAAACATTTTTTTACATATCCTCAAACATTTTAAAAATTATTAGACAATACGATCCATTTTTCATAAAACAAATAACCAGTCACGCATTAATTATTATAATAATAATAATATAAACAATTTAAACATGAAAGAAATGCAACTATTTTAACAACAACATTCCACCGGCATTTTTCCGACAGAGTCATCTATGTGTTGCCAAATTAATTATACATTTCGAATCAAGAATCAAGGAAGTTAATTTACGGAGTACGCTAGGCCCTACTCTAGCAGTAGAGTCGGTGTTGGGTTAACTCGAACGCGGAAGATTCGTCCAGTGAAGTAAGAGTTATTAATTTTAATGATGTGAGCTGGAAAACCAAGTCGCATGAGCTTGTAAATAAATCCGTCATGCCAAATCCTGTCAAAGGCTTTGGTTATGTCAAGATAGACAATTCCAGTTTTCTCTCGCTTACGAAACCTTCGTGTACAGTGGAGTGTTTAGGTCTGAAACCGAATTGTTCCGGGATGTTTAAGTTTTGATCTCGACAGAATTCATTCAGGCGATTAAGTAAGACATTTGAGAGTGAAGAAAGCACACTAATTGGTCTGTAGTTGACGGGTAAATTTAAATTTTGTCCCGGTTTTGGAATGGGGATGTCCGCTGCAATTTTCCAACGGTCGGGAAAGTAGCTTCTCCTTAGCATAAAATTAATAAGGACCGTAATCCAAACAATAAACATTACAGGGAAGTTTTTAATCATGCGATTAGATATAAAATCTATGCATGGAGCCTTGTTAGGTTTCAGTCTATTGATGTATTCCATCATCTCTTTAGGATCAGTGGCAACACCGACTCTATTTCAAGCAAGGAGGTTAGAATAGAAGGAGGGAGGGTTCGCAGTTTCCTCCACTATCGGGGAATGAAACTCCGCCGAACAAGCGGCGTCCATGTTTGTGACTTCAAAATATTGCATTACGGCAGTGACATGTACAGTCGGTCACAAAAGTATTCGAACACCGGTACCCATTCAGAAAATTTACTTTTCCGTTGAGAAACAAAATTGTCTCCAGAGTCCATCTTGGTTCGATAGACAAAAAAAAAAAAAACAAAAGGATGGCTCATGCCCAAAATTGGCTAGGTGCATGAAACAAAATACAACATGACCTATCTGGGTGAGATGGGAAACAAAATGGCTGCTCACGTAATCCATTATTGCGCTCATAGAAAACGCAAAGTGTCGCTGCGGCTCGTCTCGGTTCGCGAAGAGTGAAAACCCAAAACGGTCTGCAGTGTCTATCTTTGTTGAATGAGAAAACAAAAGAATGGCTCATGTCCAGTTTATTTAGGTGTGGGAAAAAATATAACGTGACCTATCTGGATGAGATGTCTCCAGCGATCCAGTATAGACTTTTTCCCCATCTGCAATAGGTGACATCTATAAACAATTCCATTGAAATCTCCTCGAAATATAAGAAACAGCTAGCTCGTGAAATTGAAAAGTATTCCCAAAAAATTCCACTTCTTTAAGAAGGAAAAACACCCTAGCTGCAGATGAGGTAGAGAGAGAAAAAGCATGTTGCACCATGGAGAGCCCGCACGGTTCTGAACAGAAAACGTGGAATGCTTTTATAGAAAAGAGTTGAAAGTGAAAGTAAAAGCCGATTGGAAATTTTTCAATTGGTTGCCGACTGGGAAAAAATTTTCAGAGCTCAGAAAAAAAAAATCTGAGATGTAAAAAAAAAAAAAAAAAAAAAAAAAAAAAAAAAAAAAACTTTTTCTTAATTTTTATCATGTTTTCTAGACATGATAAAAATTAACCCTACCCCCCTTTTGTGTGGGAATGTTGTCTCACTGTTTCTAAAAATAGACCATGACTCATTCTAGGAATTATATGTTTTAAAAAGGATGAGTTTATAGTTTATAAGATAAGATAAGTTTTTAAAAAGGATATGTTTTAAAAAGTCTTTGGGTTTCTCCATTCCAAAGTAAACAGAGTGAAGACATCAAATTAATAGAAAAAAAAGGAAGAGGTTTTTTTTTTTTTTTTTTTTTTTTATAGCTCTGGAAATATTTTTCCAATTCAACAGCCAAGAAATATTTCCAGCCAATACAATTTCATTTTTACTTTCACTTTCAATTCATTTCTTATATCTATAAGAACATTACATTTTTCTGTTCAGATCAGTGTGGGTTGTTCAAGATGCAGCAACTCTACTCCATCCCACAACCAGGAAAAAAAGATGTTCTTTCATGAGATGTTCTTTTGGCTTTCGAAAACAATGATGACATGATGATTGTAATACATTTCTGTTCTCATGTCCCATGCTTGAACTCAGAATTATTTCCAGAACTCTGAGAATTTTTCCTAGTCACCTCGATGACCCAGCTTTCGTATATTTATTTTTTAAGCCACTCGAGTTTCGACTTCCCATCCGTGTGTGCTGTGCATTCAACCTGGAGACACATTCCCTGAGCTCTAAGAAAATGTTTCCCAGCCCACTCAATCCCTGAAATGGATTAAAAAAATTCTTTCATACATTTTTAAAGCTCAAGAGTGTTCGGTGTCATGGAAAGAACCTTTTTTTCCCCTGAGCTCTAAGAAAATGTTTCCCAGCAGACTCAATCGCTGAAATGGATTAAAAATAAATTTGTTCCTATATTTTTAAAGCTCAAGAGTGTTCGGTGTCATGGAAAGAACCTTTTTTTTCCCTGAGCTCTAAGAAAATATTTCCCAGCAGATTCAATCGCTAAAATGGATTAAAAATAAATTCTTTCATACATTTTTAAAGCTCAAGCGTGTTAGCTGTCATGGAAAGAGCCTTTTTTTCCCCTGAGTTCTAAGAAAATGTTTCCCAGCAGACTCAATCGCTGAAATGGATTAAAAATAAATTCTTTCATACATTTTTAAACCTCAAGAGTGTTAGCTGTCATGGAAAGAGCCTTTTTTTCCCCTGAGCTCTAAGAAAATGTTTCCCAGCAGACTCAATCGCTGAAATGGATTAAAAATAAATTGTTTCATACATTTTTAAACCTCAAGCGTGTTAGGTGTCATGGAAAGAGCCTTTTTTTCCCCTGAGCTCTGAGAAAATGTTTCCCAGCAGACTCAATCGCTGAAATGGATTAAAAATAAATTCGTTCCTATATTTTTAAAGCTCAAGAGTGTTAGGTGTAATGGAAAGAGTTTTTCTTTTCTCAGCCCACTCAATCGCTGAAATCGATTAAAAACAAATTGTTTCATACATTTTTAAAGCTCAAGAGTGTTAGGTGTAATGGAAAGAGCTTTTTCTTTTCACCACCCACTCAATCGCTGAAATCGATTAAAAACAAATTCTTTCATACATTTTTAAAGCTCAAGCGTGTTAGCTGTTATGGAAAGAGCCTTTTTTTTCCCAGTCCGCTCAATCGTGTTAGCTGTTATAGAAAGAGCCTTTATTCCCCCCCAGCCCACTCAATCGCTGAAATGGATTAAAAATAAATTCTTTCATACATGTTTAAAGCTCAAGCGTGTTAGCTGTCATGGAAAGAGCCTTTTTTTCCCAGCCCACTCAATCGCTGAAACGGATCAAAAATAAATTCTTTCATACATTTGTTTAAACCTTAAGACTGTTAGCTGTCATGAAAACTGAAATTTATGTCACGGTTTGTGTGTCACACGTCGTCACCGGTGTGATTTGAGGTGAAAATTGAAAACCCGGTATGAAAAATCTCTTTAACTTCACTTTAGAAGAAGTGTGGGATAGAGAGATTTCGTCATGGGAAAATGTCTTTCAATATCATGTCATCTCCTTTCAAATAGGATTGAAGGATTTTTCTTAAACTATGTTGAAATCTTGATGCATAAAAACCACGGATGGGAAATTCTAATCCATGGATGGATCATCCAATTTCGCTAGACCCTGATAAACGGTTGCTGATGAAATCCAAACGAGGGGTCCTAGCGTTTCAAATGGGAAACATTTTCCCCTAAAAGGAGGAATGATTTCTATTCTGTGAGACGTCAAAAATTGGAAAAAAGCTTGTGTTCACAGAAGCTCTTTCTAGAAGAGTGGTCCTGGGTCCAGATGAGGTAGAGAGAGAAAAAGCATGCTGCACCTTGGACAGCCCGCACAATTCTGAACAGAAAACGTAGAATACATTTATAGAAAAGTGTTGAAAGTGAAAGTAAAAGGCCAATCGTCTTGGCTGTAGAATTTTCACTTGGTTGCCGAATGGGAAAAATTTTTCAAAGCTCAGAAAAAAAAAATTTAAGATGTAAAAAAAAAAAAAAAAAAAAAAAAAAAATTTTGTTTATTTTTATCATGTCTTCTAGACATGATAAATTATTTTTATCATGTCTTCTAGACATGATAAAAATTAACCCTACCCCCCTTTTGTGTGGGAATGTTGTCTCACTGTTTCTAAAAATAGACCATGTATACCAATATACTACAAACGGACTTGAACGCCTGTTCTCAGTATGTAGCTATACAAATTTGAAGGTAAAATTAAAAAAAAGGTATCTTTTTGGGGAAAAGGGAGTAAATTTGTATAGGAGTATACTACAAACGGAATTTAAGGGCTGTTTTCAGTATATAGCTATACAAATTGGAAGGTAAAAAAAATAAAAAAAAGACATCTTTTTTTTTCGGGGGGGGGAAGGCAGTGAATTTGTATAGGAATATACTACAAACGGACTTTAAAGCCTGTTTTCAGCATATAGCTATACAAATTGGAAGGTAAAAAAAAATAAAAAAAAGACATCTTTTTTTTTCGGGGGGGAAGGCAGTGAATTTGTATAGGAATATACTACAAACGGACTTTAAAGCCTGTTTTCAGCATATAGCTATACAAATTGGAAGGTAAAAAAAATTAAAAAAAAAGACATCTTTTTTTTCGGGGGGAAGGCAGTGAATTTGTATAGGAATATACTACAAACGGACTTTAAAGCCTGTTTTCAGCATATAGCTATACAAATTGGAAGGTAAAAAAAAATAAAAAAAAGACATCTTTTTTTTTCAGGAAATTAAGTGAATTTGTATAGGAATATACTACAAACTGACTTTAATGCCTGTTTTCAGTATATAGCTATACAAATTGGAAGGTAAAAAAAAATAAAAAAAAGATATCTTTTTTGGGGAAAAGGAGTGAATTTGTATAGAAATATACTACAAGAACATCAAGAAAAGAACATCATGGGTCCAAGAATTGAAAGTGAAAGTCCAAAAACGAAATGTTAACGACTGGGAAGAAAATTTTCAAAGCTGAAAAAAGATAAAAAAAAAAAAAAATTACTTCCTTTTTCTTTCTTAATTTGATGTCTTCATTCTTTTGACCTTGTAGAAATAAAAAAAGTGAAGACATCAAATTAAGAAAAAAAAAGGGAAGGTTTTTTTTTTTTTTTTTTTTTTTTTTTTTTTAATGTGTTAAAATTTTTCCAGAGCTCTGAGAATTTTTCCCAGTCGGTTTCTAGAAGCAACTCGTTAATGTATTTAAACCACTTGCGTTTCAGTTTCAGATCAGTCTGTGCTGTGCACTCAACGTGGATACACGCTTCTCACTCTCCTGGGAAGAGCTTCTGTGAAGGTATGTGAACATTTTTTTCTTACTCTTTTGTATTTCATAGACTACAAATATTTATTGAGTCACCCATTTTATTGAAATGTATTTTTATTTCCTTTCAATACTTTGAGGTAGGGTAATATTTTTTCCCCTGCTACTGTTTTTGTTTTTCAAGGCTAGAAATGTTTTACTCAATAGCTGTTTTTATAGAAAACATGCTATTATTTCATATACTGATATATTTTGTGAAACTTTAACAAATTCCTTTCAAGAAGCCAAGATCTCGTGATCCACAGCTGGCTAGATACGTCAGTGTAATCGGATCACGATTGTTCCATCATATACTGATATATTTTGTGAAACTTTAACAAATTCCTTTCAAGAAGCCAAGATCTCGTGATCCACAGCTGGCTAGATACGTCAGTGTAATCGGATCACGATTGTTCCATCCTATACTGATATATTTTGTGAAACTTTAACAAATTCCTTTCAAGAAGCCAAGATCTCGTGATCCACAGCTGGCTAGACCCGTCAGTGTAATTGGATCACGATTGTTCCATCCTATACTGATATATTTTGTGAAACTTTAACAAATTCCTTTCAAGAAGCCAAGATCTCGTGATCCACAGCTGGCTAGACTCGTCAGTGTAATTGGATCACGATTTTTCCATCCTATACTGATATATTTTGTGAAACTTTAACAAATTTCTTTCAAGAAACCAAGATCTCGTGATCCACAGCTGACTCCATTAGTCAGGAAAAACGGATCACGATTTTATCAATCGTATACTGATATATTTTGTGAAACTTTAACAAATCCCTTTCAACAGGGCAAGATCTCGTGATCCATAGCTGGCTAGAGCAGTCAGGATCAACGGATCACGATGCTTCCATTCTATACTGATATATTTTGTGAAACTCTAACAAGGCAAGATCTCGTGATCCACAGCTGGCTAGACTAGTCAGGATTAACGGATCACGATTTTATCAATCGGTTACTGATATATTTTGTGAAATTTTAACAAATGACTTTCAAGAAGGCAAGATTTCGTGATCCAGAACTGACTCAATCAGTAAGGATTAACGGATCACGATTGTTCCATTCTATACTGATATATTTTGTGAAACTTCTTTAACAAATGACTTTCAAGAAGGCAAGATCTCGTGATCCAGAGCTGACTCAATCAGTCAGGATTAACGGATCACGATTGTTCCATTCTATACTGATATATTTTGTGAAACTTCTTTAACAAATGACTTTCAAAAAGGCAAGATCTCGTGATCCAGAGCTGACTAGACTTGTCAGAATTAACGGATCACGATAGTACCATTGTATACTGATATATTTTGTGGAACTTTAACAAATTGTTTTCAACAAGGCAAAATCCTGTGATCCACAGCTGACTCCATCAGTCAGGATAACGGATCATGATTTTTTTCAATCGTATACTGATATATATTTTGTATATTTTGTGAAACTTTAACAAATCCTTTTGAACAAGGCAAAAGATCCCATGATCCACAGCTGACTCCATCAGTCAGAATAACGGATCATGATGGTTCCATCGTATACTGATATATATTTTGTGAAACGTTAACAAATGACTTTCAAGAAGGCAAGATCATGTGATTCAATAGAATTGTTCAATCGTATACTGGCATATTCTGATAAAACAACAGAATGATCCAATTTTAAATACGATCCCAATATGTTTTTATAAAATCCATTTCATATTTTGTAAAACGTGAACGACTGACTTTCAAGCTGGCTGCATGGGTGTTTTTTTTTTCGTGGTTTTTCCCCATGTGTTAACGTGAATACGAGCCAGTTTCCCTTCCAAAGTCCTCCACGAAGGCATTTCTTAAGGCAAATAGCCCTAAAATGCTTTACCGTCATCCGAATTGACATGACCTCTCTCCAACTTCCACGGTGTCATTTGAACGATCGAGTCGCCTGTTGGAAAAAAATGTCTGACAGCTGAAAACAATTCAGCTCCAGTGCACAGTACAGACTGATTTAAAGCTGAAACGCGAGTGGTTTAAATAGATGAGAACCCTCTATAGAAATAATTTGAATATATCTGGGTTTGTGAATCAAGCCAACTTTGAAAAAAATTCTCAGAGCTCAGAAAAAAATTCTGTGATGTAAAAAAAAAAAAAATCTTTTTGTTCATTTTTATCATGTCTTCTAGACATGATAAAAATTAACTCCCTTCTCTTTTTGTCTGGGAATGTTGTCTCACTCTTTCTAAAAATAGACTATGACTCATTCTTGTGGAATTCTGTTGGGATTTTACTTTCGATTGGCTTTTGACTTTGTTTCAATAACTGGGGATAACTGGACATGATCAATAGATAACTGGGGAAGTTATCTATAAAAGCATTCCGCGTTTCACTTCAGATCCGTGTGGGCTGTGGAAGAGGCAACACGTCTCTCTCTTTACCCAATCTCATGATATTCTTTAAGAATTTCTTAGCCATTTGTCAAAGAAGGGGACTATAATTGAAGAATTTATGAATTTGGGAACATGTCACCCATGGCAAATCTAAAATCTTGGCACTGGATACTGGAAAGCCGCGCTCTGATTATAATTCTGAGTTCTAGCATGGGACATTTTTTAAATCAATAAGCTAAACTATTTTTCTAGTCTCATATTCTCTCGAGACTAGGGTTCCAGATTTGGGTAGAGAGTGACATGTTGCCTCATCAACAGCGCGCACTGTTCTGAACAGAAACGTGGAATACTTTTATAGAAAAGTGAAGAGTTGAAAGTGAAAGTCGAAAAATGAAATGGGATCGGCTAGGAAATATTTCTCAGAGCTCAGAAAAAAATTCTGAGATGTAAAAAAAAGAAGGAAAAAAAAATAAATAAAAATGAAAACAATCTTTTTGTTAATTTTTATCATGTCTTCTAGACATGATAAAAATTAACTCCCTTCTCTTTTTGTGTGGGAATGTTGTCTCACTCTTTCTAAAAATAGACAATGACTCATTCTTTCTAAAGAATAGAATTCCAAGAAACGATTGGATAAGTCATGGTCTATTTTTAGAAAGTGGGAGACAACATTCCCATACAAAAGGGGGGTGAGTTAATTTTTATCATGTCTAGAAGACATGATAAAAATTAACAAAAAGATTTTCTTTTTTTTTTTTTTTTTTTTTTTTTTACATCTCAGAATTTTTTTCTGACCTCTGAAAATATTTTCCCATCCGATCTCATTTCGTTTTTTGACTTTCACTTTCAACTCTTCTCTTTTCTATAAAAGTATTTCGAGTTTCTGTTCAGAACACTGTGGGCTGTTGAAAAGGTAACACGTCTCCCTCTCTACATTAATGGGGAATCCAAGATGTTCTAAAGAAGAATTCTTTGAGAATCTCTTAACCTTTCTGAACTTTAGAAGAGCTAGCTGGATATTTCTTCATTTCTTTTTCAAGTATGGGTTCAAAGGATTCTTTTAGTTGCAAGTAAGGCGTTGTATCATTTTCTGTTGATCATGAATCTATTAAAAAAATTTCAATGCCTAGTTTTAGGGCTACCTATACCCAACATGATTCATATGTTTTACTCTACGTTTTAGATGAGACCCTCTCTTAAAAACATGATTTTCCTATTCAAAGTTGAAATGAGTTTCTAAAAGCATGATTCTTTTAAAAAAACATGTGGGATTGTGTAGATGTGGTGGGACGGTTAGATTTCTTCTCTTACGAGATAGTCATCTCCACCCTCTCGTGGTCGCTGAAATCTCGTGATAGCTCAAGTGAAAAGAGTTCATTTATTTTGACTCAAAACCACGTTATATTTTTTTGGATATCTCCTCCAACGACTCGTGGAACTCTTTTCCCTGAAATCAGGTATGTTTAGCAGTGCACGCCCTCTGAAGTGAAGCTCGGAATACTTTGATAAATCCTGTCGAGTGGAATATGAAACCATTTTTAAAGGACCTCAGAGAAACACCCATGAAGACGATACCAACGTGTCGTTTTTCAGAAAGCATGAAGGTGGTTCATGGTGAGAGATGAGATGGTAAAATAGTTTTTTTCTTAGAAAGTTGAAAAAAATGAAGAGTAGTAAGACACAGTCTCTTTTTTTCGAAACTGAGTAGGAGGGTCATTTTGAGATGAGCTGGAAAATATTTTCTGAGAGATTTGAAAAAAAAATTTTAAAAATAAAAAATATATATTATATAATATATATATTATATAATATATATATTATATAATATATATTATAAATACTTTTTGTTCATTTTTATCATGTCTTCAGACATAATAAATATGAACGACATCTCACTTTTTTTTCTTTGAAACCTCTCTCAACCTATCTCGTCCTGTTTCTCAAGTAACATTCCTTTCCTGAAAAGCTAATTTCTTTAGACACCTAAGACAACAGTTAGAGACATACTTCGAACCAAAAAGAGAGTAGAGATCCTTTTGAATAATGTCGAATAGACAAAACACGAGTAGCCATTTCAGTTCCATGCTTTTTCCTAGGGACGATCCACGAAGGGTCCTGTTTTGTTCACGACCCGTGGTTCACCCATGAATTAAACATGTAGGCTCGAAACATCTCTACCTCCACGGTGCAGTTTGAAAGGAAGGTGACCCACCCATCACCCCAGCTATGAAATGAAACGTCAAAATAGTGCACACGTTCTAGAATAAGAACCCTTGTAGACATTTGGGGGCTCTACAGCACAGACTCAACAGAAACAAAACCATAAAAACTTTCATAGATCCCAGAGAGTGGATGTGCTTAAAAATAAGGTGATGTCTCGTCGATCAAATCAGCTGTAAATAAATGTCTAAGAGCTGTGAAGAATGGATGGCCTACCTTCACAAAAGCTCTTTCTAGGAGGGAAAAGTATGTATCCAAGCAGAATACACAGTACAGACTGATGTTAAGTCGAAACTGGAGTGATTTCAATACACAAGTATGAATTCGTTCTAATAACACTTTAGATAGGTCTTGTTTGACTCATCGCGTCGAGGGGGAAAACATTGACGTGTTGCCTTTCCAACAGCCCACACTGTTCTGAAGAGAAACGTAGAATGCTTTTATAGATAAAAGAAGAATTGAAAGTGAAAGTAAAAAAACGAAATCAGATCGGCTGGGAAAATTTCTGAGCCGATAAAAAATTCTGAGTCAAAAAAAAAAAAAAAACTCTTCCTTTTTCTTTATTAATTTGATGTCTTCACTTTTTGACTTTCTACAAGGTCAAAAGAGTGAAGACATCAAATTAATAAAGAAAAAGGAAGAGGGTTTTTTTTTTTTTTTTTTTTTTTTTTCTGATTTAGAATTTTTTCTCGGCTCAGAAATTTTCCCAGCCGATCTGATTTCGTTTTTTTACTTTCATTTTCAATTCTTCTCTTTTCTATAAAAGTATTCCACGTTTTTGTTCAGAACAGTGTGGGCTGTTGAAAAGCTAACATGTCTCCCTTTCTCTTTACCCAAATCTGGAACCCATGATGATCTTAAGAAGAATTCTTTAAGAATCTCTTACAATTCCTGAATCTTAGACAAGCTGAATGTTTCTTTTTCGTATTTCGAAGCTATTGATGGATCAAAGAAGAAGATTTCAATGGAATGACTTCATCGTTCTAGGATAGAATATTTTTTCTAAATCTCTTCCTACTTTCGTCTACACAGAAATGCTTTCAACGAAAGTTAGGTCCTCTTTTACATTTCCTTTTTAAATAGTTGTTCAAAGGGATTTTCGTTCTGCTGATTCAGGTTTCCCGCGCTTCACGCTACCCATCCTCACCCATTCCTAAAGGATCTCAGAGAAAATTGAAAGGGAGATCGCGAAAAAAAGAAATACCCTCCAGTGAACACAGTTCCAACGACAGTGGATAGATTTTTTCGATCCTTCCAGAGATATCCCCGGTGACCGATAGGTTGTTCAGCCACATGGGTGTCACGAAAAGGCACACCATGCCTGTTTCCCTCCCTAAAATGTTTCTTCGGAAAAGGGAAAGTTTTTTTCCCACCCCTTTGGAGATTCCTTTTCCGAATCGATACCCAAACCCATCGGCCAGAAAAATAAATTTTTTTAAGAACTTGCCGTTTCTGAAATATATTACAAATATACGTATTCATTCTAATATTGTTAACAAATTGGATGAACTAGTCTGTAAACTCTAAATTTCTTAACTGATTCCAACAACATGAGACTTTAGTGTTATTTCATCAATCTTTTAAATACTATTTGTGTCTCGTCAAATCCTTTTTATTTGAGATGGATCATTGCTAAACAAAATGGTTGAAATAGCATGATAAGAAGGAAACGAAACACGTGTTAGCAAATATTTACGTGACATAAATATTATCTAATTATTTCCACGGATCCAGCTAACTCAAACTGCCTATATATAAATTGTTTTGGGGAGTTAAACTCATCTTGTCACAGGCTTTAGCTAAATACACAATGTATTAGAAATTCCTTAGAAACTTTAAACAATATAGTTGTAAGAGGTTAGAAGAAAGAAATAATAATACGGTTCTTCCAAGCTACTTTACGTAAGATTCACGAAGCATTGTAAGAAACAATAAATAACCTCGTAAAATACATGTATGCATAATTTATTAACAATATTACAATGAATACGTATCTTATATTGGGTTTCAAGAGTAGAAAGGTTCTTAAAAAAATTTATTTTTCTGGCCGATGGGTTTGGGTATCGATTCGGAAAAGGAATCTCCAAAGGGGTGGGAAAAAAACTTTCCCTTTTCCGAAGAAACATTTTAGGGAGGGAAACAGGCATGGTGTGCCTTTTCGTGACACCCATGTGGCTGAACAACCTATCGGTCACCGGGGATATCTCTGGAAGGACCGAAAAAATCTATCCACTGTCGTTGGAACTGTGTTCACTGGAGGGTATTTCTTTTTTTCGCGATCTCCCTTTCAATTTTCTCTGAGATCCTTTAGGAATGGGTGAGGATGGGTAGCGTGAAGCGCGGGAAACCTGAATCAGCAGAACGAAAATCCCTTTGAACAACTATTTAAAAAGGAAATGTAAAAGAGGACCTAACTTTCGTTGAAAGCATTTCTGTGTAGACGAAAGTAGGAAGAGATTTAGAAAAAATATTCTATCCTAGAACGATGAAGTCATTCCATTGAAATCTTCTTCTTTGATCCATCAATAGCTTCGAAATACGAAAAAGAAACATTCAGCTTGTCTAAGATTCAGGAATTGTAAGAGATTCTTAAAGAATTCTTCTTAAGATCATCATGGGTTCCAGATTTGGGTAAAGAGAGAGGGAGACATGTTAGCTTTTCAACAGCCCACACTGTTCTGAACAAAAACGTGGAATACTTTTATAGAAAAGAGAAGAATTGAAAATGAAAGTAAAAAAACGAAATCAGATCGGCTGGGAAAATTTCTGAGCCGAGAAAAAATTCTAAATCAGAAAAAAAAAAAAAAAAAAACCCTCTTCCTTTTTCTTTATTAATTTGATGTCTTCACTCTTTTGACCTTGTAGAAAGTCAAAAAGTGAAGACATCAAATTAATAAAGAAAAAGGAAGAGTTTTTTTTTTTTTTTTGACTCAGAATTTTTTATCGGCTCAGAAATTTTCCCAGCCGATCTGATTTCGTTTTTTTACTTTCACTTTCAATTCTTCTTTTATCTATAAAAGCATTCTACGTTTCTGTTCAGAACAGTGTGGGCTGTTGGAAAGGCAACACGTCAATGTTTTCCCCCTCGACGCGATGAGTCAAACAAGACCTATCTAAAGTGTTATTAGAACGAATTCATACTTGTGTATTGAAATCACTCCAGTTTCGACTTAACATCAGTCTGTGCTGTGTATTCTGGTTGGATACATACTTTTCCCTCCTAGAAAGAGCTTTTGTGAAGGTAGGCCATCCATTCTTCACAGCTCTTAGACATTTATTTACAGCTGATTTGATCGACGAGACATCACCTTATTTTTAAGCACATCCACTCTCTGGGATCTATGAAAGTTTTTACGGTTTTGTTTCTGTTGAGTCTGTGCTGTAGAGCCCCCAAATGTCTACAAGGGTTCTTATTCTAGATCGTGTGCACTGTTTTGACGTTTCATTTCATAGCTGGGGTGTGTTAAACATAGAAAATGCCGTGGTTCGCAAAACAAATATTTATTAGTGAGATATGCAGAGTAATACGCAGAGTTACATGCAAGCTGAATAATACTAAGTACAAGCAATAGCACAGATAAATAAGTACAGGCAGAATAATACTAAGCAAGCAGAATAACAGAATAATACTAAGCAGCGATAAGTGGTTACAAAGGTCATATATATAACTTTATAACAGATCATGGTTTAACAAATCATAAAGACACAATAACTAACCAATCAAAAATAACATACAGAATGAGATTTAAGTTTCAGAATAACTCCGACCTGGCTGAAAGCTAATGAATGTTTCGGACTTGACAGAAAGCTAATGAATGTTTCGGACTTGACAGAAAGCTATACTTCCTTTTAACCAGTAAGAATGCGATTACAAATATCTCAACACTCCCCCTTAATCGCACATTATACAAAACATAAAAGAATTACACAATTTTTAAACAGCTCAAAGATAACAGTTCATAGAATTTTGTTTTGGACAAAGCCTTAGTTAAGATATCTGCAATTTGTAAACCTGATTGCACATATTCAATTCTAATATTATTTTCCTTAACAGTCTTACGAGTGAACTTTAATTTTATATCTATATGTTTCAACCTACCTGAAAAGTTTTCATTAACAATACTTTTGATACATGACTGGTTATCCTCAAAAATATAAACATTTTTAACACTGGAAATTTCATTTACTACATTTTTTATCCATAAAACATCTTGAATACCTTTACATAAAGCAATTATTTCAGCTTCTGTTGATGAAAGTGCAATACACTTTTGCTTGTTACAGCACCACATAATAGGACAGTTTGAAAACATTACAAAATAACCAGTAATTGATTTCCTATCTTGAGTATCTCCCCCCCAATCTGCATCTACATACAAACACAAGTTTGCCCTTTCCAAATCACCCTTTTTGTATATCAATTTTAAATTTAAGGTGTTTTTCAAGTACCTAAGAATTCTTTTTAGAGCACACCAGGCAACATCAGTAGGATGCTCCTGCAGTTGGCTCAAGCAATTTACTGCAAAAATAATATCTGGCCTTGTGATATATGCTAAGTAAAGTAAAGATCCAATTAATTCTTTGTATGGGCCATGAAATGCATTTCCTTTCTGAAAATCAGCTGCTGTAGATTTTGGTTGAATGGGAGTTTGGGCTGTTTTACAATCAGACATTTTAAATTTATCAAGTAATTTTTCAATATATGGTTTCTGATCTAAATACAAACAACCAGACTCAAATTTCAGTCTAATACCCAAAATTTCCGAAACACTTTCAGATTTTGACATTTTAAATTCATTTGATAACAATGATATTATAATATTTGTTTCTTTTACATCTGAACCTGCAATTAATAAGTCATCTACATAAAGAGCCATAATTACTTTCTTACAATTTAAATTTCTGATGAAAATACATGGTTCAGAGTCGAATTGCTTAAAATCTAATTTAATAACAAAATTAAGAAATTTCTGATACCATTGTCGAGGAGACTGTTTAAGACCATATAAACTCTTTTTAAGTTTACATTTCTTACCACTCATATCATCATATCCTTTTGGCTGGTCCATGTAGATGATTTCATCTAACTTACCGTTCAAGAAAGCTGTCTTGACATCTAAAGTAAAAGTTTGCAGACCTTCATTATTGATAATTACCAGGATTAAACGTAAAGAGCACATACTAATCACTGGAGAAAACGTTTCTGTATAATCTATGCCTTCTTTTTGCATAAAACCACGAGCAACAAGCCTCGCTTTGTAAGTTCCATCTCGTTTTTTACGTAGAACCCATTTGCAGGAAATAGCTCTTTTATCAGGGGGTAAACTTTGTAGATCCCAGACATCGTTATCTTCCATAGATTTCATTTCCTCGTCCATAGCTCTTTTCCATGGTTCTTGTTCTACTTGTGGTAGATTTACAATATCTTCAAATGTCAGAGTGTCTTGTGCAAACATTACTTGGTAAATCTCAGTATCAGGATACCTAACTGGCTGTTTCTTTTCTCTTGAGGATTTTCTTTGTTCCTCCTTCTTATTTGCATCATTTAATTCGCCGTTATCAGTGTCTGAAATTGATTTGTCTTCATTTTTAATGTCATCATTGTCATTTTCACTCAAATCAGAACTATTAGAAATATATTTTTGATTTTCTACTTTCTTGTTTTCTTCATTAAATTTAACATTTCTGGAAACAATGATGCGTCTTGTTTCTGGAATAATTAAACGATATCCCATTGTGGAATAACCTACAAATATCATTCTGACAGAATTTTCATCTAGTTTCTTTCTTTGCGATGGTGGCACTAGAGTATAAGCATCACGGCCAAATACACGCATGTTTTTTAAATCAGGATTTTCACCATACTTCAGAAAATAAGGAACATGATTGTCAATTGAACTATTTGGGAGTCGATTATTTATGTAAGCAGCCGTAAGTACTGCTTCACCCCAAAGGAATTTTGGTAATTTTGCCTCAAGTATCATTGCTCTAGCTTTTTCCAGTACAGTTCTATTTGCTCGTTCAGCAACACCATTTAGAAAAGGTGTATAGGGAGGTGCAGGATCTATTTTTACACCTGCTCTTTTAGCAACTTCATGCAATTCTCCACTGACATATTCTTTGGCATTGTCACAGCGCAGTTTTGCAACAGTTGGATTCAATTTAAAGAATAGCTTGAGTTCATCAGCAATGTCACTTTTTCTTTTGAGCAGTCTGATTTCCATAAATCTCGAATAATCATCAATTATAGTCATGAAATACCTTTCCCCATGGAGTGTTTGAGGTTCTATTGGACCACATATATCAGTGTGTATAGTTATAAGCGGTTTGGATTCTTTTATGCGAGGACCCTTTCCTATAGGGAAAGCACTTTGTTTGGCACGAACACATACTTCACAAAAGGATTCTTTTGCAGGAAGATTCATCAGTTTTAATTTTTGATCACAGCAGTGTCCTAACCTTCTGTGCCATAAATCATCATTCTTTACTGCTAAAGCTGTAAATAAATTTGGTGAAAAATCACTAAAATATTGTCCGCATTTATCCAAGTATCCAAATCTAAAACGCTTGTTTTTGTTTTCAATATAAACTATTTCATTTTTAAAAATTACGCTTAAACCTGCTGCTTCAATATTTTTAACAGAAATTAACTGTCCGTTTAATTTTGGAACGTAAAGAACATCTTTTAACATTATTTCAACACCATTCTTAGTTTTACCGCAAATATCACCAATTCCTTCCACTTGTAAAACCACCGACTTAGATGCGCACTTAACAGTTCCAGTCTTAGGCTTAATTGAGGTAAACCATTCCTTGTGAGAACACATATGAGAAGTTGCACCAGAATCAATAATAAATTGATCATGCACAAGATTTCCAGCCATAAAAGATATTGCAGGGGAAGCGTACTTATTACTATTTGAATTTGCCTGCTTTTTAGAATTATCAAAACATTCATTTTTAAAATGACCAGTTTTCCCACAGTTATGACAGACGCAGTTCTTTTTCCTACAAAATTTAACAGAATGTCCTTTTCTTTTACAATAAGTACAAAACAATTCTTTACGAGCACTAATAAAAACAGAGTTATCTGTATGTGGTTTAGAATACTTATTTTCATTTTTATAATCAAACATAAGAGATTCACAATCAATAAGTCTACTTGTAACAAAATCTAAACTCAAATTATTACTTGGCTGATTTTCGAGAGATGCCTTAATATTTTCATATTCTTTTGGCAAAGACATTAAAATGTAAATAATAATATCAAAATCGCTTACTTCAGAGCCAGAGACGCGTAAACTACTCACCAGGTTCATTATGCTGTCGATATGCTGTCTCATTGACACATCCTTGGATTTCCTTATGGTAGCTAGACGTTTACGCGTTAAAATTTGACTCACTGCACCTTTAGCGCTATACGTAGCTTGTAGTTTCTTCCATATTTTACATGCAGTGTCTTCACGTTGAAGAGAAGCAATAACATTGTCACTTAGAAGGGCAAGTATTAAGGCATAAGCCTTTTTTGATTTCAAAACATCTGCAACTCTGTCCGCAACTGCTTCTGTTTCCAAAAACGTATCCAATTCTCTTGCCGTAAATACTGCTCGAACTCTTCGACACCAAACAGTAAAGTTATTAACACCGTCAAATGGCGCTACACCAAAAGCTTCCCTTTCACCTCCGGAAAAAGCCATCATTCACAATATACCAAATCAAAATCACGCGAACGATAAATTAGTACACTGAAGGTTCAATTAGGGAACTATCAGCGAATTCTAACTTTTGAAGGAACCACGCTCTGCTGTTAAACATAGAAAATGCCGTGGTTCGCAAAACAAATATTTATTAGTGAGATATGCAGAGTAATACACAGAGTTACATGCAAGCTGAATAATACTAAGTACAAGCAATAGCACAGATAAATAAGTACAGGCAGAATAATACTAAGCAAGCAGAATAACAGAATAATACTAAGCAGCGATAAGTGGTTACAAAGGTCATATATATAACTTTATAACAGATCATGGTTTAACAAATCATAAAGACACAATAACTAACCAATCAAAAATAACATACAGAATGAGATTTAAGTTTCAGAATAACTCCGACCTGGCTGAAAGCTAATGAATGTTTCGGACTTGACAGAAAGCTAATGAATGTTTCGGACTTGACAGAAAGCTAATGAATGTTTCGGACTTGACAGAAAGCTATACTTCCTTTTAACCAGTAAGAATGCGATTACAAATATCTCAACAGGGTGATGGGTGGGTCACCTTCCTTTCAAACTGCACCGTGGAGGTAGAGATGTTTCGAGCCTACATGTTTAATTCATGGGTGAACCACGGGTCGTGAACAAAACAGGACCCTTCGTGGATCGTCCCTAGGAAAAAGCATGGAACTGAAATGGCTACTCGTGTTTTGTCTATTCGACATTATTCAAAAGGATCTCTACTCTCTTTTTGGTTCGAAGTATGTCTCTACCTGTTGTCTTAGGTGTCTAAAGAAATTAGCTTTTCAGGAAAGGAATGTTACTTGAGAAACAGGACGAGATAGGTTGAGAGAGGTTTCAAAGAAAAAAAGTGAGATGTCGTTCATTTTTATTATGTCTGAAGACATGATAAAAATGAACAAAAAGTATTTATAATATATATTATATAATATATATATTATATAGTATATATATTATATAATATATATTTTTTATTTTTAAAATTTTTTTTCAAATCTCTCAGAAAATATTTTCCAGCTCATCTCAAAATGACCCTCCTACTCAGTTTCGAAAAAAAGAGACTGTGTCTTACTACTCTTCATTTTTTTCAACTTTCTAAGAAAAAAACTATTTTCCCATCTCTTCTCTCACCATGAACCACCTTCATGCTTTCTGAAAAACGACACGTTGGTATCGTCTTCATGGGTGTTTCTCTGAGGTCCTTTAAAAATGGTTTCATAATCCACTCGACAGGATTTATCAAAGTATTCCGAGCTTCACTTCAGAGGGCGTGCACTGCTAAACATACCTGATTTCAGGGAAAAGAGTTCCACGAGTCGTTGGAGGAGATATCCAAAAAAATATAACGTGGTTGTGAGTCAAAATAAATGAACTCTTTTCACTTGAGCTATCACGAGATTTCAGCGACCACGAGAGGGTGGAGATGACTATCTCGTAAGAGAAGAAATCTAACCGTCCCACCACATCTACACAATCACACATGTTTTTTTAAAAGAATCATGCTTTTAGAAACTCATTTCAACTTTGAATAGGAAAATCATGTTTTTAAGAGAGGGTCTCATCTAAAACGTAGAGTAAAACATATGAATCATGTTGGGTATAGGTAGCCCTAAAACTAGGCATTGAAATTTTTTTAATAGATTCATGATCAACAGAAAATGATACAACGTCTTACTTGCAACTAAAAGAATCCTTTGAACCCATACTTGAAAAAGAACTGAAGAAATATCCAGCTAGCTCGTCTAAAGTTCAGAAAGGTTAAGAGATTCTCAAAGAATTCTTCTTTAGAACATCTTGGATTCCCAATTAATGTAGAGAGGGAGACGTGTTGCCTTTTCAACAGCCCACAGTGTTCTGAACAGAAACTCGAAATACTTATGTTTTTAAGAGAGGGTCTTATCTAAAACGTAGAGTAAAACATATGAATCATGTTGGGTATAGATAGCCCTAAAATTAGGCATTGAAATTGTTTAATAGATTCATGATCAACAGAAAATAATACAACGTCTTACTTGCAACTATTTAAAGAATCCTTTGAACCCATACTTGAAAAAGAAATGAAGAAATATCCAGCTAGCTCGTCTAAAGTTCAGAAAGGTTAAGAGATTCTCAAAGAATTCTTCTTTAGAACATCTTGGATTCCCAATTAACGTAGAGAGGGAGACGTGTTGCCTTTACAACAGCCCACAGTGTTCTGAACAGAAACTCGAAATACTTTTATAGAAAAGAGAAGAGTTGAAAGTGAAAGTCAAAAAACGAAATGAGATCGGCTGGCAAAAATATTTTCAGAGCTCAGAAAAAAATTCTGAGATGTAAAAAAAAAAAAAAAAAAAATCTTTTTGTTAATTTTTATCATGTCTTCTAGACATGATAAAAATTAACTCACCCCCCTTTTGTATGGGAATGTTGTCTCCCACTTTCTAAAAATAGACCATGACTCATCCAATCGTTTCTTGGAATTCTATTCTTTAGAAAGAATGAGTCATTGTCTATTTTTAGAAAGAGTGAGACAACATTCCCACACAAAAAGAGAAGGGAGTTAATTTTTATCATGTCTAGAAGGCATGATAAAAATTAACAAAAAGATTGTTTTTATTTTTATTTATTTTTTTTTCTTCTTTTTTTTACATCTCAGAACTTTTTCTGAGCTCTGAGAAATATTTCCTAGCCGATCCTATTTCATTTTTGGACTTTCACTTTCAACTCTTCACTTTTCTATAAAAGTATTCCACGTCTTCTGTTCAGAACAGTGCGCGCTGTTGATGAGGCAACATGTCACTCTCTACCCAAATCTGGAACCCTAGTCACGAGAGAATATGAGACTAGAAAAATAGTTTAGCTTATTGATTTAAAAAATGTCCCATGCTAGAACTCAGAATTATAATCAGAGCGGGGCTTTCCAGTATCCAGTGCCAAGATTTTAGATTTGCCATGGGTGACATGTTCCCAAATTCATAAATTCTTCAATTATAGTCCCCTTCTTTGACAAATGGCTAAGAAATTCTTAAAGAATATCATGAGATTGGGTAAAGAGAGAGACGTGTTGCCTCTTCCACAGCCCACACGGATCTGAAATGAAACGCGGAATGCTTTTATAGATAACTTCCCCAGTTATCTATTGATCATGTCCAGTTATCCCCAGTTATTGAAACAAAGTCAAAAGCCAATCGAAAGTAAAATCCCAACAGAATTCCACAAGAATGAGTCATAGTCTATTTTTAGAAAGAGTGAGACAACATTCCCAGACAAAAAGAGAAGGGAGTTAATTTTTATCATGTCTAGAAGACATGATAAAAATGAACAAAAAGATTTTTTTTTTTTTTTACATCACAGAATTTTTTTCTGAGCTCTGAGAATTTTTTTCAAAGTTGGCTTGATTCACAAACCCAGATATATTCAAATTATTTCTATAGAGGGTTCTCATCTATTTAAACCACTCGCGTTTCAGCTTTAAATCAGTCTGTACTGTGCACTGGAGCTGAATTGTTTTCAGCTGTCAGACATTTTTTTCCAACAGCCGACTCGATCGTTCAAATGACACCGTGGAAGTTGGAGAGAGGTCATGTCAATTCGGATGACGGTAAAGCATTTGAGGGCTATTTGCCTTAAGAAATGCCTTCGTGGAGGACTTTGGAAGGGAAACTGGCTCGTATTCACTTTACACATGGGGAAAAACCACGAAAAAAAACACCCATGCAGCCAGCTTGAAAGTCAGTCGTTCACGTTTTACAAAATATGAAATGGATTTTATAAAAACATATTGGGATCGTATTTAAAATTGGATCATTCTGTTGTTTTATCAGAATATCCCAGTATACGATTGAACAATTCTATTGAATCACATGATCTTGCCTTCTTGAAAGTCATTTGTTAACGTTTCACAAAATATATATCAGTATACGATGGAACCATCATGATCCGTTATTCTGACTGATGGAGTCAGCTGTGGATCATGGGATCTTTTGCCTTGTTGAAAAGGATTTGTTAAAGTTTCACAAAATATACAAAATATATATCAGTATACGATTGAAAAAAATCATGATCCGTTATCCTGACTGATGGAGTCAGCTGTGGATCACAGGATTTTGCCTTGTTGAAAACAATTTGTTAAAGTTCCACAAAATATATCAGTATACAATGGAACTATCGTGATCCGTTAATTCTGACAAGTCTAGTCAGCTCTGGATCACGAGATCTTGCCTTCTTGAAAGTCATTTGTTAAAGAAGTTTCACAAAATATATCAGTATAGAATGGAACAATCGTGATCCGTTAATCCTGACTGATTGAGTCAGCTCTGGATCACGAGATCTTGCCTTCTTGAAAGTCATTTGTTAAAGAAGTTTCACAAAATATATCAGTATAGAATGGAACAATCGTGATCCGTTAATCCTGACTGATTGAGTCAGTTCTGGATCACGAGATCTTGCTTCTTGAAAGTCATTTGTTAAAATTTCACAAAATATATCAGTATACGATTGATAAAATCGTGATCCGTTAATCCTGACTAGTCTAGCCAGCTGTGGATCACGAGATCTTGCCTTGTTAAAGTTTCACAAAATATATCAGTATACGAGGGAACCATCGTGATCCGTTGATCCTGACTGCTCTAGCCAGCTATGGATCACGAGATCCTGTTGAAAGGGATTTGTTAAAGTTTCACAAAATATATCAGTATACGATTGATAAAATCGTGATCCGTTTTTCCTGACTAATGGAGTCAGCTGTGGATCACGAGATCTTGGCTTCTTGAAAGAAATTTGTTAAAGTTTCACAAAATATATCAGTATAGGATGGAACAATCGTGATCCAATTACACTGACGAGTCTGTTTAGCTGTGGATCACGAGATCTTGGCTTCTTGAAAGGAATTTGTTAAAGTTTCACAAAATATATCAGTATAGAATGGAACAATCGTGATCCAATTACACTGACGGGTCTAGCCAGCTGTGGATCACGAGATCTTGGCTTCTTGAAAGGAATTTGTTAAAGTTTCACAAAATATATCAGTATAGGATGGAACAATCGTGATCCGATTACACTGACTAATGGAGTCAGCTGTGGATCACGAGATCTTGGCTTCTTGAAAGGAATTGGTTAAAGTTTCACAAAATATATCAGTATAGGATGGAACAATCGTGATCCAATTACACTGACGAGTCTATTTAGCTGTGGATCACGAGATCTTGGCTTCTTGAAAGGAATTTGTTAAAGTTTCACAAAATATATCAGTATAGGATGGAACAATCGTGATCCGATTACACTGACGTATCTAGCCAGCTGTGGATCACGAGATCTTGGCTTCTTGAAAGGAATTTGTTAAAGTTTCACAAAATATATCAGTATATGAAATAATAGCATGTTTTCTATAAAAACAGCTATTGAGTAAAACATTTCTAGCCTTGAAAAACAAAAACAGTAGCAGGGGAAAAAATATTACCCTACCTCAAAGTATTGAAAGGAAATAAAAATACATTTCAATAAAATGGGTGACTCAATAAATATTTGTAGTCTATGAAATACAAAAGAGTAAGAAAAAAATGTTCACATACCTTCACAGAAGCTCTTCCCAGGAGAGTGAGAAGCGTGTATCCACGTTGAGTGCACAGCACAGACTGATCTGAAACTGAAACGCAAGTGGTTTAAATACATTAACGAGTTGCTTCTAGAAACCGACTGGGAAAAATTCTCAGAGCTCTGGAAAAATTTTAACACATTAAAAAAAAAAAAAAAAAAAAAAAAAAAAACCTTTCCTTTTTTTTTTTCTTAATTTGATGTCTTCACTTTTTTTATTTCTACAAGGTCAAAAGAATGAAGACATCAAATTAAGAAAGAAAAAGGAAGTAATTTTTTTTTTTTTTTTTTTTTTTATCTTTTTTCAGCTTTGAAAATTTTCTTCCCAGTCGTTAACATTTCGTTTTTGGACTTTCACTTTCAATTCTTGGACCCATGATGTTCTTTTCTTGATGTTCTTGTAGTATATTTCTATACAAATTCACTCCTTTTCCCCAAAAAAGATATCATTTTTTTATTTTTTTTTACCTTCCAATTTGTATAGCTATATGCTGAAAACAGGCTTTAAAGTCCGTTTGTAGTATATTCCTATACAAATTCACTGCCTTCCCCCCGAAAAAAAAGATGTCTTTTTTTTTTAAATTTCTTTTACCTTCCAATTTGTATAGCTATATGCTGAAAACAGGCTTTAAAGTCCGTTTGTAGTATATTGGTATACATGGTCTATTTTTAGAAACAGTGAGACAACATTCCCACACAAAAGGGGGGTAGGGTTAATTTTTATCATGTCTAGAAGACATGATAAAAATTAACAAAAAGTTTTCTTTCTTTTTTTTTTTTTTTTTTTTTTTTTTTTTTTTTTTTTACATTTTAAATTTTTTTTTCTGAGCTTTGAAAAATTTTTCGAAGTCGGCAAAAAGGCTCTTCCAAGAAAATTCTACAGCCAAGACGATTGGCCTTTTACTTTCACTTTCAACACTTTTCTATAAAAGTATTCTACGTTTTCTGTTCAGAATTGTTTGGGCTGTCCAAGGTGCAGCATGCTTTTTCTCTCTCTACCTCATCTGGACCCAGGACCACTCTTCCAGAAAGAGCTTCTGTGAATACAAGCTTTTTTCCAATTTTTGACGTCTCACAGAATAGAAATCATTCCTCCTTTTAGGGGAAAATGTTTCCCATTTGAAACGCTAGGACCCCTCGTTTGGATTTCATCAGCAACCGTTTATCAGGGTCTAGCGAAATTGGATGATCCATCCATGGATTAGAATTTCCCATCCGTGGTTTTTATGCATCAAGATTTCAACATAGTTTAAGAAAAATCCTTCAATCCTATTTGAAAGGAGATGACATGATATTGAAAGACATTTTCCCATGACGAAATCTCTCTATCCCACACCTTCTTCTAAAGTGAAGTTAAAGAGATTTTTCATACCGGGTTTTCAATTTTCACCTCAAATCATACCGTTGACGACGTGTGACACACAAACCGTGACATAAATTTCAGTTTTCATGACAGCTAACAGTCTTAAGGTTTAAACAAATGTATGAAAGAGTTTATTTTTGATCCGTTTCAGCGATTGAGTGGGCTGGGAAAAAAAGGCTCTTTCCATGACAGCTAACACGCTTGAGCTTTAAACATGTAAGAAAGAATTTATTTTTAAACCATTTCAGCGATTGAGTGGGCTGGGGGGGAAAAAAGGCTCTTTCTATAACAGCTAACACGATTGAGTGGGCTGGGAAAAAAAAGGCTCTTTCCATAACAGCTAACACGCTTGAGCTTTAAAAATGTATGAAAGAATTTGTTTTTAATCGATTTCAGCGATTGAGTGGGTTGTGAAAAGAAAAAGCTCTTTCCATTACACCTAACACTCTTGAGCTTTAAAAATGTATGAAACAATTTGTTTTTAATCGATTTCAGCGATTGAGTGGGCTGAGAAAAGAAAAAGCTCTTTCCATTACACCTAACACTCTTGAGCTTTAAAAATATAGGAACGAATTTATTTTTAATCCATTTCAGCGATTGAGTGGGCTGGGAAACATTTTCTTAGAGCTCTGGGGAAAAAAGGCTCTTTCCATGACACCTAACACGCTTGAGCTTTAAAAATGTTTGAAACAATTTATTTTTAATCCATTTCAGCGATTGAGTGGGCTGTGAAAAGAAAAAGCTCTTTCCATGATACCTAACACGCTTGAGCTTTAAAAATATAGGAACGAATTTATTTTTAATCCATTTCAGCAATTGAGTGGGTTGGGAAACATTTTCTTAGAGCTCTGGGGAAAAAAGGCTCTTTCCATGACAGCTAACACGCTTGAGCTTTAAAAATGTATGAAACAATTTATTTTTAATCCATTTCAGCGATTGAGTGGGCTCGGAAAATTTTCTTAGAGCTCAGGGAATGTGTCTCCAGGTTAAATGCACAGCACACACGGATGGGTAGTCAAAACTCGAGTAGCTTAAATAAATATACGAAATTTGGGTCATCGAGTGGACTAGGAAAAATTCTCAGAGTTCTGGAAATAATTCTGAGTTCAAGCATGGGACATGAGAACAGAAATGTATTACAATCATCATGTCATCATTGTTTTCGAAAGCCAAAAGAATTCCTCATGAAAGAACATCTTTTTTTCCTGGTTGTGGGATGGAGTAAAGTTGCTGCATCTTGAACAACCCACACTGATCTGAACAGAAATATGAAATGTTTTTATAGATATAAGAAATGAACTGAAAGTGAAAGTAAAAATGAAATTGTATTGGCTGGAAATATTTCTTGGCTGTTGAATGGGAAAAATATTTCCAAAGCTGAAAAAAAAAAAAAAAAACTCTTTCTTTTTTTCTATTAATTTGATGTCTTCACTTTGTTTATTTTGAAATGGAGAAACCCAAAGACTATGACTCATCCTTTCTAAAACATATAATTCCTAGAATGAGTCATGGTCTATTTTTAGAAACAGGGAGACAACATTCCCACACAAAAGGGGGGTAGGGTTAATTTTTATCATGTCTAGAAGACATGATAAAAATTAACAAAAAGTTTTTTTTTTTTTTTTTTTTTTTTTTTTTACATCTCAAATTTTTTTTTCTGAGCTTTGAAAAATTTTTCCCAGTCGGCAACCAAGTGAAAATTCTACAGCCAAGACAATTTGGCTTTTACTTTCACTTTCATCGCTTTTCTATAAAAGTATTCCACGTTTTCTATTCAGAACCGTGCGGGCTATCCAAGGTGCAGCATGCTTTTTCTCTTTCTCTATCTCATCTGGACCTAGGACCACTCTTATAGAAAGAGCTTCTGTGAACACAAGTTTCTTTCCACTTTTTAATGTCTCACAGAATAGAAATCATTAATACGTTTAGGGGAAAATGTTTCCTGTTTGAAAAGTTAGGGTTTTCGTTTGGATTTCATCAGCAACCGTTTATCAGGTTCTAGCGAAATTGGATGATCCATTCATGGATCAGAATTTCCCATCTGTAATTTGGATGGATCAAGATTTCAACATAGTTTAAGAAAAATCCTTCAATCCTATTTGAAAGGAGATGTCATGATATTGAAAGACATTTTTCCATGACGGACATTGAAAGACATTTTCCCATGACTGACATTGAAAGACATATTTCCATGACGAAATCTCTCTATCCCACAGCTTCTTCTAAAGTGAACTTAAAGAGATTTTTCATACCGGGTTTTCAATTTTCACCTCAAACCATACCGTTGACGACGTGTGAGACAAAAACCATGACATAAATTTCAGTTTCTATGACAGCTAACACGCTTGAGCTTTAAAAATGTATAAAAGAAGTTATTTTTAATCCATTTCAGCGATTGAGTGGGCTGGGGAAAAAAAAAGGCCCTTTCCATGACAGCTAACACGCTTGAGCTTTAAAAATGTATGAAAGAATTTGTTTTTAATCCATTTGAGCGATTGAGTCTGCTGGGAAACATTTTCTTAGAGCTCAGGGGAAAAAAAGGCTCTTTCCATGAGAACTAACACTCTTGAGGTTTAAAAATGTATGAAAGAATTTCTTTTTAATTCATTTCAGCTATTGAGTGGGCTGGGGAAAAAAGGCCCTTTTCATGAGAGCTAACATGCTTGAGCTTTAAAATTATAGGAACGAATTTATTTTTAATCCATTTCAGCGATTGAGTCTGCTGGGAAACATTTTCTTAGACCTCAGGGAAAAAAAGGTTCTTTCCATGACAGCTAACACGCTTGAGCTTTAAAAATGTATGAAAGAATTTTTTTTAATCCATTTCAGCGATTGAGTGGGCTGGGAAATATTTTCTTAGAGCTCAGGGAATGTGTGTCTAGGTTGAATGCACAACACACACCAATGGGAAGTCGAAACTCGAGTGGCTTAAAAAATAAATATACGAAATTTGGTTCATCGAGCTGACTAGGAAAAATTCTCAGAGTTCTGGAAATAATTCTGAGTTCAATCATGGGACATGAGAACACGAATGTATTACAATCATCATGTCATCATTGTTTACGAAAGCGAAAAAAATTCCTCATGAAAGAACATCTTTTTTTCGTGGTTGTGGTATGGAGTAGAGATGTTGCATCTTGAACAACCCACACTGATCTGAACTGAAATATGAAATGTTTTTATAGATATAAGAAATGAACTGAAAGTGAAGGTAAAAATGAAATTGTATTGGCTGGAAATATTTCTTGGCTGTTGATTGGGAAAAATATTTCCAAAGCTGAAAAAAAAAAAAAAACTCTTTCTTTTTTTCTATTAATTTGATGTCTTCACTTTGTTTACTTTGGAATGTCCTAGAATGAGTCATGGTCTATTTTTAGAAACAGGGAGAAAACATTCTCACACAAAAGGGGGGTAGGTTTAGTTTTTATCATGTCTAGAAGACATGATAAAAATTAACAAAAAGTTTTTTTTTTTTTTTTTTTTTTTTTTAACATCTCAGATTTTTTTTCTGAGCTCTGAAAATTCTTTCCCAGTCGGCAACCAAGTGAAAAATTTCCAATCGGCTTTTACTTTCACTTTCAACTCTTTTCTATAAAAGCATTCCACGTTTTCTGTTCAGAACCGTGCGGGCTCTCCATGGTGCAACATGCTTGTTCTCTCTCTACCTCATCTGCAGCTCTATGACAGCTAACACGCTTGAGCTTTAAAAATGTATGAAAGAATTTATTTTTAATCCATTTCAGCGATTGAGTGGGCTGGGGAAAAAAAAGGCCCTTTCCATGACAGCTAACACTCTTGAGGTTTAAAAATGTATGAATGAATTTATTTTTAATCCATTTCAGCTATTGAGTCTGCTGGGAAACATTTTCTTAGAGCTCAAAGGAAAAAAAGGCCCTTTCCATGACAGCTAACACGCTTTAGATTTAAAAATGTATGAAAGAATTTATTTTTAATCCATTTCAGCGATTGAGTGGACTGGGAAACATTTTCTTAGAGCTCAGGGGAAAAAAGGCTCTTTCCATGAGAACTAACACGCTTAAGCTTTAAAAATGTATGAAAGAATTTATTTTTAATCCATTTCAGCGACTGAGTCTGCTGGGAAACATTTTCTTAGAGCTCAGGGGAAAAAAAGGCTCTTTCCATGACAGCTAACACTCTTGAGGTTTAAAAATGTATGAAAGAATTTATTTTTAATCCATTTCAGCGATTGAGTCTGCTGGGAAACATTTTCTTAGAGCTCAGGGAAAAAAAGGCTCTTTTCATGACAGCTAACACGCTTGAGCTTTAAAAATGTATGAAAGAATTTATTTTTAATCCATTTCAGCGATTGAGTCTGCTGGGAAACGTTTTCTTAGAGCTCAGGGAAAAAAAAGGTTCTTTCCATGACACCGAACACTCCCTAGCTTTAAAAATGTATGAAAGAATTTTTTTTAATCCATTTCAGGGATTGAGTGGGCTGGGAAACATTTTCTTAGAGCTCAGGGAATGTGTCTCTTGGTTGAATGCACAGCACACACGGATGGGAAGTCGAAACTCGAGTGGCTTAAAAAATAAATATACGAAAGCTGGGTCATCGAGGTGACTAGGAAAAATTTTCAGAGTTCTGGAAATAATTCTGAGTTCAAGCATGGGACATGAGAACAGAAATGTATTACAATCATCATGTCATCATTGTTTTCGAAAGCCAAAAGAACATCTCATGAAAGAACATCTTTTTTTCCTGGTTGTGGGATGGAGTAGAGTTGCTTCATCTTGAACAACCCACACTGATCTGAACAGAAAAATGAAATGTTCTTATAGATATAAGAAATGTATTGAAAGTGAAAGTAAAAAAGAAATTGTATTGGCTGGAAATATTTCTTGGCTGTTGAATTGGAAAGATATTTCCAGAGCTATAAAAAAAAAAAAAAAAAAAAAAACCTCTTCCTTTTTTTTCTATTAATTTGATGTCTTCACTTTGTTTACTTTGGAATGGAGAAACCCAAAGACTTTTTAAAACATATCCTTTTTAAAAACTTATCTTATCTTATAAACTTTAAACTCATCCTTTTTAAAACATATAATTCCTAGAATGAGTCATGGTCTATTTTTAGAAACAGTGAGACAACATTCCCACACAAAAGGGGGGTAGGGTTAATTTTTATCATGTCTAGAAAACATGATAAAAATTAAGAAAAAGTTTTTTTTTTTTTTTTTTTTTTTTTTTTTTTTTTTTTTTTTACATCTCAGATTTTTTTTTTCTGAGCTCTGAAAATTTTTTCCCAGTCGGCAACCAATTGAAAAATTTCCAATCGGCTTTTACTTTCACTTTCAACTCTTTTCTATAAAAGCATTCCACGTTTTCTGTTCAGAACCGTGCGGGCTCTCCATGGTGCAACATGCTTTTTCTCTCTCTACCTCATCTGCAGCTAGGGTGTTTTTCCTTCTTAAAGAAGTGGAATTGTTTGGGAATACTTTACAATTTCACGAGCTAGCTGTTTCTTATATTTCGAGGAGATTTCAATGGAATTGTTTATAGATGTCACCTATTGCAGATGGGGAAAAAGTCTATACTGGATCGCTGGAGACATCTCATCCAGATAGGTCACGTTATATTTTTTCCCACACCTAAATAAACTGGACATGAGCCATCCTTTTGTTTTCTCATTCAACAAAGATAGACACTGCAGACCGTTTTGGGTTTTCACTCTTCGCGAACCGAGACGAGCCGCAGCGACACTTTGCGTTTTCTATGAGCGCAATAATGGATTACGTGAGCAGCCATTTTGTTTCCCATCTCACCCAGATAGGTCATGTTGTATTTTGTTTCATGCACCTAGCCAATTTTTGGCATGAGCCATCCTTTTGTTTTTTTTTTGTCTATCGAACCAAGATGGACACAGAGACAATTTTGTTTCTCAACGGAAAAGTAAATTTTCTGAATGGGTACCGGTGTTCGAATACTTTTGTGACCGACTGTCTGATTATACTGTTACAACCACGAAATCTCGAAATGGATGGGTTTTACAGTTGACTACGGTAAGACGCAGGGAGACCTGTCATCGCTAGCTCCTCCTAGGAATTCTGAAGATACTATTACAACCCCAAAATCTCAAAAATGATAGGATTTACAATTGACATCGAGTCCCGAAACCAATCGAGCTGACCCTAGAGAGATTGGAAAAGAAGATGGATTCGATGGGAGGGAGATTATTCTTTCGGGATGGAAACAATATTCGTACTATTTTTCTTTCTAGAGGGAAAGGGGCATCCAATCCCACAACCTGTCGAGCGGACCCTAGAGAGGTTGAAAAGGCAGACAGATTCGACTGGGGTCGGTTTCGGGTTAAAAAGAAGAGCCGTTCCGCTTTTCTTCCAACATGGAAAAGGGTATCTAGTCTCACAACCTACAAACGCATCTTCTTTCAAAAAAGTTAGAAAGGATTTTAAAATAGGTTGGAAACTATTTTCTTTTTCAAAATTCGGAAAAAACAACAACATACGCTTGGGTTCCAAAAAACAGTTAAAGAAGGCTAAATGAACAGCCCGTCTAAAGTGAAATTTCGAAGAGAATAAATGGGTAAGGACTCATCCATCGAGTTGGCTGGGCAATGGTTTTTTTAGAAATTGAAACGGTCCACAAATAAAAAACGTGGTAAACAATATCAACAAAATGGTAAAGCAAATCTATTGAGCTGGTCTCTCAAATCTCACCCCGCAAAATATTTTAAACGTAAACAAGTCAACAACATAGTAAATACCATCAATAGAATAGGATAATAACATAGGCTAGAAGGGGAAAAACCTGTCAGAGAAGCAAAAACACAAAAGAGTGGAAGAAAAAACGTTAACATACCTTCACAGAAGCTTTTTCCAGGAGAGAGAGAAGCGTGTATCCACGTTGAGTGCCCCGCACAGACTGATTGGAAGCTGAAACACGAGTGGTTTAAATAGCTAAGTGAGAATTCTTTCTAGAAACAATTTGGAAGTCTTATTTTGATCATCGAGTCGACTGGGAAAAAATTCTCAGAGCTCAAAAAAAAATTCTGAGATGTAAAAAAAAAAAAAAAAAAAAATCTTTTTGTTAATTTTTATCATGTCTAGAAGACATGATAAAAATTAACAAAAAGATTTTTTCTGGGAATGTTGTCTCCCACTTTCTAAAAATAGACAATGACTCATTCTTTCTAAAGAATAGAATTCCAAGAAAAGATTGGATGAGTCATGGTCTATTTTTAGAAAGTGGGAGACAACATTCCCAGACAAAAAGAGAAGAGAGTTAATTTTTATCATGTCTAGAAGACATGATAAAAATTAACAAAAAGATTTTTTTTTTTTTTTTTTTTACATCTCAGAATTTTTTTTTCTCAGCTTTGAGAATTTTTTCCCAGTCCACTCGATGATCAAAACAAGACTTCCAAATTGTTTCTAGAAAGAACTCTCACTTAGCTATTTAAACCACTCCAGTTTCAGCTTCAGATCAGTCTGTGCTGGGCAGTCCACCTGGATATAGGCTTTTGGATACAAGAATGGTTTTTCTCAACTCGCAGAAATTTGTTTCCAGCCGACTCGTTTTCACTTTCCCATTCAACTCGTCTCTGATCTATAAAAACATTCCGAGTTTCAGTTCAGTTCGGAACGGGCTGTTGGACACGCAATACAACAAGATGCTTCTCCTCCAGACCTGGAAAATACTTCTCTATTAGGAAAATAGAGATACATAAAAGATCTCAAAAATATTCTTTAAAGTGATATTGGAAAAAGGAGAACGTTATCATCAACAATTTTGTTTTGCTATTGAAATGGGAGAAAGAAAAATCACTTCTAAACATGCAAGGAGTTTATATGGAGAAGGCTAAATGTTTCCAGCCGATGTGTGTCACTACTAGTTTTTTTTTCAAAAAAAACAATGAGCTTTCCAAGCTACAGTTCAAGGTGAAATATAATAGCCGGAATCTCTTCCACTTAAAGAAGATAACATATTCTATCCTTTTCAAATCTTCAAATTGAAAAGGGGTAAGTTTATGTCTTTCATTCATACTGTCCAGCTTTACTGTTTATTTGTCATTACATTAGTGATTTGTTTGACCATTTACATGATTTATCAAACACAACAAGCTAGATATTAGGAAAAATTATGTTTTTTTTCTTCCCTTCATGATATTCATTTTTCAAACATATATATTATTGATAAATTTTTTTTTCAATATCGTCAGATCCTGACACCCATTCAAAAAATCATTAATAATAATTTAATATCATTAATAAAATTTTGAAATCCTTTAGTATAAATCTTTTTTATCAATTTATAGTGAAATAACAAGGATCCTAAAGTCCTAACCCTTCTATCCCATTACTTGATCAAGGTGCCTTGAGCGAGAAATGGGTTAATATGAAAGGGGTTAGGTTTTTATTCTCTTTTCTATTTTACGGTTAAAGGATATTCAAAAGGTTTATAGAATCCCTATATTTTTTTAATCAATTTAATTTTTAGGTACCAAAAAAGGACTAGATTAAAAAAAAATATAAGACGGAATCAAAAATAACATAGATAATAATGAATAATGAAGGGTTCGAATCAAGATGAATAATGAGGAATCCACAATTTTATCTGAAAGGAAAAGGAAAAAGAAGGCCTACATGAAACATTATTGGTCATTGGAAAGAGTAAAAGAAGCAAATCGATGGAGATTACGAGAAAGGAGAAGAGATCCAAATGTTCGATTCAAAGAGAGGGGAATACCAACGAATGAGACGGTGGAAATGTTTGGAAAACTCTCTTCCTAAACATAGACACAAGCATGACAGTACAGTATTCATACCAAATCCGACAATGGAGGAATGTCAAATTATTATTAAACGTATGAATATTTCGGAAGCAACAAGAACTAACTATGAATTTTATTTTAATGAATTCTGTGACTGGTATCGAAAACATGGTGATGGCATTAAATATCATTATAAGAGAGCATTAGAGGAATATGAAAAGTATCTGACTGAAGTAAAGAAGAAATCGCGCAATCAAGTGAAGAATAAACTCTGGTTTTTGTATCGCTTGTTAAGTGAGAAATGGGAACATCCAAAACAATCCAATATTAAAAGATGTCAAGGTCCTCTGCTTACATTAGATGACCTCAAAACACTTAGAAAAATAGTTATAGATTGCTATGAATATGAAGAGATGGCTTTATTTATTCTTGTCATTCTTGAAACTGACTTAAAAGCAACTGAAATTTTAAAACTTCTGAACGAAACAGATCTTCGACGACATTATGCAGAAAAGAAATTGGCTTCGTCCAATATATGGGATCAACGTAATCGATTTTTGTATGAATTTCTTGCTTGGGTTATTGCCGGCCCCCTTTTCCCTCGAAGATTAGATAGTTGCTCGAGAAGGTTAAAACGATTCTTTCGAAAGTATTTCCCGTATCGATCTTTTAATCCTTCCTATACCATCATTAAACGTTCTATGAAAATTACAAAGTATCGTAAACACTTACGAGAAGAAGCTAAAAAGGAGATGGAATCAATAATAACGTAACAGCTTATTCTTTTACGTATCTCTATCTTCCTAATAGGGAAGTATTTTCCAGGTCTGGAGGAGAAGCATCTTGTTGTATTGCGTGTCCAACAGCCCGTTCCGAACTGAACTGAAACTCGGAATGTTTTTATAGATCAGAGACGAGTTGAATGGGAAAGTGAAAACGAGTCGGCTGGAAACAAATTTCTGCGAGTTGAGAAAAACCATTCTTGTATCCAAAAGCCTATATCCAGGTGGACTGCCCAGCACAGACTGATCTGAAGCTGAAACTGGAGTGGTTTAAATAGCTAAGTGAGAGTTCTTTCTAGAAACAATTTGGAAGTCTTGTTTTGATCATCGAGTGGACTGGGAAAAAATTCTCAAAGCTGAGAAAAAAAAATTCTGAGATGTAAAAAAAAAAAAAAAAAAAAAAAATCTTTTTGTTAATTTTTATCATGTCTTCTAGACATGATAAAAATTAACTCTCTTCTCTTTTTGTCTGGGAATGTTGTCTCCCACTTTCTAAAAATAGACCATGACTCATCCAATCTTTTCTTGGAATTCTATTCTTTAGAAAGAATGAGTCATTGTCTATTTTTAGAAAGTGGGAGACAACATTCCCAGAAAAAATCTTTTTGTTAATTTTTATCATGTCTTCTAGACATGATAAAAATTAACAAAAAGATTTTTTTTTTTTTTTTTACATCTCAGAATTTTTTTTTTGAGCGCTGAGAATTTTTTCCCAGTCGACTCGATGATCAAAATAAGACTTCCAAATTGTTTCTAGAAAGAATTCTCACTTAGCTATTTAAACCACTCGTGTTTCAGCTTCCAATCAGTCTGTGCGGGGCACTCAACGTGGATACACGCTTCTCTCTTTCCTGGAAAAAGCTTCTGTGAAGGTATGTTAACGTTTTTTCTTTCACTCTTTTGTGTTTTTGCTTCTCTGACAGGTTTTTCCCTTCTAGCCGATGTTATTATCCTATTCTATTGATGGTATTTACTATGTTGTTGACTTGTTTACGTTTAAAATATTTTGCGGGGTGAGATTTGAGAGACCAGCTCAATAGATTTGCTTTACCATTTTGTTGATATTGTTTACCACGTTTTTTATTTGTGGACCGTTTCAATTTCTAAAAAAACCATTGCCCAGCCAACTCGATGGATGAGTCCTTACCCATTTATTCTCTTCGAAATTTCACTTTAGACGGGCTGTTCATTTAGCCTTCTTTAACTGTTTTTTGGAACCCAAGCGTATGTTGTTGTTTTTTCCGAATTTTGAAAAAGAAAATAGTTTCCAACCTATTTTAAAATCCTTTCTAACTTTTTGAAAGAAGATGCGTTTGTAGGTTGTGAGACTAGATACCCTTTTCCATGTTGGAAGAAAAGCGGAACGGCTCTTCTTTTTAACCCGAAACCGACCCCAGTCGAATCTGTCTGCCTTTTCAACCTCTCTAGGGTCCGCTCGACAGGTTGTGGGATTGGATGCCCCTTTCCCTCTTGAAAGAAAAATAGTACGAATATTGTTTCCATCCCGAAAGAATAATCTCCCTCCCATCGAATTCATCTTCTTTTCCAATCTCTCTAGGGTCAGCTCGATTGGTTTCGGGACTCGATGTCAATTGTAAATCCTATCATTTTTGAGATTTTGGGGTTGTAATAGTATCTTCAGAATTCCTAGGAGGAGCTAGGGATGACAGGTCTCCCTGCGTCTTACCTTAGTCAACTGTAAAACCCATCCATTTCGAGATTTCGTGGTTGTAACAGTATAATCAGACAGTCGGTCACAAAAGTATTCGAACACCGGTACCCATTCAGAAAATTTACTTTTCCGTTGAGAAACAAAATTGTCTCCAGAGTCCATCTTGGTTCGATAGACAAAAAAAAAAAAAAAACCAAAAGGATGGCTCATGCCCAAAATTGGCTAGGTGCATGAAACAAAATACAACATGACCTATCTGGGTGAGATGGGAAACAAAATGGCTGCTCACGTAATCCATTATTGCGCTCATAGAAAACGCAAAGTGTCGCTGCGGCTCGTCTCGGTTCGCGAAGAGTGAAAACCCAAAACGGTCTGCAGTGTCTATCTTTGTTGAATGAGAAAACAAAAGGATGGCTCATGTCCAGTTTATTTAGGTGTGGGAAAAAATATAACGTGACCTATCTGGATGAGATGTCTCCAGCGATCCAGTATAGACTTTTTCCCCATCTGCAATAGGTGACATCTATAAACAATTCCATTGAAATCTCCTCGAAATATAAGAAACAGCTAGCTCGTGAAATTGTAAAGTATTCCCAAAAAATTCCACTTCTTTAAGAAGGAAAAACACCCTAGCTGCAGATGAGGTAGAGAGAGAAAAAGCATGTTGCACCATGGAGAGCCCGCACGGTTCTGAACAGAAAACGTGGAATGCTTTTATAGAAAAGAGTTGAAAGTGAAAGTAAAAGCCGATTGGAAATTTTTCAATTAGTTGCCGACTGGGAAAAAATTTTCAGAGCTCAGAAAAAAAAAATCTGAGATGTAAAAAAAAAAAAAAAAAAAAAAAAAAAACTTTTTCTTAATTTTTATCATGTCTTCTAGACATGATAAAAATTAACCCTACCCCCCTTCTGTGTGGGAATGTTGTCTCACTGTTTCTAAAAATAGACCATGACTCATTCTAGGAATTATATGTTTTAAAAAGGATGAGTTTAAAGTTTATAAGATAAGATAAGTTTTTAAAAAGGATATGTTTTAAAAAGTCTTTGGGTTTCTCCATTCCAAAGTAAACAAAGTGAAGACATCAAATTAATAGAAAAAAAAGGAAGAGGTTTTTTTTTTTTTTTTTTTTTTTTATAGCTCTGGAAATATCTTTCCAATTCAACAGCCAAGAAATATTTCCAGCCAATACAATTTCATTTTTACTTTCACTTTCAATTCATTTCTTATATCTATAAGAACATTTCATTTTTCTGTTCAGATCAGTGTGGGTTGTTCAAGATGCAGCAACTCTACTCCATCCCACAACCAGGAAAAAAAGATGTTCTTTCATGAGATGTTCTTTTGGCCTTCGAAAACAATGATGACATGATGATTGTAATACATTTCTGTTCTCATGTTCCATGCTTGAACTCAGAATTATTTCCAGAACTCTGAAAATTTTTCCTAGTCACCTCGATGACCCAGCTTTCGTATATTTATTTTTTAAGCCACTCGAGTTTCGACTTCCCATCCGTGTGTGCTGTGCATTCAACCTGGAGACACATTCCCTGAGCTCTAAGAAAATGTTTCCAGCCCACTCAATCCCTGAAATGGATTAAAAAAAATTCTTTCATACATTTTTAAAGCTCAAGAGTGTTCGGTGTCATGGAAAGAACCTTTTTTTTCCCTGAGCTCTAAGAAAATGTTTCCCAGCAGACTCAATCGCTGAAATGGATTAAAAATTAATTCTTTCATACATTTTTAAACCTCAAGAGTGTTAGCTGTCATGGAAAGAGCCTTTTTTTCCCCTGAGCTCTAAGAAAATGTTTCCCAGCAGACTCAATCGCTGAAATGGATTAAAAATAAATTCTTTCATACATTTTTAAACCTCAAGCGTGTTAACTGTAATGGAAAGAGCCTTTTTTTCCCCTGAGCTCTGAGAAAATGTTTCCCAGCAGACTCAATCGCTGAAATGGATTAAAAATAAATTCTTTCATACATTTTTAAACCTTAAGCGTGTTAGCTGTCATGGAAAGAGCCTTTTTTTCCCCTGAGCTCTGAGAAAATGTTTCCCAGCAGACTCAATCGCTGAAATGGATTAAAAATAAATTCTTTCATACATTTTTAAAGCTTAAGCGTGTTAGTTCTCATGGAAAGAGCCTTTTTTCCCCCTGAGCTCTAAGAAAATGTTTCCCAGCAGACTCAATCGCTGAAATGGATTAAAAATAAATTCATTCATACATTTTTAAAGCTTAAGCGTGTTAGTTCTCATGGAAAGAGCCTTTATTTCCCCTGAGCTCTAAGAAAATGTTTCCCAGTCCACTCAATCGCTGAAATGGATTAAAAATAAATTGTTTCATACATTTTTAAATCTCAAGCGTGTTAGCTGTCATGGAAAGGGCCTTTTTTTCCCCTGAGCTCTATGAAAATGTTTCCCAGCAGACTCAATCGCTGAAATGGATTAAAAATAAATTCATTCATACATTTTTAAACCTCAAGAGTGTTAGCTGTCATGGAAATGGCCTTTTTTTTCCCCAGCCCACTCAATCGCTGAAATGGATTAAAAATAACTTCTTTCATACATTTTTAAAGCTCAAGCGTGTTAGCTGTCATAGAGCTGCAGATGAGGTAGAGAGAGAACAAGCATGTTGCACCATGGAGAGCCCGCACGGTTCTGAACAGAAAACGTGGAATGCTTTTATAGAAAAGAGTTGAAAGTGAAAGTAAAAGCCGATTGGAAATTTTTCACTTGGTTGCCGACTGGGAAAAAATTTTCAGAGCTCAGAAAAAAAAATCTGAGATGTTAAAAAAAAAAAAAAAAAAAAAAAACTTTTTGTTAATTTTTATCATCTCTTCTAGACATGATAAAAATTAACCCTACCCCCCTTTTGTGTGAGAATGTTTTCTCCCTGTTTCTAAAAATAGACCATGACTCATTCTAGGACATTCCAAAGTAAACAAAGTGAAGACATGAAATTAATAGAAAAAAAGAAAGAGTTTTTTTTTTTTTTTTCAGCTTTGGAAATATTTTTCCCAATCAACAGCCAAGAAATATTTCCAGCCAATACAATTTCATTTTTACTTTCACTTTCAGTTCATTTCTTATATCTATAAAAACATTTCATATTTCAGTTCAGATCAGTGTGGGTTGTTCAAGATGCAACATCCCTACTCCATCCCACAACCACGAAAAAAAGATGTTCTTTCATGAGGAATATTTTGGCTTTCGTAAACAATGATGACATGATGATTGTAATACATTTGTGTTGTCATGTCCCATGATTGAACTCAGAATTATTTCCAGAACACTGAGAGTTTTTCCTAGTCAGCTCGATGAACCAAATTTCGTATATTTATTTTTTAAACCACTCGAGTTTCGACTTCCCATCCGTGTGTGTTGTGCATTCAACCTAGACACACATTGCCTGAGCTCTAAGAAAATGTTTCCCAGCCCACTCAATCGCTGAAATAGATTAAAAAAAATTCTTTCATACATTTTTAAAGCTCAAGCGTGTTAGCTGTCATGGAAAGAACCTTTTTTTCCCTGAGCTCAAAGAAAATGTTTCCCAGCCCACTCAATCGCTGAAATGGATTAAAAATAAATTCGTTCCTATATTTTTAAAGCTCAAGCATGTTAGCTCTTATGAAAAGGGCCTTTTTTTCCCCAGCCCACTCAATAGCTGAAATGAATTAAAAAGAAATTCTTTCATACATTTTTAAACCTCAAGAGTGTTAGTTCTCATGGAAAGAGCCTTTTTTTCCCCTGAGCTCTAAGAAAATGTTTCCCAGCAGACTCAATCGCTGAAATGGATTAAAAACAAATTCTTTCACACATTTTTAAAGCTAAAGCGTGTTAGCTGTCATGGAAACTGAAATTTATGTCATGGTTTGTGTCTCACACGTCGTCAACGGTATGGTTTGAGGTGAAAATTGAAAACCCGGTATGAAAAATCTCCTTAAGTTCACTTTAGAAGAAGCTGTGGGATAGAGAGATTTCGTCATGGAAAAATGTCTTTCAATGTCAGTCATGGGAAAATGTCTTTCAATGTCCGTCATGGAAAAATGTCTTTCAATATCATGACATCTCCTTTCAAATAGGATTGAAGGATTTTTCTTAAACTATGTTGAAATCTTATCCATCCTAATTATAGATGGGAAATTCTGATCCATGGATGGATCATCCAATTTCGCTAGAACCTGACAAACAGTTGCTGATGAAATCCAAACGTAAACCCTAGCTTTTCAAACAGGAAACATTTTCCCCTAAACGTATTAATGATTTCTATTCTGTGAGCCATTAAAAAGTGGAAAGAAACTTGTGTTCACAGAAACTCTTTCTATAAGAGTGGTCCTAGGTCCAGATGAGATAGAGAAAGAGAAAAAGCATGCTGCACCTTGGATAGCCCGGACGGTTCTGAATAGAAAACGTGGAATACTTTTATAGAAAAGCGATGAAAGTGAAAGTAAAAGCCAAATTGTCTTGGCTGTAGAATTTTCACTTCGTTGCTGACTGGGAAAAATTTTTCAAAGCTCAGAAAAAAAAATTTGAGATGTTAAAAAAAAAAAAAAGAAAAAAAAAACTTTTTGTTAATTTTTATCATGTCTTCTAGACATGATAAAAATTAACCCTACCCCCCTTTTGTGTGGGAATGTTGTCTCCCTGTTTCTAAAAATAGACCATGACTCATTCTAGGAATTATATGTTTTAGAAAGGATGAGTCATAGTCTTTGGGTTTCTCCATTTCAAAATAAACAAAGTGAAGACATCAAATTAATAGAAAAAACGAAAGAGTTTTTTTTTTTTTTTTTTTTTTTTTTCAGCTTTGGAAATATTTTTCCCATTCAACAGCCAAGAAATATTTCCAGCCAATACAATTTCATTTTTACTTTCACTTTCAGTTCATTTCTTATATCTATAAAAACATTTCATATTTCTGTTCAGATCAGTGTGGGTTGTTCAAGATGCAGCAACTCTACTCCATCCCACAACCAGGAAAAAAAGATGTTCTTTCATGAGGAATTCTTTTGGCTTTCGAAAACAATGATGACATGATGATTGTAATACATTTCTGTTCTCATGTCCCATGCTTGAACTCAGAATTATTTCCAGAACTCTGAGAATTTTTCCTAGTCACCTCGATGACCCAGCTTTCGTATATTTATTTTTTAAGCCACTCGAGTTTCGACTTCCCATCCGTGTGTGCTGTGCATTCAACCTGGAGACACATTCCCTGAGCTCTAAGAAAATGTTTCCCAGCCCACTCAATCCCTGAAATGGATTAAAAATAAATTGTTTCATACATTTTTAAAGCTCAAGCGTGTTAGGTGTCATGGAAAGAGCCTTTTTTCCCCAGAGCTCTAAGAAAATGTTTCCCAGCCCACTCAATTGCTGAAATGGATTAAAAATAAATTCCTTCCTATATTTTTAAAGCTCAAGCGTGTTAGGTATCATGGAAAGAGCTTTTTCTTTTCACAGCCCACTCAATCGCTGAAATGGATTAAAAATAAATTGTTTCATACATTTTTAAAGCTCAAGCGTGTTAGGTGTCATGGAAAGAGCCTTTTTCCCCAGAGCTCTAAGAAAATGTTTCCCAGCCCACTCAATCGCTGAAATGGATTAAAAATAAATTCGTTCCTATATTTTTAAAGCTCAAGAGTGTTAGGTGTAATGGAAAGAGCTTTTTCTTTTCTCAGCCCACTCAATCGCTGAAATCGATTAAAAACAAATTGTTTCATACATTTTTAAAGCTCAAGAGTGTTAGGTGTAATGGAAAGAGCTTTTTCTTTTCACAACCCACTCAATCGCTGAAATCGATTAAAAACAAATTCTTTCATACATTTTTAAAGCTCAAGCGTGTTAGCTGTCATGGAAATGGCCTTTTTTTCCCAGCCCACTCAATCGCTGAAACGGATCAAAAATAAATTCTTTCATACATTTGTTTAAACCTTAAGACTGTTAGCTGTCATGAAAACTGAAATTTATGTCACGGTTTGTGTGTCACACGTCGTCACCGGTGTGATTTGAGGTGAAAATTGAAAACCCGGTATGAAAAATCTCTTTAACTTCACTTTAGAAGAAGGTGTGGGATAGAGAGATTTCGTCATGGGAAAATGTCTTTCAATATCATGACATCTCCTTTCAAATAGGATTGAAGGATTTTTCTTAAACTATGTTGAAATCTTGATCCATCCAAATTACAGATGGGAAATTCTGATCCATGAATGGATCATCCAATTTCGCTAGAACCTGATAAACGGTTGCTGATGAAATCCAAACGAAAACCCTAACTTTTCAAACAGGAAACATTTTCCCCCAAACGTATTAATGATTTCTATTCTGTGAGACATTAAAAAGTGGAAAGAAACTTGTGTTCACAGAAGCTCTTTCTATAAGAGTGGTCCTAGGTCCAGATGAGATAGAGAAAGAGAAAAAGCATGCTGCACCTTGGATAGCCCGCACGGTTCTGAATAGAAAACGTGGAATACTTTTATAGAAAAGCGATGAAAGTGAAAGTAAAAGCCAAATTGTCTTGGCTGTAGAATTTTCACTTGGTTGCCGACTGGGAAAAATTTTTCAAAGCTCAGAAAAAAAAAATTGAGATGTAAAAAAAAAAAAAAAAAAAAAAAAAAAACTTTTTGTTAATTTTTATCATGTCTTCTAGACATGATAAAAATTAACCCTACCCCCCTTTTGTGTGGGAATGTTGTCTCCCTGTTTCTAAAAATAGACCATGACTCATTCTAGGAATTATATGTTTTAGAAAGGATGAGTCATAGTCTTTGGGTTTCTCCATTTCAAAATAAACAAAGTGAAGACATCAAATTAATAGAAAAAACGAAAGAGTTTTTTTTTTTTTTTTCAGCTTTTGAAATATTTTTCCCATTCAACAGCCAAGAAATATTTCCAGCCAATACAATTTCATTTTTACTTTCACTTTCAGTTCATTTCTTATATCTATAAAAACATTTCATATTTCTGTTCAGATCAGTGTGGGTTGTTCAAGATGCAGCAACTCTACTCCATCCCACAACCAGGAAAAAAAGATGTTCTTTCATGAGGAATTCTTTTGGCTTTCGAAAACAATGATGACATGATGATTGTAATACATTTCTGTTCTCATGTCCCATGCTTGAACTCAGATTTATTTCCAGAACTCTGAGAATTTTTCCTAGTCCACTCGATGACCCAAATTTCGTATATTTATTTAAGCTACTCGAGTTTTGACTACCCATCCGTGTGTGCTGTGCATTTAACCTGGAGACACATTCCCTGAGCTCTAAGAAAATTTTCCGAGCCCACTCAATCGCTGAAATGGATTAAAAATAAATTGTTTCATACATTTTTAAAGCTCAAGCGTGTTAGGTCTCATGGAAAGAGCCTTTTTTCCCCAGAGCTCTAAGAAAATGTTTCCCAGCCCACTCAATTGCTGAAATGGATTAAAAATAAATTCCTTCCTATATTTTTAAAGCTCAAGAGTGTTAGGTGTAATGGAAAGAGCTTTTTCTTTTCTCAGCCCACTCAATCGCTGAAATCGATTAAAAACAAATTGTTTCATACATTTTTAAAGCTCAAGAGTGTTAGGTGTAATGGAAAGAGCTTTTTCTTTTCACAACCCACTCAATCGCTAAAATCGATTAAAAACAAATTCTTTCATACATTTTTAAAGCTCAAGCGTGTTAGCTGTTATGGAAAGAGCCTTTTTTCCCCAGCCCACTCAATCGTGTTACCTGTTATAGAAAGAGCCTTTTTTCCCCCCCAGCCCACTCAATCGTTGAAATGGATTAAAAATAAATTCTTTCATACATGTATAAAGCTCAAGCGTGTTAGCTGTCATGGAAAGAGCCTTTTTTTCCCAGCCCACTCAATCGCTGAAACGGATCAAAAATAAATTCTTTCATACATTTGTTTAAACCTTAAGACTGTTAGCTGTCATGAAAACTGAAATTTATGTCACGGTTTGTGTGTCACACGTCGTCAACGGTATGATTTGAGGTGAAAATTGAAAACCCGGTATGAAAAATCTCTTTAACTTCACTTTAGAAGAAGGTGTGGGATAGAGAGATTTCGTCATGGGAAAATGTCTTTCAATATCATGTCATCTCCTTTCAAATAGGATTGAAGGATTTTTCTTAAACTATGTTGAAATCTTGATGCATAAAAACCACGGATGGGAAATTCTAATCCATGGATGGATCATCCTATTTCGCTAGACCCTGATAAACGGTTGCTCATGAAATCCAAACGAGGGGTCCTAGCTTTTCAAATGGGAAACATTTTCCCCTAAAAGGAGGAATGATTTCTATTCTGTGAGACGTCAAAAATTAGAAAAAAGCTTGTGTTCACAGAAGCTCTTTCTAGAAGAGTGGTCCTGGGTCCAGATGAGGTAGAGAGAGAAAAAGCATGCTGCACCTTGGACAGCCCGCACAATTCTGAACAGAAAACGTAGAATACTTTTATAGAAAAGTGTTGAAAGTGAAAGTAATAGGCCAATCGTCTTGGCTGTAGAATTTTCACTTGGTTGCCGACTGGGAAAAATTTTTCAAAGCTCAGAAAAAAAATTTAAGATGTTAAAAAAAAAAAAAAAAAAAAAAAAAAAAAAAAACTTTTTGTTAATTTTTATCATGTCTTCTAGACATGATAAAAATTAACCCTACCCCCCTTTTGTGTGGGAATGTTGTCTCACTGTTTCTAAAAATAGACCATGTATACCAATATACTACAAACGGACTTGAACGCCTGTTCTCAGTATGTAGCTATACAAATTTGAAGGTAAAATGAAAAAAAAGACATCTTTTTGGGGAAAAGGGAGTAAATTTGTATAGGAATATACTACAAACGGAATTTAAGGCCTGTTTTCAGTATATAGCTATACAAATTGGAAGGTAAAAAAAATAAGAAAAAGACATCTTTTTTTTTCGGGGGGGGGGAAGGCAGTGAATTTGTATAGGAATATACTACAAACGGACTTTAAAGCCTGTTTTCAGCATATAGCTATACAAATTGGAAGGTAAAAAAAAAAAAAAAAAAGACATCTTTTTTCTTCGGGGGGGAAGGCAGTGAATTTGTATAGGAATATACTACAAACGGACTTTAAAGCCTGTTTTCAGCATATAGCTATACAAATTGGAAGGTAAAAAAAATTAAAAAAAAAGATATCTTTTTTTTCGGGGGGAAGGCAGTGAATTTGTATAGGAATATACTACAAACGGACTTTAAAGCCTGTTTTCAGCATATAGCTATACAAATTGGAAGGTAAAAAAAAATTAAAAAAAAAGACATCTTTTTTTTTTCGGGAAATTAAGTGAATTTGTATAGGAATATACTACAAACTGACTTTAATGCCTGTTTTCAGTATATAGCTATACAAATTGGAAGGTAAAAAAAAATAAAAAAAAGATATCTTTTTTTGGGAAAAGGAGTGAATTTGTATAGAAATATACTACAAGAACATCAAGAAAAGAACATCATGGGTCCAAGAATTGAAAGTGAAAGTCCAAAAACGAAATGTTAACGACTGGGAAGAAAATTTTCAAAGCTGAAAAAAGATTAAAAAAAAAAATTACTTCCTTTTTCTTTCTTAATTTGATGTCTTCATTCTTTTGACCTTGTAGAAATAAAAAAAGTGAAGACATCAAATAAAGAAGAGAAAAAAGGAATGGTTTTTTTTTTTTTTTTTTTTTTTTTTTTTTTTAATGTGTTAAAATTTTTCCAGAGCTCTGAGAATTTTTCCCAGTCGGTTTCTAGAAGCAACTTGTTAATGTATTTAAACCACTTGCGTTTCAGTTTCAGATCAGTCTGTGCTGTGCACTCAACTTGGATACACGCTTCTCACTCTCCTGGGAAGAGCTTCTGTGAAGGTATGTGAACATTTTTTTCTTACTCTTTTGTATTTCATAGACTACAAATATTTATTGAGTCACCCATTTTATTGAAATGTATTTTTATTTCCTTTCAATACTTTGAGGTAGGGTAATATTTTTTCCCCTGCTACTGTTTTTGTTTTTCAAGGCTAGAAATGTTTTACTCAATAGCTGTTTTTATAGAAAACATGCTATTATTTCATATACTGATATATTTTGTGAAACTTTAACAAATTCCTTTCAAGAAGCCAAGATCTCGTGATCCACAGCTGGCTAGATACGTCAGTGTAATCGGATCACGATTGTTCCATCATATACTGATATATTTTGTGAAACTTTAACAAATTCCTTTCAAGAAGCCAAGATCTCGTGATCCACAGCTGGCTAGATACGTCAGTGTAATCGGATCACGATTGTTCCATCCTATACTGATATATTTTGTGAAACTTTAACCAATTCCTTTCAAGAAGCCAAGATCTCGTTCTCCACAGCTGACTCCATTAGTCAGTGTAATCGGATCACGATTGTTCCATCCTATACTGATATATTTTGTGAAAATTTAACAAATTCCTTTCAAGAAGCCAAGATCTCGTGATCCACAGCTGGCTAGACCCGTCAGTGTAATTGGATCACGATTGTTCCATCCTATACTGATATATTTTGTGAAACTTTAACAAATTCCTTTCAAGAAGCCAAGATCTCGTGATCCACAGCTGGCTAGACTCGTCAGTGTAATTGGATCACGATTGTTCCATCCTATACTGATATATTTTGTGAAACTTTAACAAATTCCTTTCAAGAAGCCAAGATCTCGTGATCCACAGCTGGCTAGACTCGTCAGTGTAATTGGATCACGATTGTTCCATCCTATACTGATATATTTTGTGAAACTTTAACAAATTTCTTTCAAGAAGCCAAGATCTCGTGATCCACAGCTGACTCCATTAGTCAGGAAAAACGGTTCACGATTTTATCAATCGTATACTGATATATTTTGTGAAACTTTAACAAATTCCTTTCAACAGGGCAAGATCTCGTGATCCATAGCTGGCTAGAGCAGTCAGGATCAACGGATCACGATGGTTCCCTCGTATACTGATATATTTTGTGAAACTTTAACAAGGCAAGATCTCGTGATCCACAGCTGGCTAGACTAGTCAGGATTAACGGATCACGATTTTATCAATCGTATACTGATATATTTTGTGAAATTTTAACAAATGACTTTCAAGAAGCAACATCTCGTGATCCAGAACTGACTCAATCAGTCAGGATTAACGGATCACGATTTTTCCATTCTATACTGATATATTTTGTGAAACTTCTTTAACAAATGACTTTCAAGAAGGCAAGATCTCGTGATCCAGAGCTGACTCAATCAATCAGGATTAACGGATCACGATTGTTCCATTCTATACTGATATATTTTGTGAAACTTCTTTAACAAATGACTTTCAAGAAGGCAAGATCTCGTGATCCAGAGCTGACTAGACTTGTCAGAATTAACGGATCACGATAGTTCCATTGTATACTGATATATTTTGTGGAACTTTAACAAATTGTTTTCAACAAGGCAAAATCCTGTGATCCACAGCTGACTCCATCAGTCAGGATAACGGATCATGATTTTTTTCAATCGTATACTGATATATATTTTGTATATTTTGTGAAACTTTAACAAATCCTTTTCAACAAGGCAAAAGATCCCATGATCCACAGCTGACTCCATCAGTCAGAATAACGGATCATGATGGTTCCATCGTATACTGATACATATTTTGTGAAACGTTAACAAATGACTTTCAAGAAGGCAAGATCATGTGATTCAATAGAATTGTTCAATCGTATACTGGCATATTCTGATAAAACAACAGAATGATCCAATTTTAAATACGATCCCAATATGTTTTTATAAAATCCATTTGATATTTTGTAAAACGTGAACGACTGACTTTCAAGCTGGCTGCATGGGTGTTTTTTTTCGTTGTTTTTCCCCATGTGTAACGTGAATACGAGCCAGTTTCCCTTCCAAAGTCCTCCACGAAGGCATTTCTTAAGGCAAATAGCCCTCAAATGCTTTACCGTCATCCGAATTGACATGACCTCTCTCCAACTTCCACGGTGTCATTTGAACGATCGAGTCGGCTGTTGGAAAAAAATGTCTCACAGCTGAAAACAATTCAGCTCCAGTGCACAGCACAGACTGATTTAAAGCTGAAACGCGAGTGGTTTAAATAGATGAGAACCCTCTATAGAAATAATTTGAATATATCTGGGTTTGTGAATCAAGCCGACTTTGAAAAAAATTCTCAGATCTCAGAAAAAAATTCTGTGATGTAAAAAAAAAAAAATCTTTTTGTTAATTTTTATCATGTCTTCTAGACATGATAAAAATTAACTCCCTTCTCTTTTTGTCTGGGAATGTTGTCTCACTCTTTCTAAAAATAGACTATGACTCATTTTTGTGGAATTCTGTTGGGATTTTACTTTCGATTGGCTTTTGACTTTGTTTCAATAACTGGGGATAACTGGACATGATCAATAGATAACTGGGGAAGTTATCTATAAAAGCATTTCGCGTTTCACTTCAGATCCGTGTGGGCTGTGGAAGAGGCAACACGTCTCTCTCTTTACCCAATCTCATGATATTCTTTAAGAATTTCCTAGCCATTTGTCAATAAAGGGGACTATAATTGAAGAATTTATGAATTTGGGAACATGTCACCCATGGCAAATCTAAAATCTTGGCACTGGATACTGGAAAGCCCCGCTCTGATTATAATTCTGAGTTCTAGCATGGGACATTTTTTAAATCAATAAGCTAAACTATTTTTCTAGTCTCATATTCTCTCGTGACTAGGGTTCCAGATTTGGGTAGAGAGTGACATGTTGCCTCATCAACAGCGCGCACTGTTCTGAACAGAAACGTGGAATACTTTTATAGAAAAGTGAAGAGTTGAAAGTGAAAGTCGAAAAATGAAATGGGATCGGCTAGGAAATATTTCTCAGAGCTCAGAAAAAAAATTCTGAGATGTAAAAAAAAGAAGAAAAAAAAATAAATAAAAATAAAAACAATCTTTTTGTTAATTTTTATCATGTCTTCTAGACATGATAAAAATTAACTCCCTTCTCTTTTTGTGTGGGAATGTTGTCTCACTCTTTCTAAAAATAGCCAATGACTCATTCTTTCTAAAGAATAGAATTCCAAGAAACGATTGGATGAGTCATGGTCTATTTTTAGAAAGTGGGAGACAACATTCCCATACAAAAGGGGGGGTGAGTTAATTTTTATCATGTCTAGAAGACATGATAAAAATTAACAAAAAGATTTTTTTTTTTTTTTACATCTCAGAATTTTTTTCTGAGCTCTGAAAATATTTTCCCAGCCGATCTCATTTCGTTTTTTGACTTTCACTTTCAACTCTTCTCTTTTCTATAAAAGTATTTCGAGTTTCTGTTCAGAACACTGTGGGCTGTTGTAAAGGCAACACGTCTCCCTCTCTACATTAATTGGGAATCCAAGATGTTCTAAAGAAGAATTCTTTGAGAATCTCTTAACCTTTCTGAACTTTAGACGAGCTAGCTGGATATTTCTTCATTTCTTTTTCAAGTATGGGTTCAAAGGATTCTTTTAAATAGTTGCAAGTAAGACGTTGTAATATTTTCTGTTGATCATGAATCTATTAAACAATTTCAATGCCTAATTTTAGGGCTACCTATATCCAACATGATTCATATGTTTTACTCTACGTTTTAGATAAAACCCTCTCTTAAAAACATGATTTTCCTATTCAAAGTTGAAATGAGTTTCCAAAAGCATGATCCTTTTAAAAAAACATGTATGTTTGTGTAGGTGTGGTGGGACGGTTAGCTTTCTTTCTTACGAGATAGTCATCTCCACGAGATGTGTTTTGGATATCTTCTCCAGTCTCTCTCTTTACCCAATCTCATGATATTCTTTAAGAATTTCTTAGCCATTTGTCAAAGAAGGGGACTATAATTGAAGAATTTATGAATTTGGGAACATGTCACCATGCCAAATCTAAAATCTTGGCACTGGATACTCTGATTATAATTCTGAGTTCTAGCATGGGACATTTTTTAAATCAATAAGCTAAACTATTTTTCTAGTCTCATAATCTCTCGTGACTAGGGTTCCAGATTTGGGTAGAGATAGACATGTTGCCTCATCAACAGCCCGCACTGTTCTGAACAGAAACGTGGAATGCTTTTATAGAAAAGTGAAGAGTTGAAAGTGAAAGTCGAAAAACGAAATGGGATCGGCTAGGAAAAATTTCTCAGAGCTCAGAAAAAAAAAATTAAGATGTAAAAAAAAAAAAAAAACAATCTTTTTGTTAATTTTTATCATGTCTTCTAGACATTTATTTCTACAAGGTCAAAAGAATGAAGACATCAAATTAAGAAAGAAAAAGGAAGTAATTTTTTTTTTTTATCTTTTTTCAGCTTTGAAAATTTTCTTCCCAGTCGTTAACATTTCGTTTTTGGACTTTCACTTTCAATTCTTGGACCCATGATGTTCTTTTCTTGATGTTCTTGTAGTATATTTCTATACAAATTCACTCCTTTTCCCCAAAAAAGATATCTTTTTTTTATTTTTTTTTACCTTCCAATTTGTATAGCTATATGCTGAAAACAGGCTTTAAAGTCCGCTTGTAGTATATTCCTATACAAATTCACTGCCTTCCCCCCGAAAAAAAAGATGTCTTTTTTTTTTAATTTTTTTTACCTTCCAATTTGTATAGCTATATGCTGAAAACAGGCTTTAAAGTCCGTTTGTAGTATATTCCTATACAAATTCACTGCCTTCCCCCCCGAAAAAAAACATGTCTTTTTTTTTTATTTTTTTTTTTTTACCTTCCAATTTGTATAGCTATATGCTGAAAACAGGCTTTAAAGTCCGTTTGTAGTATATTCCTATACAAATTCACTGCCTTCCCCCCCCCGAAAAAAAAAGATGTCTTTTTTATATTTTTTTTACCTTCCAATTTGTATAGCTATATACTGAAAACAGGCCTTAAATTCCGTTTGTAGTATATTCCTATACAAATTTACTCCCTTTTCCCCAAAAAGATCTCTTTTTTTTAATTTTACCTTCAAATTTGTATAGCTACATACTGAGAACAGGCGTTCAAGTCCGTTTGTAGTATATTGGTATACATGGTCTATTTTTAGAAACAGTGAGACAACATTCCCACACAAAAGGGGGGTAGGGTTAATTTTTATCATGTCTAGAAAACATGATAAAAATTAACAAAAAGTTTTTTTTTTTTTTTTTCTGAGCTTTGAAAAATTTTTCCCAACAAGTGAAAATTCTACAGCCAAGACGATTGGCCTTTTACTTTCACTTTCAACACTTTTCTATAAAAGTATTCTACGTTTTCTGTTCAGAATTGTGCGGGTTATCCAAGGTGCAGCATGCTTTTTCTCTCTCTACCTCATCTAGACCCAGGACCACTCTTCTAGAAAGAGCTTCTGTGAACACAAGCTTTTTTCCAATTTTTGACGTCTCACAGAATAGAAATCATTCCTCCTTTTAGGGGAAAATGTTTCCCATTCGAAACGCTAGGACCCCTCGTTTGGATTTCATCAGCAACCGTTTATCAGGGTCTAGCGAAATTGGATGATCCATCCATGGATTAGAATTTCCCATCCGTGGTTTTTATGCATCAAGATTTCAACATAGTTTAAGAAAAATCCTTCAATCCTATTTGAAAGGAGATGACATGATATTGAAAGACATTTTCCCATGACGAAATCTCTCTATCCCACACCTTCTTCTAAAGTGAAGTTAAAGAGATTTTTCATACCGGGTTTTCAATTTTCACCTCAAATCATACCGTTGACGACGTGTGACACACAAACCGTGACATAAATTTCAGTTTTCATGACAGCTAACAGTCTTAAGGTTTAAACAAATGTATGAAAGAATTTATTTTTGATCCGTTTCAGCGATTGAGTGGGCTGGGAAAAAAAGGCTCTTTCCATGACAGCTAACACGCTTGAGCTTTAAACATGTATGAAAGAATTAATTTTTAATCCATTTCAGCGATTGAATGGGCTGGGGGGGAAAAGGCTCTTTCTATAACAGCTAACACGATTGAGTGGGCTGGGAAAAAAAAGGCTCTTTCCATAACAGCTAACACGCTTGAGCTTTAAAAATGTATGAAACAATTTATTTTTAATCCATTTCAGCGATTCAGTGGGCTGTGAAAAGAAAAAGCTCTTTCCATGATACCTAACACGCTTGAGCTTTAAAAATATAGGAACGAATTTATTTTTAATCCATTTCAGCAATTGAGTGGGCTGGGAAACATTTTCTTAGAGCTCTGGGGAAAAAAGGCTCTTTCCATGAGACCTAACACGCTTGAGCTTTAAAAATGTATGAAACAATTTATTTTTAATCCATTTCAGCGATTGAGTGGGCTCGGAAAATTTTCTTAGAGCTCAGGGAATGTGTCTCCAGGTTAAATGCACAGCACACACGGATGGGTAGTCAAAACTCGAGTAGCTTAAATAAATATACGAAATTTGGGTCATCGAGTGGACTAGGAAAAATTCTCAGAGTTCTGGAAATAATTCTGAGTTCAAGCATGGGACATGAGAACAGAAATGTATTACAATCATCATGTCATCATTGTTTTCGAAAGCCAAAAGAATTCCTCATGAAAGAACATCTTTTTTTCCTGGTTGTGGGATGGAGTAGAGTTGCTGCATCTTGAACAACCCACACTGATCTGAACAGAAATATGAAATGTTTTTATAGATATAAGAAATGAACTGAAAGTGAAAGTAAAAATGAAATTGTATTGGCTGGAAATATTTCTTGGCTGTTGAATGGGAAAAATATTTCCAAAGCTGGAAAAAAAAAAAAAAAAACTCTCTCTTTTTTTCTATTAATTTGATGTCTTCACTTTGTTTACTTTGAAATGGAGAAACCCAAAGACTATGACTCATCCTTTCTAAAACATATAATTCCTAGAATGAGTCATGGTCTATTTTTAGAAACAGGGAGACAACATTCCCACACAAAAGAGGGGTAGGGTTAATTTTTATCATGTCTAGAAGACATGATAAAAATTAACAAAAAGATTTTTTTTTTTTTTTTTTTTTTTTTTTTACATCTCAAATTTTTTTTTCTGAGCTTTGAAAAATTTTTCCCAGTCGGCAACCAAGTGAAAATTCTACAGCCAAGACAATTTGGCTTTTACTTTCACTTTCATCGCTTTTCTATAAAAGTATTCCACGTTTTCTATTCAGAACCGTGCGGGCTATCCAAGGTGCAGCATGCTTTTTCTCTTTCTCTATCTCATCTGGACCTAGGACCACTCTTATAGAAAGAGCTTCTGTGAACACAAGTTTCTTTCCACTTTTTAATGTCTCACAGAATAGAAATCATTAATACGTTTAGGGGAAAATGTTTCCTGTTTGAAAAGCTAGAGTTTTCGTTTGGATTTCATCAGCAACCGTTTATCAGGTTCTAGCGAAATTGGATGATCCATCCATGGATCAGAATTTCCCATCTGTAATTTGGATGGATCAAGATTTCAACATAGTTTAAGAAAAATCCTTCAATCCTATTTGAAAGGAGATGTCATGATATTGAAAGACATTTTTCCTTGACGGACATTGAAAGACATTTTCCCATGACTGACATTGAAAGACATTTTTCCATGACGAAATCTCTCTATCCCACAGCTTCTTCTAAAGTGAACTTAAAGAGATTTTTCATACCGGGTTTTCAATTTTCACCTCAAACCATACCGTTGACGACGTGTGAGACACAAACCATGACATAAATTTCAGTTTCTATGAGAGCTAACACGCTTGAGCTTTAAAAATGTATAAAAGAAGTTATTTTTTATCCATTTCAGCGATTGAGTGGGCTGGGGAAAAAAAAGGCCCTTTCCATGACAGCTAACACGCTTGAGCTTTAAAAATGTATGAAAGAATTTGTTTTTAATCCATTTCAGCGATTGAGTCTGCTGGGAAACATTTTCTTAGAGCTCAGGGGAAAAAAAGGCCCTTTCCATGAGAACTAACACTCTTGAGGTTTAAAAATGTATGAAAGAATTTCTTTTTAATTCATTTCAGCTATTGAGTGGGCTGGGGAAAAAAAAGGCCCTTTTCATGAGAGCTAACATGCTTGAGCTTTAAAAATATAGGAACGAATTTATTTTTAATCCATTTCAGCGATTGAGTGGGCTGGGAAACATTTTCTTAGAGCTCAGGGAAAAAAAATTTCTTTCCATGACAGCTAACACGCTTGAGCTTTAAAAATGTATGAAAGAATTTTTTTTAATCCATTTCAGCGATTGAGCGGGCTGGGAAACATTTTCTTAGAGCTCAGGGAATGTGTGTCTAGGTTGAATGCACAACACGTTTACGGATGGGAAGTCGAAACTCGAGTGGCTTAAGAAATAAATATACGAAATTTGGTTCATCGAGCTGACTAGGAAAAATTCTCAGAGTTCTGGAAATAATTCTGAGTTCAATCATGGGACATGAGAACACAAATATATTACAATCATCATGTCATCATTGTTTACGAAAGCCAAAAAAATTCCTCATGAAAGAACATCTTTTTTTCGTGGTTGTGGGATGGAGTAGAGATGTTGCATCTTGAACAACCCACACTGATCTGAACTGAAATATGAAATGTTTTTATAGATATAAGAAATGAACTGAAAGTGAAAGTAAAAATGAAATTGTATTGGCTGGAAATATTTCTTGGCTGTTGATTGGGAAAAATATTTCCAAAGCTGAAAAAAAAAAAAAAAACTCTTTCTTTTTTTCTATTAATTTGATGTCTTCACTTTGTTTACTTTGGAATCTCCTAGAATGAGTCATGGTCTATTTTTAGAAACAGGGAGAAAACATTCTCACACAAAAGGGGGGTAGGGTTAATTTTTATCATGTCTAGAAGACATGATAAAAATTAACAAAAAGTTTTTTTTTTCTTTTTTTTTTTTTTTAACATCTCAGAATTTTTTTCTGAGCTCTGAAAATATTTTCCCAGCCGATCTCATTTCGTTTTTTGACTTTCACTTTCAACTCTTCTCTTTTCTATAAAAGTATTTCGAGTTTCTGTTCAGAACACTGTGGGCTGTTGTAAAGGCAACACGTCTCCCTCTCTACATTAATTGGGAATCCAAGATGTTCTAAAGAAGAATTCTTTGAGAATCTCTTAACCTTTCTGAACTTTAGACGAGCTAGCTGGATATTTCTTCATTTCTTTTTCAAGTATGGGTTCAAAGGATTCTTTTAAATAGTTGCAAGTAAGACGTTGTATTATTTTCTGTTGATCATGAATCTATTAAACAATTTCAATGCCTAATTTTAGGGCTACCTATATCCAACATGATTCATATGTTTTACTCTACGTTTTAGATAAAACCCTCTCTTAAAAACATGATTTTCCTATTCAAAGTTGAAATGAGTTTCCAAAAGCATGATCCTTTTAAAAAACATGTATGTTTGTGTAGGTGTGGTGGGACGGTTAGCTTTCTTTCTTACGAGATAGTCATCTCCACGAGATGTGTTTTGGATATCTTCTCCAGTCTCTCTCTTTACCCAATCTCATGATATTCTTTAAGAATTTCTTAGCCATTTGTCAAAGAAGGGGACTATAATTGAAGAATTTATGAATTTGGGAACATGTCACCATGCCAAATCTAAAATCTTGGCACTGGATACTCTGATTATAATTCTGAGTTCTAGCATGGGACATTTTTTAAATCAATAAGCTAAACTATTTTTCTAGTCTCATAATCTCTCGTGACTAGGGTTCCAGATTTGGGTAGAGATAGACATGTTGCCTCATCAACAGCCCGCACTGTTCTGAACAGAAACGTGGAATGCTTTTATAGAAAAGTGAAGAGTTGAAAGTGAAAGTCGAAAAACGAAATGGGATCGGCTAAGAAAAATTTCTCAGAGCTCAGAAAAAAAAAATTAAGATGTAAAAAAAAAAAAAAAACAATCTTTTTGTTAATTTTTATCATGTCTTCTAGACATTTATTTCTACAAGGTCAAAAGAATGAAGACATCAAATTAAGAAAGAAAAAGGAAGTAATTTTTTTTTTTTTTATCTTTTTTCAGCTTTGAAAATTTTCTTCCCAGTCGTTAACATTTCGTTTTTGGACTTTCACTTTCAATTCTTGGACCCATGATGTTCTTTTCTTGATGTTCTTGTAGTATATTTCTATACAAATTCACTCCTTTTCCCCAAAAAAGATATCTTTTTTTTATTTTTTTTTACCTTCCAATTTGTATAGCTATATGCTGAAAACAGGCTTTAAAGTCCGCTTGTAGTATATTCCTATACAAATTCACTGCCTTCCCCCCGAAAAAAAAGATGTCTTTTTTTTTTAATTTTTTTTACCTTCCAATTTGTATAGCTATATGCTGAAAACAGGCTTTAAAGTCCGTTTGTAGTATATTCCTATACAAATTCACTGCCTTCCCCCCCGAAAAAAAACATGTCTTTTTTTTTTATTTTTTTTTTTTACCTTCCAATTTGTATAGCTATATGCTGAAAACAGGCTTTAAAGTCCGTTTGTAGTATATTCCTATACAAATTCACTGCCTTCCCCCCCCGAAAAAAAAAGATGTCTTTTTTATATTTTTTTTACCTTCCAATTTGTATAGCTATATACTGAAAACAGGCCTTAAATTCCGTTTGTAGTATATTCCTATACAAATTTACTCCCTTTTCCCCAAAAAGATGTCTTTTTTTTAATTTTACCTTCAAATTTGTATAGCTACATACTGAGAACAGGCGTTCAAGTCCGTTTGTAGTATATTGGTATACATGGTCTATTTTTAGAAACAGTGAGACAACATTCCCACACAAAAGGGGGGTAGGGTTAATTTTTATCATGTCTAGAAAACATGATAAAAATTAACAAAAAGTTTTTTTTTTTTTTTTTTTCTGAGCTTTGAAAAATTTTTCCCAACAAGTGAAAATTCTACAGCCAAGACGATTGGCCTTTTACTTTCACTTTCAACACTTTTCTATAAAAGTATTCTACGTTTTCTGTTCAGAATTGTGCGGGTTATCCAAGGTGCAGCATGCTTTTTCTCTCTCTACCTCATCTAGACCCAGGACCACTCTTCTAGAAAGAGCTTCTGTGAACACAAGCTTTTTTCCAATTTTTGACGTCTCACAGAATAGAAATCATTCCTCCTTTTAGGGGAAAATGTTTCCCATTCGAAACGCTAGGACCCCTCGTTTGGATTTCATCAGCAACCGTTTATCAGGGTCTAGCGAAATTGGATGATCCATCCATGGATTAGAATTTCCCATCCGTGGTTTTTATGCATCAAGATTTCAACATAGTTTAAGAAAAATCCTTCAATCCTATTTGAAAGGAGATGACATGATATTGAAAGACATTTTCCCATGACGAAATCTCTCTATCCCACACCTTCTTCTAAAGTGAAGTTAAAGAGATTTTTCATACCGGGTTTTCAATTTTCACCTCAAATCATACCGTTGACGACGTGTGACACACAAACCGTGACATAAATTTCAGTTTTCATGACAGCTAACAGTCTTAAGGTTTAAACAAATGTATGAAAGAATTTATTTTTGATCCGTTTCAGCGATTGAGTGGGCTGGGAAAAAAAGGCTCTTTCCATGACAGCTAACACGCTTGAGCTTTAAACATGTATGAAAGAATTAATTTTTAATCCATTTCAGCGATTGAATGGGCTGGGGGGGGAAAAGGCTCTTTCTATAACAGCTAACACGATTGAGTGGGCTGGGAAAAAAAAGGCTCTTTCCATAACAGCTAACACGCTTGAGCTTTAAAAATGTATGAAACAATTTATTTTTAATCCATTTCAGCGATTCAGTGGGCTGTGAAAAGAAAAAGCTCTTTCCATGATACCTAACACGCTTGAGCTTTAAAAATATAGGAACGAATTTATTTTTAATCCATTTCAGCAATTGAGTGGGCTGGGAAACATTTTCTTAGAGCTCTGGGGAAAAAAGGCTCTTTCCATGACACCTAACACGCTTGAGCTTTAAAAATGTATGAAACAATTTATTTTTAATCCATTTCAGCGATTGAGTGGGCTCGGAAAATTTTCTTAGAGCTCAGGGAATGTGTCTCCAGGTTAAATGCACAGCACACACGGATGGGTAGTCAAAACTCGAGTAGCTTAAATAAATATACGAAATTTGGGTCATCGAGTGGACTAGGAAAAATTCTCAGAGTTCTGGAAATAATTCTGAGTTCAAGCATGGGACATGAGAACAGAAATGTATTACAATCATCATGTCATCATTGTTTTCGAAAGCCAAAAGAATTCCTCATGAAAGAACATCTTTTTTTCCTGGTTGTGGGATGGAGTAGAGTTGCTGCATCTTGAACAACCCACACTGATCTGAACAGAAATATGAAATGTTTTTATAGATATAAGAAATGAACTGAAAGTGAAAGTAAAAATGAAATTGTATTGGCTGGAAATATTTCTTGGCTGTTGAATGGGAAAAATATTTCCAAAGCTGAAAAAAAAAAAAAAAAAACTCTCTCTTTTTTTCTATTAATTTGATGTCTTCACTTTGTTTACTTTGAAATGGAGAAACCCAAAGACTATGACTCATCCTTTCTAAAACATATAATTCCTAGAATGAGTCATGGTCTATTTTTAGAAACAGGGAGACAACATTCCCACACAAAAGAGGGGTAGGGTTAATTTTTATCATGTCTAGAAGACATGATAAAAATTAACAAAAAGATTTTTTTTTTTTTTTTTTTTTTTTTTACATCTCAAATTTTTTTTTCTGAGCTTTGAAAAATTTTTCCCAGTCGGCAACCAAGTGAAAATTCTACAGCCAAGACAATTTGGCTTTTACTTTCACTTTCATCGCTTTTCTATAAAAGTATTCCACGTTTTCTATTCAGAACCGTGCGGGCTATCCAAGGTGCAGCATGCTTTTTCTCTTTCTCTATCTCATCTGGACCTAGGACCACTCTTATAGAAAGAGCTTCTGTGAACACAAGTTTCTTTCCACTTTTTAATGTCTCACAGAATAGAAATCATTAATACGTTTAGGGGAAAATGTTTCCTGTTTGAAAAGCTAGAGTTTTCGTTTGGATTTCATCAGCAACCGTTTATCAGGTTCTAGCGAAATTGGATGATCCATCCATGGATCAGAATTTCCCATCTGTAATTTGGATGGATCAAGATTTCAACATAGTTTAAGAAAAATCCTTCAATCCTATTTGAAAGGAGATGTCATGATATTGAAAGACATTTTTCCTTGACGGACATTGAAAGACATTTTCCCATGACTGACATTGAAAGACATTTTTCCATGACGAAATCTCTCTATCCCACAGCTTCTTCTAAAGTGAACTTAAAGAGATTTTTCACACCGGGTTTTCAATTTTCACCTCAAACCATACCGTTGACGACGTGTGAGACACAAACCATGACATAAATTTCAGTTTCTATGAGAGCTAACACGCTTGAGCTTTAAAAATGTATAAAAGAAGTTATTTTTTATCCATTTCAGCGATTGAGTGGGCTGGGGAAAAAAAAGGCCCTTTCCATGACAGCTAACACGCTTGAGCTTTAAAAATGTATGAAAGAATTTGTTTTTAATCCATTTCAGCGATTGAGTCTGCTGGGAAACATTTTCTTAGAGCTCAGGGGAAAAAAAGGCCCTTTCCATGAGAACTAACACTCTTGAGGTTTAAAAATGTATGAAAGAATTTCTTTTTAATTCATTTCAGCTATTGAGTGGGCTGGGGAAAAAAAAGGCCCTTTTCATGAGAGCTAACATGCTTGAGCTTTAAAAATATAGGAACGAATTTATTTTTAATCCATTTCAGCGATTGAGTGGGCTGGGAAACATTTTCTTAGAGCTCAGGGAAAAAAAATTTCTTTCCATGACAGCTAACACGCTTGAGCTTTAAAAATGTATGAAAGAATTTTTTTTAATCCATTTCAGCGATTGAGCGGGCTGGGAAACATTTTCTTAGAGCTCAGGGAATGTGTGTCTAGGTTGAATGCACAACACGTTTACGGATGGGAAGTCGAAACTCGAGTGGCTTAAGAAATAAATATACGAAATTTGGTTCATCGAGCTGACTAGGAAAAATTCTCAGAGTTCTGGAAATAATTCTGAGTTCAATCATGGGACATGAGAACACAAATATATTACAATCATCATGTCATCATTGTTTACGAAAGCCAAAAAAATTCCTCATGAAAGAACATCTTTTTTTCGTGGTTGTGGGATGGAGTAGAGATGTTGCATCTTGAACAACCCACACTGATCTGAACTGAAATATGAAATGTTTTTATAGATATAAGAAATGAACTGAAAGTGAAAGTAAAAATGAAATTGTATTGGCTGGAAATATTTCTTGGCTGTTGATTGGGAAAAATATTTCCAAAGCTGAAAAAAAAAAAAAAAACTCTTTCTTTTTTTCTATTAATTTGATGTCTTCACTTTGTTTACTTTGGAATCTCCTAGAATGAGTCATGGTCTATTTTTAGAAACAGGGAGAAAACATTCTCACACAAAAGGGGGGTAGGGTTAATTTTTATCATGTCTAGAAGACATGATAAAAATTAACAAAAAGTTTTTTTTTTCTTTTTTTTTTTTTTTAACATCTCAGATTTTTTTTTCTGAGCTCTGAAAATTTTTTCCCAGTCGGCAACCAAGTGAAAAATTTCCAATCGGCTTTTACTTTCACTTTCAACTCTTTTCTATAAAAGCATTCCACGTTTTCTGTTCAGAACCGTGCGGGCTCTCCATGGTGCAACATGCTTGTTCTCTCTCTACCTCATCTGCAGCTCTATGACAGCTAACACGCTTGAGCTTTAAAAATGTATGAAAGAAGTTATTTTTAATCCATTTCAGCGATTGAGTGGGCTGGGGAAAAAAAAGGCCCTTTCCATGACAGCTAACACTCTTGAGGTTTAAAAATGTATGAATGAATTTATTTTTAATCCATTTCAGCGATTGAGTCTGCTGGGAAACATTTTCTTAGAGCTCAGGGGAAAAAAAGGCTCTTTCCATGACAGCTAACACGCTTGAGATTTAAAAATGTATGAAAGAATTTATTTTTAATCCATTTCAGCGATTGAGTGGAATGGAGACATTTTCTTAGAGCTCAGGGGAAAAAAGGCTCTTTCCATGAGAACTAACACGCTTAAGCTTTAAAAATGTATGAATGAATTTTTTTTTAATCCATTTCAGCGATTGAGTCTGCTGGGAAACATTTTCTTAGAGCTCAGGGGAAAAAAAGGCTCTTTCCATGAGAACTAACACGCTTAAGCTTTATAAAATGTATGAAAGAATTTATTTTTAATCCATTTCAGCGATTGAGTCTGCTGGGAAACATTTTCTCACAGCTCACGGGAAAAAAAGGCTCTTTCCATGACAGCTAACACGCTTAAGCTTTAAAAATGTATGAAAGAATTTATTTTTAATCCATTTCAGCGATTGAGTCTGCTGGGAAACATTTTCTCAGAGCTCAGGGGAAAAAAAGGGTCTTTCCATGACAGCTAACACGCTTGAGGTTTAAAAATGTATGAAAGAATTTATTTTTAATCCATTTCAACGATTGAGTCTGCTGGGAAACATTTTCTTAGAGCTCAGGGGAAAAAAGGCTCTTTCCATGACAGCTAACACTCTTGAGGTTTAAAAATGTATGAAAGAATTTATTTTTAATCCATTTCAGCGATTGAGTCTGCTGGGAAACATTTTCTTAGAGCTCAGGGAAAAAAAAGGCTCTTTCCATGACAGCTAACACGCTTGAGCTTTAAAAATGTATGAAAGAATTTATTTTTAATCCATTTCAGCGATTGAGTCTGCTGGGAAACATTTTCTTAGAGCTCAGGGAAAAAAAAGGTTCTTTCCATGACACCGAACACTCTTGAGCTTTAAAAATATAGGAACAAATTTATTTTTAATCCATTTCAGCGATTGAGTCTGCTGGGAAACATTTCCTTAGAGCTCAGGGGAAAAAAAGGTTCTTTCCATGACACCGAACACTCTTGAGCTTTAAAAATGTATGAAAGAATTTTTTTTAATCCATTTCAGGGATTGAGTGGGCTGGGAAACATTTTCTTAGAGCTCAGGGAATGTGTCTCCAGGTTAAATGCACAGCACACACGGATGGGAAGTCGAAACTCGAGTGGCTTAAAAAATAAATATACGAAAGCTGGGTCATCGAGGTGACTAGGAAAAATTTTCAGAGTTCTGGAAATAATTCTGAGTTCAAGCATGGGACATGAGAACAGAAATGTATTACAATCATCATGTCATCATTGTTTTCGAAAGCCAAAAGAACATCTCATGAAAGAACATCTTTTTTTCCTGGTTGTGGGATGGAGTAGAGTTGCTGCATCTTGAACAACCCACACTGATCTGAACAGAAAAATGAAATGTTCTTATAGATGTAAGAAATGAATTGAAAGTGAAAGTAAAAATGAAATTGTATTGGCTGGAAATATTTCTTGGCTGTTGAATTGGAAAAATATTTCCAGAGCTATAAAAAAAAAAAAAAAAAAAAAAACCCTCTTCCTTTTTTTCTATTAATTTGATGTCTTCACTTTGTTTACTTTGGAATGGAGAAACCCAAAGGCTTTTTAAAACATATCCTTTTTAAAAACTTATCTTAACTTATAAACTTTAAACTCATCCTTTTTAAAACATATAATTCCTAGAATGAGTCATGGTCTATTTTTAGAAACAGTGAGACAACATTCCCACACAAAAGGGGGTAGGGTTAATTTTTATCATGTCTAGAAGACATGATAAAAATTAACAAAATGGTTTTTTTTTTTTTTTTTTTAATCTCAGATTTTTTTTTTCTGAGCTCTGAAAATTTTTTCCCAGTCGGCAACCAATTGAAAAATTTCCAATCGGCTTTTACTTTCACTTATCGGCTTTCAATTTACTATGTACAGCAAATTATTAAGAAATAGTTCGAAATCTAAATGCATGCGCATAACATTAAAGCCTTTAAAAAACGATGTTTCTGCATATTTCACAGATTTGCTTAGGTTAGAAAATAAATCTTAATAAAATAAAACAGATTTATGTGAATTCATTGATTTCAGTTTATGCGCATTTCATATTTATTAATCTCAAAGAATCTGCCTTTAATTAAGTTGAATTACAGAAATACACCTATATAAGTTTTTGGATACATCTTTTCAAATGTTCAATTGTGTAAATATTTTACTTAATTTTATCACTATACTGCTCAGAAATTTGTAAGTTTATGCAAAAATTTTTTAACAACAGAACAGTTTATCTTAACTTAAAAAAATGAATAATAATTAATAAATAAAGAAAAGCATTGCTTTATTTAACACCTTTACAATTAATAAAAATAGTAACAATTGATTTCTTACTTTTCATGAAAGTTATAAAACGAATTAACTAAAACGTTCAAATTATACAATTTAAATCCTACCATATATCATTGTATCTTAAGGAACGAAGATACCAGCTATAAACAGAAACATTAAAGTGTATTTAATATATTTTGATTATAGTTATATTAAATAACCTATTTTAGGTCCTTTTTTTTGACATCTGGAAAGAAAACCACATGACATTGTGATATTTTTGACATAGTTGTCATATTACATAAAAAAAAAAAAGAAAATTAATACTTACGTGTGAAAAATAATGCCCGGAATTTTTTTCGAGAATCTATTTGTGCATCCATATGCAATACAAGCTGACATGCTTCAAAAAGAAAAGAAAAAAATGTTGCAATGACAGACTTCCTTGCACAAGTCACGGTGATAACAGGAAGATGGCCGCCAAGCTTCACCGTTTGAGTTGAACCTTCCCTCCTTCTATTCTAACCTCCTTGATTTCAAGCCTAAGCGCGCGGTTCGAAAATTCCTGTGACGACTTCTGGCCATAATAAACTTCGGAACGCATGCAGTGGCTCTTTGCTGATTGCTGAAGCTTCTTACTTTGTGCGAACACTGAACCAGAATACTTTGATTTTTTTATGGTTTTAAGGTTGGATGTATTTTAGAGAGGTAAGAATACATTACTTTACTTCTGTAAATTTATATTTTTCTAATTATATCAACGTTTTTAGGCGTATGTTCTAGTATACATGTGCTATTTCTGGTAGAGACAAGGCTGCTGTGCTATGTATAATTTCTTTTTGAATAATGTTGTGTCAGCCTGTTGGTTATTTAAGATTGGCATATATATATAACATTCTCAAAAGAATCATCCACTTCTAACAAAAATACATTATGGCAATATACAAAAAGAAAACTTTATTAAAGAAAATCAGACATAAGAAATCTTACCACATTCTACCAAACCATCATAATGAAAAAAACTCTTCCAGATACATTTTTAACTCATTCTTTTTACAATTTAATATCAATGTTGCCAAAATATTAAAACTTAAAATTATGCTTTATAAACAAATACTATCAATTTCCCCCCCTTATTTGTATTTAAAGATATAATTTTAATCAGTCAGTCATGTCCATACTTTAATAGTTCATCTTTTAATTTCACCCTAGGTAGATACTTTGTTAAAATATCTGCTTCTTGATTTTGTGAACATACAAACTGAGGAATGATTTGATTCATTTCATATTCATCCTTAACAAAGAAATATTTTCTATTAATGTGCCTTGAACTGCTACTTTGTTTTGGTTTTTTAATCCAGTCTATTAATGCTTGACAGTCTGTTTTAATTCCTATTGGTTTGTCAATTAGATCATCTTGACCCAATTCTTCAAGTAAAAAGATGTACCATTTAACTTCACATGCACATTCGCAGAATGCTAAAAGTTCAGCTTCCATTGTAGATAGAGCAACTATTCTTTGTTTGTTGCACTTCCAATTTATGAAATTTTTGCCTAATTTAATGAAATAACCTCCAAATGATTTTCCATCTTCAGTGGTACACCAACTTGCATCTGATGTAGCATTTAATTTCCCATTGTCTGAAGTATACACTAAACAAGTATTTTGTGTTCCTTTAATATATCTAAATATCCTCTTTATAGCTTTCCAGTGTTTCTCTCTGGGATCTTGATTATATCTTGACAAATTACTTACTGCAAAAACTAAGTCTGGCCTTGTTCCTGTTGCTAAGTACATCAATGAACCTAATGCTTCTTGATATTTTGTCTTCGACACAGGTGGTGAAGATGCTATGTCATCAAGATTTTCACCCAATATTCCTGGAGTCTTGATAGGTTTACATTCATCCATTTCAAAGTTTTTTAAGATTTTAGTTATATAGTTTTCTTGAGTGAGTATAAGTTTTCCAGATTCTTGCCGGATGTCTATTCCTAAAAATTTTTGTGTTTGAGTGACTTCTCATAATGCGAACGATTTAGATAGTTGATAGATGATGTCATTTATCTCAGAATTTGAATTTCCAATCACCATTAAGTCATCCACATATACTGCTATGATAAAATATTTGATCTTATCTTTATAAATATAAACACACGGATCTGACTTTAGTCTGGTTAAATTCTTTTCTTTAAGAACTTTACATAATTCATCATACCAGCATTTTCCTGATTGTGGTAATCCATATATACTTTTGTTTACAAGATATACTTTGTTCGGATCTGATATAAAGCCAGGTAGTTGTTCCATGTAAATTGGTTTATCCAAGTACCCATTTAAATATGCAGTTTTTACATCGAAAAATCTTATTTTGTAGTTTTTGTTAACTGCAATCGATAGTAATGTTCTAAAGGTTGCAAGTCTCATTACTGGGCTAAATCCATCTTCATAATTAATTCCTTTTCTTTGATTAAATCCGGTCGCTATTAGTCTTGCTTTGTAAATTGTTTCTAAATTACCCTTTTCATCCCTTTTTGAGAATATCCAGTGGTTTTTAATAACTTTCTTATCGATGGGTCTTTCAACTAATTCCCAGACTTCATTAGCCTCCACTGAACTCAATTCTTCTGTCATTGCTTGTAGCCAGAATTCACTTTCAGCAGATTCTATAGCTTCATCATACGTCTTAGGTAATCCTTCATTTGTATTGTATACTACATAATCTTTTAATTTTTCTAAGGGCTTCGTAATTTGCGCTGGTCTTTTATGTACAGAATTTCCATGATTATCATTTCCAGGTTCTTCATTTATTTGCGGATACTCGGTTGGCTTTTCCAATGAATTGTTATCATCGTGTTCATCATCACTATTGGATGGCAAAATTTTCTCAGCTTCTTCATCTGTTGTATTATCTTCTCTATAGTATCTGTTAGTTATTTCTGAATTATTCTCATTAGTTTGTTCCTTATAAAAAATAATAAGTTCTTCTAATATTTGATTTTTATCGAAATTTAAATAATTTTCTTTTAGTAAAGGTGATCCAAGTTTCTGTTCATCAAATTTTACATCTCTCACTTCTTGAATTTTATTTAGTTCTGGGATATAAATTTTGTATGCTTTTCTCTTCATGCTATAGCCTATCATAATTCCCTTTTTAGCTTTTAGATACACCTTTCTACGTTTTTCTCGTCTTATATGAACATATGCTTCACATCCAAATCTTTTAAGATAAGTAATGTTAGGCTTGCGTCCTTTATATAGTTCATATGGTGTAAACCTTTTATCATTTTTGTGACTCCTGTTATTCACATGTACAGCTACTTTAACGCTTTCAGACCAAAATTTTATCGGTAATTCTGCATCAATTAACATAGTTCTAGCAGATTCAATTATAATGCGATTAAAACGTTCAGCTCTTGCATTACTTTCCGGAGTATAAGGGGTTGTAAGTTCATGTTTAATTCCCATTTTTTCAAAAAATTCTTTTATATTTTTAGCTAAAAACTCACTACCATTATCACTATGAATTCTTTTTAGTTTCTTTCCTGTTTGTCTTTCTTCTTGAATGATAAGTTTGATTAGAGCTTCTGAAGTTTCACTCTTCTTCTCAATTGTTATCACAAATATGAAATTACTGTAATCATCTACCACTGTTAAAAAATAACAACTTCCATCTATTGATTTCTCAATGGGTCCAACTAAATCTATGCCCCATAATTCTAAAATATCTTCAGATTGCTTAAATTTCACACTTTTATAAGATTTTCGTGTTATTGTACCTAATGTACAAGGTTCACAATTGTTTTCAGAAATTTTTACATTTTCTAATCTAATGACCGATGAGTGTTTTTTCATTTCTATGAGCCTTTGATAATTTATATGACCTAGTCTCTGATGCCATAGTACATCATTAACATAACTAATTTTAGCTTCTTCAACAATATTTCCTTCAACTTCAAATTTATTTCCATTTCTGTTAGCTATATATAGAATATTTCCCTGTTTATTGATCCCTTCTGCTTTATTTTTGGTAAAAATTACTTTTAAATCATGATCTACAATTTTTGATACTGACAGTAGATTTTCACTTGAATTCGGTACTTGCAGAACATTTTCTACTCTCAAGATGTTCTTATTTCTATCAGTTTGCATTTTAACGTTACCAATACCAACTGATTTGATCATGGCCCCTTTTTCAGCCATCATTATTTGTTGTTCTTCATCTTTAAAATTAGTAAATATTTCTTTATTAGTTGCCATGTGAGATGTGGCTCCTGAATCAATAATCCATTTAATTTTTCTATTCTCTTGTTTATTTATTTTATTCTTTCCATCATTTCTATCTTGATTAAGATATGAGCATTCTATTTTCTTAGATACTTCAAATAAGCATGTAACTGATTCATATTCTCTTTCCTTGCTTAACATTCTATAAGTTTTATTTGTTACATTTCTCTGCTGTCGGTGTTCTTGTTTAGTTTTCATTTTACATTCAGTTGATTTGTGGCCGATTTTCTACAGCAAAAGCACTTTATACTATTATTATTATTTCGACATTCTTTTATTAAATGTCCTAATTTTCCACAATTAAAGCATCTTCTTTCATATTTCGATTTTATCCAGTTTTCTTTTGCCTTAGAACTTACTTCTATTTCTTTTCCTCTTTGTTTATTTTTTCCTTCTGTTTCTTTTAAAGCTTGTCTAATTGAAGCTAGATCTTTCTCTTTATTGCTTTTAATAATTTTAACATCAAATTCAAATTCCTTTCTAAGTCCTTCTAGTATGAAGTAAATTAATTCTTTATCTCTTATTTCATCTCCAACTTGAATACTTTTACTTTTCAGAATAACAGCTCTATTCATATAATCATCTACTGATTCATTTTGACTCATTTTCAGTTGAGCTAATTCTATTCTGCATTTGATTTAAATATATTGTGTTCTTGCCGCCATTTCATTTTTGATTTTCTCCCATAACTTCTTTGCGTTCTTTTCATTCGCATATTTTAACGCTTGTGGAGCTGTCATAGTTTGATTCATTATATTTCTTGCTATCGTGTTATTATCATCCCATATTTCCCAAGTTTTTATTTCATTTTCGAAATTAACATCATCCTTTTTATATGGTTTTGGTGGTTTATCAGCTTCTATCACACTTCTCCATATCTTTAAACTTCTTAATTCACTTTCAACTCTGTTAGCCCAAATAAGATAATTATCGTCACCTAATTTTTCTATATGACTCAAATTTATCATATTATATGCCATATTTTCTAATTTATATTCACTAATTATAATACAAGTCTAATTTATCTCTTAGAGAAATTGGCTATTTTGTTAAGCCTAAACAACATCAATGTTCTATCTGAAAGTTTATTAACAGAGGGGGCAACCACACTCTGCTACCAAATGTTGGTTATTTAAGATTGGCATATATATAACATTCTCAAAAGAATCATCCACTTCTAACAAAAATACATTATGGCAATATACAAAATGAAAACTTTATTAAAGAAAATCAGACATAAGAAATCTTACCACATTCTACCAAACCATCAAAACAAATACTATCACAGCCCATCGTAGAATAAACGGGCTTTGCATAATTATATTACCTGATCTGTTTCAGAATAAAACATTTTTTTTTATGGACCTGTATAAATTTGATGTTATAATATAAGCTAACACAGCTTATTCTTAAAATTTTACATCCCATTAGCTATACACTATAACTATTTACTCCCTTTTATATTTAAAAATAATTAATTTATATTTTATACATAACTGTTTACTCCCTTTTATATATTAATTTAAATAAAAACATTTCAGTTATTAAAATGCCGGGTAGATGCTGTGTACCATTATGTAAGGGAAACTACCCAACAGGACCAAAAGTGTCTGTATTCTCCTTTCCTAAGAATGAAGATTTGAAGAGAGAGTGGCTTTCTGCAATCCAACGGAAAGACTTTTCACCCAAAAAGAGTTCAAAGGTAAGTAAAGTAGAGTTATTAATTAACAGTGTAGATTCTAATTACATATAAGGGTTCATTCAGAAATTTTTAAATGATAATATTTTGTTACATAAACCAGGATATACAGAAATAAAGGATTGAAATAGAGTTTAATCACTGCAGATATTCTCTGGTTCTATCTGTGAAATGAATATTCTTTGCTACAAATGCTCAGAATGAACGAATGAACCCTCTGATTTTTAAACTATTACTATTAACATAAGTTTTTTTTTTTTTTTTTTTTTTTTAAATTTTCTCTAAAGGTTTGTGAATCGCATTTCAAGGAAAGTGATTTTAAAGTTGAAGCTTCAACATTTGATTCTAAGAATGGAATTTTAATTTCTGCTCCACTTCAGGTGCGTAGATTAAAAGAAAATACAGTGCCATCGATATTTAAGGACTATCCATCTGTATACAGTTCAAAAAGTAGCACCATTGTACGAGAAGATCCTGATGCAAAAAAAAACTGCCCGCGAGTCCCATAATTTACAGAAAGCATTGCGTGAAAGCCTTAAAGAATATGAAATGTATAATAATGATTTGAAAATTAATTGTTCTAATGATATTTTGTCATGTATTGATCGCTATGGAATATCAGCATTTTGGCATGTATACACAGTTCCAGATACCTCAACTGTTTGCTTTATTCATATTGTTTATAGTCCTGGGCCATCAATTGATTATTCTGTAGTTGTGAATGACAATCAAGAAATGTCTGTATTTATTAAAGAAAAATCTATTATGCAATTATCTCCTTACACATTCCCACATAAAGTTACAACTTTTAATGAAATTAGGACTGTTTCAGATAAATTGACTAATCTTCAAACCAGAGTTAAATTTAAAATTAACCATAACAATTGATATAATTAATGAATTACTGCAAACTATCTCTAACGACAAAAATGAGAGCATTATTAAATTTTTGCAAGACCAGATGAATCTTTTACTTTGCCCTAAAAATAATTTTAGATACAATCCTGATGTCCTAGTGTTAGCATTCTTGTTAAATACTATATCACCACATGCATATAAATTTTTAAGGGATAGTGGCAGTATTATTATGCCTCATCCTTCGACTTTAAAAAAAAAATTTGTAGCAATTTAGTATTGTCACCGTGTAATGAAACTATTGATGAAAATTTTTTTAAATATATAAAAAATTGTGTAACTTTCCTTGAGGATCGACAAAGAAAAGTGATTCTTTTGGTAGATGAAATTTATGTTCAGCCATATTTTGATTACAAAGGAGGCTCTGTCGTTGGGGCTGCATTTGATTCTTCCAGTCCGGCAACCAGTGCATTTGCTTTTATGATATCCAGTTTGGAATCTTCATTCAAAGAAGTAGTACATATTATGCCTGTTAACACAATAAATTTTGAAACATTACATTATGTAATTAAAAAAGTGATTAGAGGTCTTGAAAATATGTGAATTATTGTTATTTGTGTTATTACAGACAACAGTGCAATAAATAGAAAAGCCATGAGTTTGTTTTCAAATCCACCACGTAATTCATTTGTTTACAAACATCCAATGAACGGGAATAGGCCTCTTTTCTACATAATAGATGCAGTTCATTTATTTAAAAATATAAGGAACAATTGGCTGAACCAGAAAAATCCTGGTACATGTATGTTTTTCCCAAATATTGAAGATCTTTCAAAGAAGCACTTCAAAACTGCTTCGTTTATGTCTTTGAGAAAGCTACATGAAATTGAAAATGACCAACTTATTACATTTTCTAATGGTTTAACTCTAAAAAGTCTTTCACCTTCTAATTTAGAAAAACATAACATTAAACTGGTTCTTAAGATTTTCAATAAATTTACTATTGAAGGTCTGATTCATTTGGGTCCTTTGCATGACATACCACACTATTCAGATACATCTGAGTTTATATCCATAATATGCAAATGGTGGGATATTATGAATGTTAAAACTATGTTTAAAGGTATACATCAAAAGAGTGAATTTATGAAGCCATTAACAGCAGATGATTCTGATCCAAAAGTTATTTTCCTCAATCAGTTTCTTAACTGGTTAGATGCATGGGAATCAATGAAATGTTCAACAGGCATGCTTACAAAAGAAACTCATGCAGCTCTTAAACAAACTACTTATGGTATACTGGAGTTGACTAGATATTGTGTTGAAGAGCTTGGAATGAAATGTATACTTCCAGGAAAAATTCAGACTGATGCTCTTGAAGCCCGGTTTGGTAAATACAAACAACTTTCTGGTTCTCAGTATCATATTTCAATGAGACAGTTATTAGAATGTGAAAAAAAAATTAAGAATACAATCAAGTATTAAGTTAGAATTGATTGTTAAAAATACTACTGTCCCTTTAACATCATTTGAATATGATGATAATCTTCATGATATTATAGAATTAGATAATACAGTACATCATTAAATATTACGGAGAGTGATGTGAAGGGCATTAATAGCCATCTGCCAGTTCTGACTTATTTGGGTGGTTACCGTTGTCATGCAGTTTTAAAGAAAGTGAAATGCTGTAGCTGCAAACAAAACATTACAATGAATTCCCCAGTTAATCATGATCAAACGTATGATCTTATAAAGAATCTTGATCGTGGTGGACTCAGGTGGCCAAAACCATTTATTGTAAATATAATTATGTATAATTATTTAATTGTAAATAAGCTGTGTAGTGAAGAATATGAAGATTTTTTGTTGGAACAAAATCAGAGGAAAATTGTAGCAAATTTGACTTTTAAAATTTTAGAATTAAAAGAAATGTTTTTTTATGATATTATTTGTGATAATGGTCATACAAGTGAAAGTATAAGCAAACTGATAATTTGGATATCAACAAATATCATGCTCAAGAATCTTTGCAATAGGAAAAATGACGATATTAAGTCCAATAAAGAAAAAAAAAAGAAAAACTTGTGTAACAAATCATCAGTATTATAAAATAGATGGAAAGATCTTTGGTTATTGCAAAGTAACATTGATGCTGTCTTTAAAAGTAATTTTTAAAGTTCTCTCAAACTGCATCTTTGCTAAATATCTACGTGTCATCTTTGGAGAGCAGCTGAGATTTAAGAAGCATGTTTGTTATACATTTAAATTGCTTTATACCAAAATTTATTTTGGACTTGTATATATTATTCTTTGCTTATTTAACCAAGTTTTTAATATTACTCAAGATTTTATATAATTTTTAATTTGTTTTATGCTAAGTTACTTCTCAAGGTCCTGAAATTTCTATATTGTACACTCACGTTTACACCAAGAAGGAATCGTCATAATTGAATGCAATTTAATACACAGTTGAGTGGTAGTGGTACAAATAAATGATTAAATGTTCAAAGCAAACAAACAATAACAAGAGATCAGAATCAGTATTTTGTGTGGCCACCACGCGCCGCAATAAGTGCTGCTACACGACGTGGCATGGAGTCAAACAAAGTTTGAATGTCTGACTGAGGAAGAGCATTCCATATCGTTTGTACGCGTACCCAAAGTTCGTCTGCAGACGCAACAGGACGAGGATCACGAGCAAGACGCCGACCAATGACATCCCACACATGTTCAATTGGCGACATATCCGGGGAACACGCAGGCCAAGGAAGAAGCTGTACCTGCTGCGCTGCAAAGAAGGATTTAACAATCCGAGCAGTATGAGGGCGGGCATTGTCCTGTTGAAATACAGCGCCTGGCAAGCTTTGAAGGAAAAGAACAGCTTCGGGCTGTAGAACTTCACGGATATACCGGTTGCTGTTCAGATTGCCCACAATTCGTAGCAATTGAGATCGTCTATGATATGCTATGGCGCCCCAGACCATAACTCCGGGTGTTCGTCCACTGTGGCGTTCGATAATGCACTCCGGAAGGTGGCGTTCACCGGCATAGCGTCTGACACGAATGCGGCCATCATGGTACCACAAATTAAAGCAGGATTCGTCAGAAAACACGACATGCTGCCAATCAGCACGCCAGTCTCTATGCTGATTGGCCCATTGTAGCCGCAGGCGGCGATGGTCGTGCATTAGGGGGATCCTGTATAAAGGAGTCCGTGCGCGCAGTCCACACTGCAGCAGACGTCTACGAATTGATGAAGCACACAATGAAACACCTGTACCTATTGACCACAGTGCTGCCAATTGTCTAGAGGAAGCTGTACGGTCCGTCCGCGCCATGCGGACCAGGTGTCTATCATCGCGAGCTGATGTCACATTTCGGGGTCCACTTCCGGATTTCCGAGTTGTCCGACACTCGTCCGTCCACTGCTTCCAAACGCGCATCACTGTGCTGCTGTTACGCTGCACACGAGAGGCTACTGCACGATACGACAACCCAGCTTCACGAAGGCCGATGATTCTCCCTCGTTCAAACTCTGTAAGTTGTTCAAATCTCGCTCTCTTTCGTCGACGAGGCATAAGTACAGATTGAGTTAACGTTTACCATTAGCAGATAACCACCGATAACCATACACACCTCGCTACAGCCGTCTATTTATTCGGATCCATCAGCCGTTCAGAGGGCGCTGCTCAGCATACGCATGCGCTACGGATTTGCAATTCTAATCATTTGCATATCATGCGCTACTTTGCATTTCCTGAAAATTTCAGCTCACTCGCGTAAGTCCTTCATGGTGTTGCAATTTTCACAAACGTGAGTGTATTTACAAGCGCCTTTGCTAAATATCTACGTGTCATCATTGCTGAGCAGCTGAGATTTAAGAAGCATATTTATTATACATTTAAATGCTAAATATCATAATTTATTCTGGACTTGTAGATATTATTCTTTGCTTATTTAGTTATTTAACCAAGTTTTCGGTATTACTGAAGATTTTATATTATTTAAAATTTTCTTTATACTCAGTTACTTCTCAAGTTCCCAAAGTTTCTATTTTGTATTTCAATTGTGTTTCTTAAAATGTTTGTCATTATTTAAGATTTTGTATCCTGCAATTACATGGCATAGTGTAGTAGTGTAGAAAGAACATTATACATGGCATAGTGTAGTAGTGTAGAAAGAAGACAAATTCCATAATGTCTTCTTTCTGCACATTCAATCATATTCACACATTCAATCATGCATATTCAATCTAACTCTAATATTTCTATTTATGCAATAATTGTATGGACTCTTTCTGGATAGTACTACATGTTCAGCTCAAGTAATATTTGCACTTCACATTATTCACAGTGAATAAGCACAAATCAATCTACTAATATACCCATGTGGTGACCGGGTGTGAAAGAACAGTCCCAATGTAGCTCATACATGTCGTAAAAGGCGACTAAAATGGGTACCCAGCGTCTGGGGGTATAGCCAGGCACCCTGCCCCTGGGGATTATATCAGGGAACTGGTCCTCCAGGTTGGGGGTTGGGTGTGGTGCTAACTACCCCACCCCATAAAAAATCTCGCTGTTAAGAAATCCAAAGATAGAATTAGCCGGACCGCTTCTACTGGAAAACGACTTGGAAATGGCCTAGGGACTTTTCGTTTTGGAACATGAAAAATAAGCAAACAGATTAAAAGTTTGAAAAGTTATTGAAATAATTAAATAAAGAATGATGAAGTGTGACTGCAAGGGACGTCCGGTATCCTTTTCTGTCATGATAAGGCTCTACCACGTACACTTTGGTAACGAGGCTTGGAAACCTTGGCTAACACCTTGTTGTTTATTAAAAAGAAAAAGAGACATACAGCAATAATTATATTTCATAATAATAATTTTGACCCAAGCTTTATAAATATATTATGATATTAATTTATAAGTCTTTACTAAGTTACATACATAGGTCTTTATAACATTTCACCTGTATAATAGTTATATGATACAGTCAAAAGTCGTTAATCTGGACTCGTTGGGACTTCGGCGATTCCGGATTATAGATCATCAGTTTAAATCTCGTAAGATGGCATGCAGAAATTCTAAAATTAAAAATATGAAACCGTAATTTATGAAATAAAGAACAATTATGATCTAAAGGGTATCAAAATTTAGAAAAAGAAATTATTTATTAGAAAAGAATTATTTGTTTACTTTATTAAACATTTCTTTCAATGTAAGTTGTTTAAGTTGCTTCGTTTTATGTGATAATACTTTCTCTTTAATTCTATAAACAGACATAATTTCTTGTTCAATTACAAAGTTCCGCTGTTCAAGTCCCGTTAATTGCTGTGCCGAGAATACCGACTAACTTGTCAATCGAAATTTTTTCATTTTCACTAACCTCTCTGCCACATTCTTCATGTCTTTATCCATTTTTTGCAGCAATTCCACTTTTTGTTTGTTGGACATCGAAACATACTTTCGTTTGTAGATCCTTTGGAAGTTCCAGCATCGGAAATTCTATTTGACATAATCGAAAGTTCAAGTTTACTTTTATAAAATGCTTTTACAGTCTGAAAAAAGTCATAAGCCGGATCCAGTTCGAAAATTAATGAACAACGCAATCATCAACATTTACTGAAATAGATAATTAGATAATTTTAGCTCATACCGTCCGTTATGCATTTAACGTGCACGCGAAAACGTATTCTGCACTTGCGCACACGCATATGCGCAGTCGTAAAAGTCTTTCGCGAACGTGTAAACGCCTATGCGCATGTGTCAAAGCGGCGCATGCGCAGAAAGTTTTCAGCTTTGAGGTCCGGATTATAGATCATTCCGGATTATGGGTGTCCGAATTAACGACTTTTGACTGTATATGGTTTTAAAGACTAAAAAATAAATTTGTCCTGTTTTTTCTTTGTTTGTTTCAGGTATTCATAACGAAGAAAGGAGTGTTTTTATCATGAAATGGCTCTCAGGTGTAAAAATGCATAGGATATATCTTAGTTTATTGAAGTTAAGAATTGGTGCTTTGTGGACTAAAAAATATGTGCAATATCCATTGTCACACCACTCTGTTCAAGAATATCGATCAGTCCTGAATGATAAAGAAAATGATTAACAAAGGAATATCTAGAACTTGATTGTGTGCATGATTTAATTCCAAATATAAGTATTGGAATAATTCATCCTCCTTATTTTCAACAAAAACTCTTCATTTGGTAATATACATTTGTGCTTATCAGTGTGATGTCTTGTGTAACAAATCATCAGTATTATAAAATAGATGGAAAGATCTTTGGTTATTGCAAGAGCTTTATGTGCTGAAGAAGTAAAAAAAAATGTCCCAGATAATTGTGGATATTATGAAACTGAGTATCATAAGAATGGAAAAATATTTCTTAAACAAATTACCTTGTGATGCATGTAATGGTTATGTTTATTTTATTTCATATAATTGTGAATTTAATTATTGATAATAAGCAAACTTTTTTTTTTTCCTAAAATGCCATTGGTGTATTGTCATTATTCTATATTGACATGTATTCTCTTACAATTATCATTGAAACCAGAGATTTTATAATAGAATATGGGAAACTTGTGTTGAAGGCCTGTTGATTGAAATACAAGTGACCATTACGTCTTTGGAATGTGCATTCTCATTGCCAATTTTGAAAAGACATTCTTTTACATTTTCTTAAAAAAGTTAACATCATAATGACTTTAGAAGTAAACATTGGCGACTTCATATGAACCAGTCTCTTGGCGAGTTTAGCAAAAAATTTGCCGATGGCTTCCCCATAACAGAACTGTACTGGATTCTATATCTGAATATTGCATTAAAAGGAGAGAAAACCATTTATTATGAAGATAATAAATGATTCATATTACGAATGTTCATTTCTTATAATGATAGAGTTTTATATTCTTGCATTGTATTTCTTTTGTGTCAACACACAATAAATTGTGTCGGATTTCAGTTATAATGATAGGTGTAAAGATGCTGTAATAAAATTTGTTATAATAATTGTACTGTTGTGTATTTTTCTTTAGCAGTTGAATTTATGAAAATTTGTATTATTTTCTAACAAATAAAATTTTATATTTTAATATAAATCCATCTATGAACATTACAACAGATATTATATTCTGGAAAATAATTTATTATGCCTTTCCAAAACTAAGTTTAAAATGAAAACAAACTTGAATGCATAATAATTTTTAATGAATAAATAAAATGTGAAATATGAAAAGTGTTCTGACATGTCACATTAAGACTGCAATCAAATAAAGAATTCTTTATACGTGCATTGGTTTTTGTTTACAATTTGCATAGTCTTGAATATTTTACTGATCTAAATTCATTTTAAAAAATTTGGTGTCATGATGAGTAGTGATTTTAGGTAAAAGTTTACAATTGGGTGTCCCTTGTATTTTGACGCCAAGATCGGCGTCAGGAAGGCACAATTTCCAAATGGCCGCTATACAAAACCAAAATAAGAAGTCAAAGAATCGCACAAGCCCACCAGTGGGCAAGCGGTAAAAGCCGCTGAACACTGGTAGTTTGGTCCAGGGTTCGAATCCCGGCAAATGGGCTGGATGGGCGTTTTCGTGGCTTTCCCCATGTGTAACGTGGATATGAGCCAGTTTACCTTAAAAAGACCTCGGTTTAATCCTAGTATCCGGTGCACACAGGATTTGGCTACTTTTGGCGACTTTATGATGAGCAGTAAAAACGGAGCATATATGATGAATAGAAAACAGGTCATTCAAAGAATATATATAGTTATACATAGCATATACTATGTATATGGTGTATAGTATATACATAGACGTTGAGTCATTTTGGGTGTTGGCGATAAGTTTCAAAATCGCACCAAGGCTGCACTGTATACTAGGATTTTACCAGTTTAATCCTAGTATCTGCTGCACAAGGGATTTGGCTACTTTTGCCCACTTTATGATGAGCAGTAAACGGGACATATACGATGAGTAGTTAAACGGGTCATTTTGGTGTTGGCGATAATTTTCAAAATTGCACCAAAGCTGCACCGTATACTAGGATTTTACCAAGACCTCCACGGGGCATTCCTCCTTTTCCTGTAGTGCCTAAAGGCGGAACATGTAATAAGTAAAAGGAAAAAAAAAATTGCACGAACTCCGTGTCCATGTACACATCGATATGTTTTCACTTAAAAAATCATCCTAGAATTGCACAAACTAAGTATTGCGCACTGCCTTAAATTTGTCCATGTACACATCAATCTATTTCCATTTAAATAAGGAAGCTAAAACAAAGTTAAAACTATCATTATAACCTGAAGCGAGGTTTCATCGCCAAAATTTAAAAAAATAAATGTCGCTAATCAAAGGGGCGACCAATTCTACACTAAAGCCTGATTTTATTTTCTTAATATATATATATATAATGTTTAAAAACTGAAATCATTTTTACTTTAAACAATATTTCCGAAAATATATGCTCTCTTGTGTGAAATGTTTACTTTATAATCTGTGCAAAATATTACCATAAATAAAAAAACTTAATTATTTCTTAAATATAAAGTAATTAAATACTTTCATTATCCCTACGATTATAAGAATTATAACTGAAAGGGCATAAACAAAAACACAATTAAAGGAAATGCACTACTGAAAGTTTCTGGTTAGCGAAAAATTTGCAACAGAGCAAGCCATTACAATACTATAAGAATTGATTAGTAAGGTAAACATTAGTTGAGCATTCTTCCACAGTAGCAATAAATTTTTCCTTTATAATTCTTAAAAACACGCCAAAACAGATTCACGATTGGTGCCTCTGATTTAAGGTCACACAAAAGTAAATTTGATTTAGCAGACCAAGAGATATTCCATGTCAAATTTACGAGAAAGATCTTCAACAATGTTAAGCTTATTATCTAATATTCATAACAGTTTCGTTAGTTGACTATCACAAAGCTCAAAAGTGCTATCTGCTCATGGTGAAGGACTTTCTAAAACTGGCTTGTATTCACATTATACGTACAAAAAACTAAAAACTAAAAAAAAAAAAAAAACCATGCAGCCAACATGTTCAGAAAAAGAACAGAAAATGTACTCTTAGTATTCAGTAACCTTAACCATTTAGCTACTCGTGGGTCTAACTATTGTTCTAAGAGATAAGCAACAATTTTTCAGCAATAACTAATGTACTTTTTCACAAACAGAACTGAACAGTAAAAACTTCTTAAACTGTCGATTCAGATTCTAATTTAGTTTCTTCCTTTTAAAAGCAGGAGCTTCAAAACTTTCCTCATGCTGCTTTTTATTTTGAATAAGCTTCTTGAAAAAAAAAATTCCGCGTGCAGTCAAACATTTTATGATCTTTGTTTTGATATTGTAACAGGAGGGAATATTTACCTCCTCTGCTTTTGCATATTTATAAATTTTTCATCCATAGTTATATTTCCACATATTATTTTGTCTCGAAAATTTTGAATTATTTTTTCACATAGAAAGCATAACTTAAAAATTTCAGGAGGACTTTTACACCCCACCTAAATTTGCAAAATTAATTAATTAATACTGCTAATTAAAACATATTTCCTGTTCACACATTGAAAATAAATTTAAAGTAACTATAGTTAGAAATACAACATGAAGGTTTACTATAACATAAAAGCATGATAATAGGATCAAAATGATGCATAGAATATTTAAATTAATACTTCTTCAAAATGCCTAGAAAAATACACAATTTATTTATCTTAATATAACGAAAAACCTAAATAATTTAGATCATAACTATGTATCCAATTTTTAACAAAGGTGCAAACCAACAGGTTTGGTGACAATACATCAAAATATAGCATGCGACTTTAAATTACCAATCGTAGAGTAAAATTGAAACACGGAAAGGCATATCACATTTCTAACCAAGCACAAAATTTACATGAAATGTAGTGTACAATTTTACAAACAGCATAAACTATTCACGATAATAAAAGGTGCTACTTTGGTAGACGGTTGCACGGATTTTGGCGAGTTTTTGGCAATTTTTCTTTTGGCGAGTAATACGACTTATGGTAAACCCATTGCTGGATAAGTTATTTATGGTAACCGATACTTTGTTGACATTTTATTTAAAAAATAATGCGTGTTATTATTGCATAAATTCCGTGTTTTAAATATTATTTATGGCTTCTAAATATTAAAAATCAATTTAATTTTGCATTTTTATTTGAAATAAAAATTTTATTCTTTATCATATTTTATGAAATTTTATGCTGTGGATGATGTAATCAGTGACGTCACCTTACTTTAAAAGTAATTGGTTTTAATATCTATAAATTAAATCTAATGTTTTAAACATTATTTATGGCTGTTAAATATTAAAATACAATTTAATTTTGCATTTCTTTTTTAAAATGATTTTATTATGTATGATTATTTAAATAATTTTAATTCTAGGCGTGATGTAATCAGCTCTCTGATTGGTTTTAGAATATTTGTGCATTAATGAGCTGTAATCAGCTCCCTGATAGGTTGCTGAAAATTTGTGCATTACCGCACCATTTTAAAATTTAATTCATATCTTCGAATTCCTTCAAAAATGTCTCCTTCAAAGATGAATGTGGTTTTTGATAAGATGAATGTGGTTTTTGATAAGTACCAAGAATTTTTGGTTTCGGAATCAAAAAATTGTCCTTTGAGACCTTATTTTCGCCAGCCTGACTTTCCTAATCAAAGATTTATTTATAAATTCTTACAAGGGTCAGAGGAAATTTATTTAAAATTTTTGAAGGAAACGTCGCTAATTGTTTCTTCAATGAAGTGCGAAAATGTAGATCACAGATGTAGACCGTTAAAAGAGCCGATTCTGAGATGGCCGTATATGATATTGTGGTCATGTTGGAAGAAATAACCGCTGTAAAGGTAAGAAAATTATTAGACATTCCTCCTTTTTTACCGACAATAAACTAATTGCTGTCATTTTAGCTCTAGTGTACGAAGCGTTCTTATTTACTTATTTTAAAGTATTTATTTTAAGTAATATTTTAATTCTTTTAAACGTTGGTATGATGGTTTTTAATTCGATATTCAATTTACGTAATATTTTAATCCAATTAAACGTTTGCGCAATGTTTTTATAGTGGTATTTTTATTCTATTTCTATGCTATATGAAAGTAATAATTTAACCTTTCTTTAGTATTTTATACTCGTAGTAAATGTATTTATTCTATATAATATATATATATATATTATATTCTATATAACGTATTTTAAAGTATTTAAATTTAATAATATTCTAATTCTTTTAAATGTTGGATGATGATTTTTATTTCGATATTCAATCTCAGTAATATTTTAATCTAATTAAACGTTGGCACAATGTTTTTATAGCGGTGTTTTTATTCTCTTCTTTGCTATATGAAAGTAATAATAACCTTACTTTAGTATTTTATACTCATAGTAAATGTATTTATTTACACTTGCCTGCCATCTTAAAAAACGACATTTTCAAAAAAATTAATCCATTATTTCTAACGATTTTTTTTTTTTTTTTTTTTAAAGTTTCGAATACTTTACTATGCGTAAAAACAGCGTTTTTCAAGATGGCTGACGTTTGTAGAAATCGCCAACGTAAATCGCCAAAAATCCGTGCAACCGTCTACCAAAGTAGCAGCAATAAAAGAAACATCACAAACAGTATCGGCTATAATTTACTGCACAAACACACACACATTCCGCAGTTTATTTTGTATTTATAAAATCATTTGATCATCAAAAATGATAGTTAAACGAAAATGCACGTTTTAAAGAAATACGAAGAGTAATTTATTCTAACATTCTATGAGAAAATTCGAAGCTGAACTTACCTCAAGAACATGCTTTTGAGACCGGAATCCATTGATTTTGACGAGAATTAATTATCCATTTTCTTCATCTTTCTTCATTTTTGGCGAAACGTCCTAAACTTATTTTTTGAATGATTGGAACAATTTGATGCAACACATCCACCCATATTTGTCAAAATTAAGTCTGAATCGACCAACAAATATGTCAAGAAAAGAACACTGTAAAATAGCGATAGCAACAACCACGCTTCGTTCGTTACAACGGACGACGCATCAAAACCCCGATGACCACAACTTGTGACGTCACAAAACCGCCATCTGGCTTGTAGTAGAGTCGGTGTTGTCAGTGGGCCTGAGTTCAGGCGGGAAAGGTTGTATTAAAAACTCTTCAACACCTGAATGTATACGCCCTTAAAAAACTCTTCAACGTATGTTGAGTATGAATGTATGAATCTATTAAAAACTCTTCAACACGTGAATGTATGCACCAGTAGGCGTCGTTATTAGGAGTGAATTGAGTAGCAAGGCTGTCAGCTAAGCCTGTGTAAGCCATCTGTGAGTCATCGGCCGTTTGAAAGGGCGGAATGTGTCTGGATTGTTTGCGTATTCGAGCGTATTGCAAATAAAATTATCTTCAGTCGTTAAGGACTCAATGTAGTGTTTCCACTCCGTCTGTTTGAAAAGACGGGTTTCAGTCGAATCCTTATCTGCGAAATTGGGCGCGGATACTGGGATCGCGCGACCTTTCCAAAAGTTTCCGCAAAACGTTCCGCTGCTTAATTTTGGATTTAGTCTCAGGTTGGAGTCTGACACCCGTATAGAAAATTGGTTTTGAAGCCGAAGCTCTCGCTTCTTTGAGAATGGACTTCAAATTTAGTAAAGAATGGACTTCAGATTTAGTAAACATCTGTCAAAATCCGAATTGCTGGGAATTTTGATAGGGAGTAGCAGTATGTTCCAAGATAAATCTAAAGTCGTCCCAATTTGTAGAGACTTGCTCCTGTCCTTTTGAGCAACGATTTTTGTTATCTAGGGTAATTAAAACTATTGATTAAAACTAGCGATCAGAGTCAAACTTTTATTTCGCGCCTAAAATTGACATTATAAAAGGCTGCCAGATCAAGAACTGCAGGGGACCTCTAACAAGGTAAGTAAGTCGGGAGGGTAGGAGCTATGATCTGTACATGATTTCTCTTTGCACCATGAATTTAGACTAATGCCATACCTGTTACTGTTAGGGCAAAACCATGCGGTATGACGTGAATTTAGGTCACCAGCAATAAGTAGGTTATTTGATATTGATCAAAGTTTATCAAAATCACTGACAGGAAAAGTATCTCTTCCACGTGCAGCTGATTGTGGAGGCAGGTACTCCGAGATGACTGTTAGTGGAGGAGAATTTTGGAGGAAAATTTTGATAATTGTCGCTTCCAAAATACTCAAGTCAAGGGGAGGTATCATATGATGCTTAATCGAATGCTTTACGTAGATACAAGTGCCACCACTTGCACGCCTGACTAATGACACCCTGTCAGTCGAGTACAAGTCAGAATTCCTAAGTTTGGGAGTTCTACCTGGACACAGACGAAGCAAACATATTAGCAGATGTCATTCAAGATACATTCACACCAAATCCCTCACCCTATGATAACAACCACATACGACATGTGAGCACAACAGTACAAAACTACCTGAGGACACCCGGTCCACTTAATTTTACATTCTCGACTACCCTGCTTACTCATCGCTCAGTTCATTAGTACTCTAAAAAATAAGAAAGCCTCAGGTCATGATCGTATCCCAAACAAAGCCCTTAAACATCTACTAATAAATGCACTAACTTGTCTCGCCAAAATAATAAACTCAATAATTAAATTCGGATAAGGTTCGGAGAACAGCCTTAACGCCAAAAAGGGGAGAAACAGCTAATTATGGTAGACCACGTTATGGTTGTCATCCAATGACGTACTTCCTGTAGAAGGACAGCGTGATACTTTTTCCCTGCTAAGGGATTATCCGTAGCAGCAGATCGGGATACGTATTCGAAAAATATTATTATGTTTGCTGTTTGCTTTGTGATGTTGGGAGGCCCCAACTTGTCAGCAATAGTAGTAGTGACTGCTATGAACTGGAAATTACATAGACTCTTAAGAAGGGTTTAACTCCCTTTTTATTTCACTTTAGAAATCACAGTTGCGTTCACTTGACGCTCACAAACTACGCCGACCCGGCGGTTAAACAAAAATAGAAAAATACAACTTAAAATAAATGACAGGATGAATAACTAACGAAGTCACTATCTACGAGGCTCTATAATCGTAACTATCTTAACCGTGTTCTAAGATACAGCTGAGATTCAGCAAACTTTCTGATTAAGAAGTTGAAAGATTCAACTAACTGCCGAAGTAGGCACACAAGCCGAAACGCGCGGTTCTTAAATTTCTACCAAGCAACCTTCACGCTCGTGATTCAAGAAGCACACTTACAAATCTCGTTTCCCTTCTATTTAACTCAAATTACTTCTGCTTAAAATTTGAATACTCTGCGCGTTCTACTATGATTTACATACTTTGGCATTGGCAATTCTAGGGGAAAATAAAGGCTTGACAGGAAAGATAGCTTAAACTTAAAATAAATGTTAGTTAAAATAAATATAAACCATACAGCTTATCAAGCAAAGAGTATTAAATTAGAAATAGCACGTAATTGAATAAAATATAAAATATTGATAATATATGTAAAAATAAGTGTCTTGCATCTGTAAATATTTATTTAATGCTTTATTTTCTGTTTTCATTTGCTTTGTTATGCTTCCCTGTACACATCGATATTCAAACATGGTTTATTCTATAGCTTTTAAGTATTTGTTTTATGCGCATTGATTGCAAGTAATCTTAAAGATCTTCTTGTACTTTCTTTCTTGCAATGCGTGCTTCATATCGTAGTGCAATAAAATAAGTCAATGTGTGCTTTCCTATCATATTGTAATCTGAATTCAGAGGAACTTTAAATTTGCCTAGAGTGGCAGTTTTACTTCATAGTTGCTAGAAATATCTGGCTTAACAGACCCAAGTTCTCAGACTAAACATATTTGCAGCATAATTGTTCTGGGACAATTGTAGCCTCAGTCTGATATTTAGTTTATAGCACATTTAATATTTTTAGTGTTTATTGTACGAATTAGAAATAATAATAACTTTTTAGAAATATGTATGCGATAAATTTGTGTGCTGTTAGACATGGTAATGCTCTCAAGTCTTAATTGTTCAAAATTCCACAAAATGCAATGGTATTGTATTTCACTTTTTAACTGCAGTATAAATATAAAAATTTCATTAAACCTGCTAGAAGGATACATATTTTGCAGTATGTAAACACATTTTTAGTTGCATGCATTATGTAATGGAAAGAGTAATTTCCATTAAACATTTTCTCATCTTTCTGTTTATAGTATTTTATATATATAATGCATTATGAACTGATACGTTGCAATAAATATTAATAAATTAATATTTCCTGATGTACAATAAGTAAAATGTTAATGCTGTATGCAGTTAATTAAAAGTAAATTTATATACTATAAGAATAAACTAAAAAGAGTTTTTTTCATTTTTGATTTTAATTGTTATAAATATAAATCATCTCTAACTTACATTATGTGGAACTATGTGTTAGTAAAAATTTTGCAGTATTTCCTTCATGATTTATTTCATTTAATTAAGTGAACTGAAATTCTTGGTAATTGATTATATTTACAGCAAAATATTTGAGATTGGATAAGACAAACTTCAGTACATGCATTACAATGAGGATGGACCTTGTTTACGAAACAAAGACTGATTCTACTGCAGACCTCGTCAGCAAATTAGCATCACTGCAGCAGACATGCTGACTAGCTTTGACAGTATATGCCAATCAATTTATCATTGTGATGCATGTATTGCAGTTAGTAACGGTTCAGCTGAACAATTCTGATAAATATCAAGCATTATTTCGTGTAAATATGCATCATTAAAATGGCATTTTGTTCTCTATGTTCTTTACACATAATATGTTCCTGCATTGATCTCAGAAACACAGAGCTTTAAGTAGGGTTTTCAGCGTCCGGAGACAACTGAAGATCTCGCGCCCCCTCCTGCTTGCCACGAATGGAAGACTTCATTCTAAAACCTCGTAACATCAGTTTGGCGCCCACTGGAAGGCTGCGCCGTGAATTTCGAGAGGGAGAAGGCCATGACACTTTAAAAACATGGCGGAGCTTTCCGTCCGATGTTATCAACGGAAAGCCATCCGAATTTTTAAATTTTCGTCGGAAATTATAACTTTATCATGTTGCTTAGTTAATTAAAATAGCTGAAAGAAAAGAGGCTTTATATACAATATTTTTAGGTTTTCAGGCGTTTTACAGATATTTGAATTAACTTTGTGCATAAATATAATTGAGAGAATCGAAGAACAAACGAACATTTTAGAAAAATTTAAACCCTGATTGAAAATTGCCACTGTCATGATAAATTGGGAAGGGGTTCTTAAGATAATAATTAATATTTTACCTAGGCTCCAGTATTAATTTATTTGCGTTTCAGAGCAAAATATATATTCATCAATTTATATCGATTCAATTCACTTAACAAACAGTTCAGAATACCATTTGCAGTAGAGTTATTTAAACACTTTAAACTTAAAAATATGTTAACTGGATTTTCCATACTAAAAAGTTGCGTGCGTATGTATATGATGAGACAGGCATCCTTACTAAGCCTTGTAGTTTCATCTAAAATTAAAGAAAACTTCTGATCCTCTTCTACAATTTTTTGAGCTAAGGACTCTTGCATTTTTTCGGAAATATGATTAACTATTTTCATAGCTGACACGTTTGAATGCAAAATCCTTCCCATATTTAATCCATTCAATATTTGGACATCAATTTCCATATGAAATTCATAGAAAGGTCTGTTTTGTTTTGCCATATGATACGCTGTTCTAAAAATACGTTCGGTGATTATCTGCTTTTTCTCATAGCTGAAACAACTGTGCCAACTGAAACAACTGAAACAACCAGCTGAAACAACTTTTTCTCATAGCTGAAACAACTGTGCCAATTTTATCTATTTCTTTGTTATTTTTTACTTTTTCTGCTAATTTATGGGTCTTAGATGCTTTATGTTCACAATTATTTTTCCTTAGTGATTTCTGCTGTTTAAATTTCGAATCGCCATTTGGTCTAATAATAACACTTGCCCAATTGTTATCGACCGGAGAGTGCAAACCTTGGGATCTCATAGCACCCAAGTGTGACACTAATTGACACCATCGACATCCTAATTTTTTATCCTTGAAAATTAACCAGTCGTTTTTTGCGAAAATTCTATACCTTGTTGAATGGACCAGCAGCTTGGCAATATTTCAGCAAAACTGCTTTTTCCTAGACTTAGTTTCGATTTTGGAAAAACTGAAAAACTATAATCTTTATCACCTTCTGCATCACTAGTCATCTTCACATCATCATTTGCAATATCTAAATTTGCATTAATAATATTACCTAATCTGGCCTTTCGACTACATTCGAAATAATCATTTATTTTACGTTTGGTCATTATTTTATAATATAATATTATATTATTATAATTTTCAATAACAAGTATTTCTATAAATCCGTTTCACACACGTTATATATCTCAAGAGAAATGTGCTGAAGTGCAAGTAAAACGAACGGAAGAGGTTGTCAACGAAAGTAGTTTACTCTTCTATTGTTCAGCCGAAATACCCTCATATGCGGTCAGGTCGTAAATTTAGAACCCCTTTTGTCACGGGGGAATGAAAAGGAGGGGATAATCTTGCTCGTGCTCTTGAGAAAATGTGGGGGTCGTTTAAAAATCTAACTTCTCTACAATCAGTTTTATACAGAGGAAAATACAAATTGAATTCTTCAAATGAATGCAATTATGTACAATGAAAATATATTTCATAACGATAAACTGTAAGATAAATAACATGTTTTTTTAAAGCCATAGGTGTAGAAAGACAGATATTTGTTACACGAATGAATTTGTAGTAAATATTGAGTTTTTCATTTCGAATGCTATGTTCCATGTATGCGAAGTAACTGAGTATGTGAGATAATAGTCATAACCGAATGGCTTTCAACCTTTTCACGGCTAAGGACTGTTTCTCAATTACATTGTGGTCGTTGCTTTTTGGTTAATTTTCTAATGACATATAAACAATGATTGTTTTTATTTGAGACTTATGAATAAAATAACGCAAACTAGACTGCAGAAAATTCTTAAGAATGAAGTTAAATAATACTGAAAAATACATTATTGATGCACTTTTGTGTTTTATATGTAGTAGTATTAACTACTACTATAATCCTTAAATGGAATCCTTAAATTATATATATCTATGTATAGGTATATATAAATGGAACCAAATATAGAACAAGGTATAAAATATCTTTATTATACAATGTTCATTACCATACGTATATTTACGTAATATCAATATAAATAGTTAGTTAGGTTTCGTACATATATAATTTATTTTTATATTTTGTATTTTTTGTATTAGATTCAGTATTGTATACGTATCTGAAGTTTAATTTGTTCTCTTTTTGGGTTACGACTTTAAGTGAGAAAGAATTGTTAGGGCCTTCATAGGGATTACATTATAAACTAAAGTATAAGTTAGGATCCGACTTTTCCTTTCTTTTAATTATTATATATATTAAAATACTACTTGATAAGTATACGTAAACTATAGCAGTTTTTTAAGCTACTTATTTATATATCTATTGTTTGGTCTGGTTTGTTTGATTATAGCAAAGCATTCGACGGTTATTTGCCTAAGGGTAAGGGTGCCTCGTGGAGAACTTTCTAAGCAAAACTGACTCTTATGCACGTTACACGTGGGGAAAACCTCGAAAACGCCAATACAGCCATCCCCGTCGATCCGGATTCGAACGCCGGATCGACCTGCCAGAGTTCAACGACTTTACTGCTCAGCCGCTAGCGAGCCACACACACACACACACACACACATCCCCACATATACATTAAACAGTATTTCCATGTCGTTTATAAAGTATAATTGAGTGCAATTTAATCATAAAGAGTTAGAAAATATTCTACGGAATTACTTCACTTCGCAGACTTCTTTTTAAGCTTCACCATATTTCTTAAAGAGAATCTCAATGCTAGTTCCATTTCCAAGCTGTTTATGTACCTTATTTTTCATGCTTTGAATTATATTTAGAAAATTATTTCACTTGGTTATAGCTGAAAATGCAGTTTTTTTATTGAAGAATTTAAGGGTAAGAAGTGAATTATGCCCTTTTCTAATTATTGTTGAAGCATTTAATGGGCCCATCAGCGGCCGAGCGGTAACGTCGCTGAACACAGGTAGTTCGGTCCGAGGTTTGAATCCCACGAACGGGCTGGCTGCATGGGGGTTTTCGTGGTTTTCGCCATGTGTAACGTGTATACGAGCCAGTTTCCCTTAAAAAATCCTCCACGAAGGCATCCCTCCCTTAAGGCAGATAGCCCTCGAGTGCTTTGCCATAATCTAATAAACCAAACCAACTTGAAGCATTTAATTTTTTTAAAAAAAGCGCACATTAATACGGATCACTGAACTAAAGTGCTCGATACAAGACAGATTAATTAGCTACTAAATTTTGATTTTCGTTGAGTAAAAATGAATTCATCTGCATTCTATAAGAAAGTAAATATTCAAAAAGTGTTTTTTTTCCTGTTCTCGCAGTCATAATATTTTTCTTAAATATTCAGCTAATTCATATTCAAATATTCCAATCCATTACAATAAGTAATAAATCGATACAGTAAATAAATTGCCCTATTGCATACATTAGAAATACTTACTCTCGTAATAACAGATACGTATGTGTTATTCTCTTCGTAATTTTCAGTATATATATTTATAAATAGGAAATCTTTTGAAAGCAGCGTCAAACAGCTGTCAAAATTATATTTTAAAATTATTATTTAGGAAATGCGCTTATAATGGTTTTTATATTTACGAAAGATACTTCCCATTTACTCAGGCTCACTGTATTCAAGTCGATAGGACCAATTGAATGGAAAGATCGATTTGTTAATTCATTTCCAAGTTTCAAATCGGATGAATGGACTCGCGAAAAAAATAGCACATTAAAATACGGTCACTGAACTACAGTAAGCAATGAAAATTTTAACAAAGGTTTCGTACTTTATCTTATGAAAACAAAATATCAGAATCTAATTAAATGTTTCACTTATTAGAAAAATAGAAATATTTGTGAATAAAAAGAA